>NC_057394.1:19120170-19449108 GCF_019320065.1 Cervus canadensis | reverse complement strand
AGTTTTCTAAAGATAAATGGGTCAAGGCCAGATTGGCTTTCAGTCTCTGCTGCAGCTGAATAAATTATGCCCCATTCACCCCAGCAAACAAACAGCTACTGCTCAACTCCGTTCAGACTGTGAACTGCTCAGTCCTGCCTGAACTTGCTGTATCTGTTGGCTGCAAACCCCCCACGGAGACACCCTAGTTTCCTTTTCAGTGAACCTTTGGCAATCACAGCAGCAAAATACAACAAGCTTTCAAAGCAGGGAGAAAATACAAAACATTAAAGCCAAGCCACCCAACTTATTCGGTCTCCATTTCTGCTCTTCTCTGGGCAACACCAGCAGCATGTCATGGTCGGGGAGGCCTCCCAATACAGTTTTTGTTTCATGTAGAGGCTTGTGGTTGATGAAGCCCAAGTGGGGAATGTCATCAGACGCACATGTAAAATGATGGCTTATCTCTGGGATATTCAGCATCTTCCATGGGCTTGGAGGAAGCACACATCTAATTCAATGATATGCACTGTTGGAAACCTGGATGGAATACCTGCCCCTTCTGTGGAATTTTCAGCTCACACCCAATGGACAGTGGACTGTTTTTCCATCCTTGGGAAACTCTTCCTTCAGGAACGTGGAAGAACAGTGAAAACAGGAGAAGCAGAGACCTTTCTTTCAGCTCAGGCAAGGCTGTGTTTAATTGTATCAGGCTGTATGCCGTGGGGAGAAACGTCCACTCTGCTGGCTACCTTAGTCCCTGAGAGATACCGAAGCCCATTCCACTCCACTGCTTCAAGACACATACAGAGTCTCATGTGGATTCCAGCAATGAAGTCAGGCCACACGTTTTAAAGGGGGAAAACTTTTGCACAGCTTGCTTTAGGTACAAATGGTCTGAAATCATTTGGGGGGTAATTTTACCGACAAAACTACTTTCAACTCTGTTTCTAAACTCTCCTTTGTCCTCAGAAACATTTAAGCAAGAGCTTTGCTGACCTCTATGTCATAAAAATGAAATGTTACACTTTCAGACCGCAAATATGGCTATACAGATTTTATGTCTATTTTATGGTATGTTGATATGCTTATTTTCCCCTTCAGACATGAAGTTTTCTTTCAGAATGCCTGACTTCAGCTAAACCCAAAATGATTGTGTTCTATGGGTATCAATCAATCAATCATGTATTTATTGAGTTCTCCTCCGTGGGGTAGCGCTTAGTAAAACTAACTAGCATATACAGTCTCCATCATCACATGTTGTTAGTGCTAGCATCATCAAAAAGGCAGAAGTAACCATTTGCAAAATAACATTGTTTATCAAACCAGTTAGACACACCAGGTTTCCTCCAGGGAAATGTATCTAATACAGAGTGTCATAAAACGTTAGCCTAGAGGAAGTAGGAATTTGATTTTGTAATCTGAGATAGACTACACCAATAAAGAATATGTGGAAGTCATGTTAACAAATAGGGCTTCCCAGGTGGCTTAGTGATAAAGAATCCAGCTGCCAAGGAGGAGACGTGGGTTTGATCCCTGGGTCAGGAAGATCCCGTGGAGAAGGAAATGGCAACCCACTCCAGCATTCTTGCCTGGAAAATCCCATAGACAGAGAGGAACCTGGCAGGCTACAGTCCATGGGGTTGCAAAGAGTCAGACACGACTTGGCAACTAAACAACAAGAGTGTGAACAAATGAATCATCATTGACCACATATGCACATTGAAAATATTAAACAAATGTGACATCTTTGATTTAGGCCGTATCTGATAGCTTGTCTTCCTTTCTGAAGCCAGAAGTCTTCGCCCCATATTTTAAACAAATTAAACAAAAATGTTGTCGGTTCTGAACTGACGGGATGAAAAAGTTAATATCTGCACACTCATTTCCATTACTTGTGCTTTATTCATCTATATAGTAGGTGTTTTCAGTGACTTGATGATGAAAACCTGAACAGACAAGTCATACTAAACTGCCCAAACCATACCATGTAAAATATGTGTTCATGAGCGGGATCAGTGGACATAGCTCTTCCATTAAATTATTGAGAAGCTTATGGAAAGGCTGCAGTCATTTTTCTCATAGCTGTCTGAGATATTTGCACCATGACTCCCAGATGTGATGTTCAGGCTTATGAGAGATAGAGCTGAGGAAATGGGATTTTTTTCATAAATACTAGTTTTGATGTATTTTCTGTATAATCAATCAGCTTTTAACTGACTCTAGGGCCTATGGAATACATTTTAAAGCACTGGGAATTTGGCTATTCCCATAACATACTTGGACACTCTTTACTGCCAGCAGTAAACCTCAGGCATAAACATTGTAGAGAAAACCAGATGAAAAGAAACCTGTTTGAGTGAAAATTGACTTCTCTTGGTAAAGGCTAAAGGTAGAAACATATCTGCAATACACAATAATTTTATTACTTAAGTTCATTCATGGTCATTATCGTCAAAGGCTCTGACTTCATGGGTATTTTCTTGCATCTAAAAGACTGACCAAGCTATTAGGAAAAAAAAAAAGACAGGCTGACAGTAAATGAATGAACCAGCAGCTGTAGCAGCACCACTTATATTGCTGGCTAGCAAATAATTTTTTGGAAGTTGGGTTTGTGTAATATCTTTATAAGCTTTTCCAATACTGTATTGATCTGGAAGGGCCAAGCCAGATCCTGAAGCAATGACAAACACCCCCAGAATGACTCACAAAAACACAAGTTTATTTCTTGTTGGTACCACGTGCCCACCGTTGACTTGACTGCGGGTCAGCCACACACGGTCCGCACTCTCCCTCCAGGACTCAGGGTGACAGAGCAGCCATTATCTGGAGCTTCACCCTGGAGTAAGAACTGGCAGCCCACTTCAGTATTCTTGCCTGGAAAATCCCGTGGGCAGAGGAACCTGGCGAGCTACAGTTTATGGGGTCACAAAGAGTTGGACATGACTGAGCGACTGAGCACATCGCCTGTTGCAGCGGCAGGGGGTAGAGAGAACGTGGCAAGGGGGCTGTCAAGTCTCCGCCCGGAAGGCCCGCAACACCGCGTTTCCATCTGGTCACGTGACCAAAGCAGGTCACGTGACCGAGCCTGCGGTCCAGAGGGCAGGAACATTTGTCCTTCCGTGTCACGCACAGACTGAATGGACACGTTTGTAAACAGAAACATTGTCAACCTCAAACACAGATGACCAAGGCAAGATTTTTTTTTAATGAAGTTTTTGTTTAGAGCTAAAATGGCCCAGTTGACCACTCTTTTCAACACCTTCCGGCCTTTCCAGGTTTCCTTGAGGCAGCTGCCCAGAACCCAGGTTCTCCGAGGATCATGACTTAAAACTGCTGGAGGATCTAGTATCTCTTCTGCTTCTATCATTTTTTAAAATTTATTTTATTTTTTTGGCCACACCACAAGGTATATAGGATCTTAGTTCCACAACCAGGGATCAAACCTGTACCCCCTGCATTGAGAGCATGGAGTCTTAACCACTGGACCTCCAGGGAAATCCCAAGGCAAGATTTTTAAATTGATAAAAATCGGTTCATTACTCTTTTCAACTCTGAGACAAATCTTATGTGAAAAAAAGAGAAAAATTCATCACTCATTCAACAACTGTTTATTGTACTGTAACAGGAGCCAAGTATAAATGACTAGAACATAATCAAAGAGCTCACAACACTTTGGGGGATGGCAGACAAACTTAGCCTTAACCTAAGTCAGACTAGGTACTGGTCAGGAGTGCATTTTAAAGTTATAGAAATGGAGGAGAATTCTAAGTCCTTGTTACAAAGGGAATGTCTACCTTGCCCTAGAAAGCTAGCTTCCCTTTCCAAGTCTGGTTGATTTTTAGCATTGGATGGCTGTTTCTCCTACCTGAACTTCAAATTCAATCATCATTCAACCAGAGTTGAATGGGAGTTGAATGGGAGTCCTACCCCAGTATCCGATCAAGTCAGTGTCTCAAAGGAGGATGAAGAAGCTGTTACCAATGAGTAGGAGAAAAGGAGCAATAGGAAAACAGAATGAGCAAAGCCTTTTTTATTGCCAGCATTTAAATGTCTTTCAGATCCAGACTGTATATTTTTTAAATGAGCCTTGGATATTGGATACTGTGAGTGCTGCTCTTGTCTGACTTGATGTCATGTTTGCTTAGGCAAAGCAATTTTTCTGCTCTTCTCCTTTCTGGGTCAACCTAGTTGAAGCAAATCAAATTGTTCTCTCTTTTTCTCCCTTTCATACATCATCATTTAAGATCACCAAGAATTTGAGTTCCAGAACCTGCCCTTGTCTCCTTTTACAATAGCTGTTTATTTCTGAACAGCATTCATGAAGGAGAGCACTTTTCGCAGGTTAATCAGGCAAATTGCACAGGCTGACAGCGATGGTAAACTTGAAATGAAAATATCAGGAATGTGTGTGTCATTAGCTTCGGGGTGGAATTATTTGCAAAATCATAGAGCTCTGATTTAGCTGGAAGAAAAATTATAATATAAATTCATAAATTATTTATGGGTAATGAAGCAGGAAAACAATGACTTTGTAAGTTTTATTCTAAGGGATTTGAACCTAAGATAACTCCCCAAAGCAGGCTGAATTCATTTCAATGAAGAATACTCATCTGGGCACTTGAAAAAGCTGAACTTTTCCTTTGCTTGCTCTTTGCGCCTCCTTGAGTGCTAGAGAAAAGGGGTAAATACATAGCAGCTAGACCAGCTCTGGGAAGAAAACAGAAAGGTAGTGAGCTGCCTTAATTGATCTCCTCACATAAAATCCAAAAACCCAGGGGCTGTCTTTAGTGAGACATGTCCTCATGAAAATGTTTCCAGTTACTCAGAAAAAATCAAATCTTCTTTATACAGCAGTCTTCAAGGAACAAGAAATATTTCATTAGGATTTTAATAGTGAGGGCTCAAGTGAAAGAAACTCCATCTTCTTTTGTCAACCTTTATCCTCTCTTGAAAAATAAATAAAATATGATATATATATATATATACAGTAGTTTCATTTTAAAAAAGTCTTTCTCTATTGACTTTGGAGAGTTAGAAATTAAAGGAGTCCTTAGGAAGATTTTTTTATTTAATTTTTTTGGAATATCGTTTATTTAGAATGTTGCATTAGTTTCTGTTGTACAGCAAAGTGAATCAGTTATACATACACACATATAACTACTCTTTTAGATTATGTTCCTGTGTAAGTCACTACAGAGCATGGAGACTAGTTCCCTGTACTATACAGTAGTTCCTTATTAGTTACCTATTTTATATATTGTAATGTGTATTCCCAGGTGGCTCACGGGTGAAGAATCCACCTGCCAATGCGGGAGATGTGGGTTCAGCCCCTGATCCAGGAAGATCCTCTGGCAGAGGAAGTGCCAACCCACTCCAGTATTCTTGCCTGGAGAATTCCATGGACAGAGGAGCCGGGCAAGCTATAGTCCATGGGGTTGCCAAAGAGTCAGACACGACTTAGGGACTCAACAGCAACAACAATGTGTATATGTCAATCCCAGTCTCCTAATTTATCCCTCCCCCACTTTTTTTGTGATATGCTTTGAAGACATTAATTTGCATAACTCTGATATGACAAGGATGGATTGTACGTGTGTGTTTATTTTTTTAATTACAATATACTTCTTGTGTAAGTGAAAAACCCAGAGATTTGCTACAGTTATTTATCAAATTGTAGCTGAAGCATGATACTTTTATATAAGCTTCTATGACTCATGACTACTTTTTTAAAAAATTTATTTATTTTTAATTGAAGGATAATTGCTTTGCAATATTGTGTTGGCTTCTGCCATACATCAGCATGAATCAGCCATAGGTATACATATGTCCCCTCCCTCTTGAGCCTCCCTCCTACCTCCCACCCCTTCCCACCCCTCTAGATTGGTACAGAGCCCTGGTTTGGGTTCCCTGAGTCATATATCAAATTCCCGTTGGTTATCTGTTTCACATATGGTAGTGTATATGTTTCCATGCTACTCTCTCCATCCGTCCCACCCTCTCCTTCCCCACCGCCTGTGTCCATGAGTCTGTCCTCTACGTCTGTGTCTCCATCGCCGCTGCTGCTGCTAAGTCATTTCAGTCGTGTCCGACTCCATGCGATCCCATAGACGGCAGCCCACCAGGCTCCTCTGTCCCTGGGATTCTCCAGGCATCTCCATTACTGCCCTGCAAATATGTTCATCGGTACCATCTTTCTAGATTCCATATGTATGTGTTAATGTATGATATTTGCTTTTCTCTTTCTGACTTACTTCACTCTGTATAATAGGCTGTAGGTTCAGCTACTTCATTAGAACTGACTCAAATGCATTCCTTTTTAGGACTGAGTAATATTCCATTGTGTATATGTACCACAACTTCTTTACCCATTCATCTGTTGATGGACATCTAGATTGCTTTCATGTTCTAGCTATTGTAAATAGTGCCTCAGTGAACATTGGGGTACGTGTGTCTTTTTCAATTTTGGTTTCCTCAGAGTATATGCCTAGTGATGGGATTGCTGGGTCATATGGTAGTTTTATTCCTAGTTTTTTAAGGTGATTCATCACCACTTTATAAAATTCAGTGACACCCAGTGGTGAGCCAGATGTGACCACCAATTTCCAGTGCTCCCTCATTCCCTCTTATCGTATCCTTTTCTAAACTTAACCTGCCACAGGAAAGTGTCATAGCTCCCTGCCTCCTGGAGGAGTAGCAGGGAAAAGATGGGATAAGATGACCCTTGTCAGAATAGTCTTCAAATCTTATATATTTTTACTGATTTTTTTGGGGGGGAGGGTAGTTTTGTTCCACCAGTTGCTAGGAGAGCTATTTTACTGTGCAGGAAGATTAATCTGTTTCTCCATGTTGTTCTATTTTTATCTCATATATTTGGAGTCTATGCTTATAGTTACAGTTTTATCTTCTATGCACCTTGACCTTGTCATCATTATATAGGAATCCCTTGTGTCTAGTAGTATGAGTTGTAGTTGTTTGCCTTAATATCTATTTCTTTCTGATATTAATATAGTTACACCAGACTTTTACTAATATTTGACTGGCATGTCTCATTTCACATCTTCACTGTCAACTTTTCTGAAATTTTGTGGTTTAGTTATGCCTCTTGTAAACATCAGATGGCTGGATTTATATTTAAATCAAGACTCACAATATTTGTACTTTAATTGGTGCATTTAGTACATTTAAATGTACTGGAAAAACTAAGATAGTTGAGTTTATTTTTTCCATCTCATTTTGTGGTTTCTATTTGTCTCATCTATTCCAGTCTTATTTTTGCTTCTTTCTTATAGATTGATTGAGAATTTTTTTGTCATTCCACTTTTTTCTTCTGATGTGTAGAATCTAAATGCTTTATTTATTTATTTTAGTCCTTTAATAGTTGCTCTTGAAATTTTAGCATGTGTCTAGATATAACAAAATCTGAGTTTAATTAATCAATGAATATCTTTACCTTTCTCTGGGACAACACAAGGACCTCAAAACATCTCAGTTTTGATCATTTCCTTTCAAATTACATGCTATTATTATTGGATTATTTCTGTCTTATAATGTTTCTAATCTTACAAGATTTTAAATGATGGAATTTTGTATAGAGCCACATCTTACTGCTTTTTTGGTTATCATTCCTTCTTGCATCAAACTGTCCATCAGGAATCACTTTCCTAGGTCAGGAATACATACTACAGGACTTACTTTACTGAGGGTTTTATTTGAAAACATCTTTGTCTGCCCTCATTCCGGAGGGACATTTATGTTCCATACGTCATCCTTGATGGGACATTCCATTTCTCTGAGTACATTGCTCTTATATTTCGCTGTTTCCTGGTTTCTATCTCTGCTGCTGAGAAGCTCCTCTCAGTCCTTCTCCTGTAAGTAGTCTGTATTGTCTCTCGAGCTGCTTTGAAGATCTTCTTTGTTGTTCTGTAATTTTATTGTATTATGTCTAGATATAGATTTTTCCCCCCTTAGGATTTGCTTGACTTTCTAAATCTCCTAAGATCTCTTTCATTATCTAGAAAACTCTAAGCCTTTATCTTTTCAACATTGTCTCAACCTAGTTCCCTCTTTCTCTGCTCTTATTCTATAACCGATTAGACATGTCGGACGTTCTCCCTCTGTCCTCCATGTCTCCTAACCTGTCTTTGTCTCTTTCTACATTCAGAGTAATTTTTTTAGCTCCACCTCTCAGGTTATTATCTCTCCCTTCTGTTGTAAATAATCTCCCATTAAAAGCATCCACTGAGTTTCAACTTTAATGATTGTATTTTTCATTTGTAATATTTAGTTCTTTTTACATGCTTAGTCCTATGTTCAGTAGTTTCTTACTCCTTATTCAGTTTTTTAAACCCTACCTTTTTATCTTTGAACATGCTTATCCTACACTTTGCATCTGATACTTCTGATATCTGAAATGTTTGCTTGTCTCATCTGGTCTTTCAGCTGGCTTTTGCACATGGTGCTTTGTTTCCTTATATATCTTATATTCTATTTTATTGAAAGCCTTTGTGGCTTGTGGTAAAGGGTATTTCTATTTCTCTCTCCTACTAAGGATTTAACCCCTTGGAATTATAGCTTTTTGTGATATAGGCTGATGGCCTTGGGGAAGTCTTACACTTTAATATTCTGCCCCTTGCCACTCCCTGCAAATTTCTTAAAACCAAAACCTCAGGTCATCTGGGTCTGGAAGATGTTTTTAGGGCAAAAGTCAACCTTAACACTGATATTTTGTTTTTCTGGGTTCCTATTTCCACTTAGTTTGCAACGGCACTGGTCCACCCCCTGGCAGTTCTGCTGTGGATTGCAGAACTAGGGTGCATTAAGCTCTTTAGGAGGTTCTTCTACAGAAACTCAGAATTCTACCCAGGTCCACATTCTGCACCTTGGGGGCCCATGCTGATGCCTGCGAAGTGCTTGATGGACACCCGCTGGACAGGCTTGCCTGGGATATAAGAGTGTTCCATTCATTCTTTCACTGACTCAGGCCAACAGGGGGCAGACACAAGCAGAACAAGCAAGGAGTGTTCCGTGTCATAAAACCTGCATCCACGTCATGCAGACGAGGACTGCGGGCCTGAGAGTGAAGCCGGCCCCACGCGGTTTAGTGATGAATGGCTTCCTTCACTCCTTTTGTCCCTCCCAATCCCTCTGGGAGGCACTCCCCACTCCTCTAGGCACAACCCGTGTTTCTTTCCACATGGTATAACACAGATGCCGAAGCCAGGAGGCATTCAAGCAGAGCTCAAATTTCTGTGTGAGTCTCAGCCAATCACTTGACCTTATTGTGCCATTTTCTGATCTGTCAAATGGAACAGAAAAAAAAAAACAAAACAGTACCTATGTTATTCTGTTTAAGTGTTGACGATAGCTAACGGGCATAAATCTGGCTCAGGCATCGTCTGCACTAAGATTAGTTATCAATAGCATTATTGCTAATAATAGTGATATCAATAGGTTAGGTGTGACTGTTATCATTAATCAAACAAGAAAAATATTGTATTTCAAAGATTTCCATTTTTCATTGAGACTTGGTCTTTAACACAAAGCCGGTGGTTAAACCCCTTTGCCCAGGCCTTTGGTCTTTGCAGAAAGTGGCTGGTTCAGCTTCAAGCCTCAGCGTTGGAGGAGATGAAGGCTACAAAAAGTTTTGCTAGGAGCTGTTAGGAAGAGTCACAAAGGAAATGCTAACACTGGCATCTGCAGTCTAGTCCAATAAGCGAGCGCAGGGAGTGTCTCTCTAAGACAAGTAGCAAGATGACCATGAAAAGTCCAAGGGTGAACGCTGGTGAAGCTGATAAGAGATTCGAGTCTATAAAAGTGTTTGGGAAGCAGGCAACTAAGTAGTAGATGAAAATAACCGAGAGGAATGACAGAGTAGGGGGCGGAAGGACACACCCAGGCGCGGGTGACTCATTTCTGAGAGCAGGGTATGTCACCACCCAAGACTGCCACCAAAGGGCTTTGAAAAAAACATTCAGCCTAAGGAAGGAAGAAATCCTGGCAGAAGGCATGAAAAACCCAAATTAAGTGGCTGAATCGGATGCGAAGGAGAATAGCATCTGAAATAGCCTTTTTTTTTTTTTAATTCACTTGAAGGTGAACACAGGGACAAGTCATCGACAGTAATTTATGTGTAAAATGAGCATAGTTTGGAAAGTAGATTTGACTGTGGAGAATGACAAGAAGTAGACCAAGGATCTTACAGCTGTGTTTTCTCTTCCCCCATCCTGATCTCGCTCCTTTTAAAAATAAAAGGAGAAACAGAGGCATCAAGTTGTGAAAGTTTGCCAGTGACCAAGGTGCCAGAGCTGGGACCCAGGTTTCTTATTTTTATCCCCATTTATATTCACCCAATTGCCCTACCTACCCGGCTTACAAAATATAATGTGGTTTCAGATTGAAGCAGGAACCCCTTAACAGTCTCTCCCGGTTCAATAAATAAGAAGAGTGCTCCACATTTATGGAGCGCTAAGAATAATAGATAAAGGGTTTTCACAGATCGCGCTCGTTTGCAATGCTTGAAACAACTGGAAATGGTTATTTGATGTTTCCCTTGAAAAGACTACCAGGGCCGGTTTTCTGTTTCCCAGGGGCCTAGTGCTACAATCCTCTTGGTATCTGTGATGTTTCTGCTGCCATCAAAGGTCAAACAAGAGGTGAACAGACATTTCAGTGATTTTGTCTCTTGTTTGTTGCCCGTGATACTTTCATAAGATCCTATGTTTGGGGGTGATAAAAAAGAAGGGGTGAAGGAAGGGAGGGGGAGAAGGAAGGAAGGGGAGGAATTTTCCTGCCTGACACGCAGAGCTATTTCTGGTGCCTCAAGCGACTTTACAGAATTCCATGATGAAACCTGGAGCTCACTCAAGCAAGATGAAGAAAGGATATTGGTGGGAGGATGAGGCAGAAGGCCATACGGTCTGAACGGTGACTGTGGTGAGAGTTTCCAGAACATTCGATCAATTGCCCTCCTAAGTTTACTTTTCACTCCATTGCTGGTATTTCTCAAAGGTTCTCAATCGTGGGAATTTGGGATTCAGGGTCCTCATTTTGTAAGCTCTTCCTATATAATAACAGCATTGTCAGGTAAATTATTTTTGGTTGAACAGATGATTAGAAGTAACAGCTATGGCTCTATTGATTTAAAATGATAAGAGGCTTTCAGCATGTCATTTAAAATGCTTGTGGGAGTTATATGATGTCCCTCCAGGATTACTGACTTTGGGTTTAAAATTCTTACTACAGACTTTTGTCTTCTGTGTCCAAATCGTTGCATTCTCTTGAATTGTGGTCAGCAGTTTCTCAGCCCTTTTGAGTCACCATGACGCAAACAGGACTGAGATTTATCCAGAAACACCAAAGCCGTGTTTGGCTTTGGGTTGGCTCACACCAAGTCTAAAAACAAGACTGTTTGTTCAGGTAAGTAGAGCAGGATGCAAATGGAGCCCGAGGCCTTGATCTTTTTAAAATGCTGGCTAAGGCCTCCTTCCTCACCATGAACTTTCCCACCATCCTCTCAAGAGGGTCACAAGAGGGTGGAGTGAGACAGCTTGGAGCCAAAGTGCAGATTCACCATCACTGCCAGGGAAAACTAATGTGAAATGTTTGCTCTGCGTTCAAGGGTCTTTTGAGTTGGAAGGACGTTAAAGCCCATCTAGTCCAATACCCTCATTTTACCAGTGGGGATGCCAGAATCCAGAGAGATGACGTACCTGATGCAGAAATCACACCAGCTTAACACTAAGCTATTTCTTTGCTTCTCAACTTCAGTTCAAGTAATACATCCAGAAAAGCACTTTTAAAAATAATGTCACCCTGGTTGTTGTAAGCCTGTTTTTAATGCTGTTTTATTTCACTAAGATCAGGAATTTTGGGCATTGAAATATGTGTGTGTGTGTATGTGTGTGTGTGTATATATATATATATATATATAGAGAGAGAGAGAGAGAGAGAGAATAGAAAAGCCCACAAAAATTATAATCACAAAGAAAAATAAAAATGAATTTGTTGAATCCACTGCCACAGGAAGGTAGTTTTTTTCTCTTTTTATTTTTTTTTTATTTTTATTATTTTTTTTTTGTCATACATTGATATGAATCAGCCATAGATTTACACGTATTCCCCATCCCGAAGTTTTTTTCTCTTAATAGATTTTTCAGACAAGTTTTCACTTCACAGCAAAAGTAAGCAGAAAGTATAAAAATTTCCTTATACTCTGTACTTCACATATACACAATCTCCCTCACTGTCAGCATCCTTCTCTAGCTGGTACGCTTGTGTCTTTATCTTGTTTTTTAGTCAAGTTTGTGCCCTTTGACCAACATCTTTCCAATTCCCCCAGGCCCTGATAACCACCATTCTACCCTCTATTTCTACAAATTTGAGTGCTTTCAATTCTATACTTAAGTATATATATATATCCTACTGTGTATGTGTGTGTACTCATTGCTAAGTTGTTGCTAAGTCATGTCCAGCTCTTTGCGACCCCATGGACTGTGGACTGCCAGGCTCCTCTGTCCTTGGGATTTCCCAGGCAAGAATATCATACAGTATGATGATGCTTTCTCTGTCTGACTGATCTCACTAAGCATAATGACCTCAAATGCCTCAATATCCTTCTACATTGTGGCAAATAATGGCTAAAAAATACTCTATCAGGTGTTTGTTTGGAAACATCGGGTTTCCTTTCCAAAAAATTTCATTCAGGCTTTTCATAAGATGTTATAGAAAAATCTGAATGAAATTTTTTGGCTAACCCAATGTATATCATATCTTATACATATATACTGTATCTTCTTTATCCATTCATCCATTGATAGATACTCAGGTTGTTTACATGTCTTGGTTATTGTGAATAATGCTGTAATAAGCAAGGGAGTGCAGATATCTTTTTGATATCCCATTTTCATTTTCTTTGGATATATACCCAGAAGTGAAATTGCTGGATCATATGGTAGTTCAGTTTTTAGTTTTTTGAGGAAACTCCATACCATTTTCCATAGGGACTGCACCAATTTACATTCCCACCAACAGTTCACAAGGGCTCTCTTTTCACCATATCCTTAGCCTTCCTACCTCTGGTCTCCTTGACAATAGCCATTCAGCCGGCATGAGGTGATCAGTGTTACAGTTGTCATAATCGGCGAAACTACTTTGACTATCCTTGTCATCCAAGCTGATCTGAAATCAGCTAGCAGGAGGCATGCTATCTTAAAAGCTGCCATTTTCTAGTGAAAACACAGATGTAAGTCCTTCCAGCTTTCCTCTTTCCGTTCAAAGGGTAGGGAGAGAAGAACAGAGCAGATGGATAAAAATAAACGAGAGACTCTGTGATGCTCTCCAAACAGCCAGAACTAGGCTCCTGGGAGTCAAGACAATGAAGTCAGAGGAGCTTCTCCCCTCCTCTGAGACCATCTAGAAATGTGTGGGAAAAGGAGGGGCCACCTTCAGCTCCAACTCCTATTTCATCGGCAGTAACTTTCTCAGGGACTTTCTCATCAAAATCACATTTGCGATTCAGCTTCTACCCACATCAGAACGAGACAGCAAAGGTTCTCAGCATATCTCCAGGCTCACGTATGCCCTGGCGTGGACAAGACAGCGTGTGGTTTCTCCCTCCACATGCAGGATTCCAAGCATAATTTTAAAGAGCAGGGCCCACTGCCTTCTGCTGGAGCCGGCTGTTTATGTAGCTGTAAGACTGTTTTACTAGCTGTGTTTGTGGAGGTGCCTTTTCCTTCTGTGTCAGCAAAATTGCTGGGCCGATGGGGCTGGGGGCTGTTGGGATCTCACGGAGATGATTAATTACGGAGCATCAGATGTTCTACTCTTCCCGGCGCTGGGGGCCCCTTTCATCTCTTCTTTGAGGGGATACACTCTCCTCTCCTTCTTTCCCACTCCGTCCCCTGCATTCACACTTCCCCCCACTGCTCCCTCCCAGCGGTGGTTCTCGCCTGGAATTCTAGGCCACAACACAAGGGGGAAAAAAAAGGTGTTTTCATATCACGGTTAATTTACTGCAGTCAGAGCCAAAACAAAAACACAACATTCTGAAAATGCCAAGCTCTGGGGAGAAAGGTCTCCTTGCTAAACTGACACTGCCCTGTGACCCGGGACCCTTTTCAAGATGCTCACTGGTGCCCTAACATGGGGTGATCACATGGCCTGAAAATGTAGATTCAAAAGCGATTGGGTCATTTTCTTGGGGAAGGGAGAGAGTGTGGGGTATTTGTTTTTTTTCACTTGATTAACAGAATGTGTGATACCAAGTAAGCCGTGAGTGGTCACCGACTGTTTCTTATGGGATTGAGTCTAAGTGCAAATCATTTCATGTATATCTTCCTTTCCTTCAATAGTTCCAGTGCCTCCTCTTTGTAGGGCAGAATTGAGCTGAGAGGCTTCCTAGCTGTGAGAAGTAGGGCCACACTGTGCCCCTGGGGACTTTAAAATTGACTTCTCCATCTGAGCGTAGTGTACACCCTCTCCCTGATTTTGTTGGGAGAGAGAAGAACAGAGGGTTATCTTTCATGCTTCCTGGAGATAAACTACAAAGCCAGCAGAGAAAGATCTGTCACTAGTATCTCAAAGGTTCTCTCTGCCCACTAGACTGGCATTTCTGAAGATGTGGGACCTGATCTCCCCCGTCAGAAGATAGATTCCTGAAGACCAGCCCAGCGAAGGGGGATGAGCTGGGACTGAGGGGGCTGCTGGCCTGGAAATCGGGAGCCCTGGTTATGATCCCTCCTCTGCATTGCCTCACTGTGTGACCCTGCACAGCCCAGTTCCCCTCACTTGTAAAATGAACGACGGTCAGGCCAGTCCTCTAGAGCACCGTGACCTTGAGCTTCCATGTCAGTGTGGAACGTGTGACCCCACTGAGCATCCACCAGTGGATTCTAGATCACACTTTGGAGCTACTGAGAAAGAACTCTGTGGGGCTGAAAAAAACGGAGCCCTCAGAGGGTTTTTTTTTTCCTTTCTTTCTTTTTTCAGACCATCCAGCCAATGTCCTTTAGAGCTTGGCTCCTATTTCTTTGTGGTCCAAGAAGGAGTCCAGGAGGGACAGAGTAAAGAAACTAAATTGAATGTCCATAAGAATATCCCCAAAGAATAGAGGCATGGGGAAATTCACAGTTGAGTTTAAGCCTCTGAAAACATATGACAAAATGCTGAGTTCTCCCTGCAGGTTCAGTTGTTCTAAATTTTCACATGAGCTCACGGTGTTCCCAGGACCCCCAGACCCTGGCCTCTCACATCCTCTACCTAAAAGGATGAGGTTCCAGGAGTGAGTCTGCACCTTGTGTTACCCTCCGCAGCTGCCCTCTGCTTGCTCTGGGAGATGTTCGATTCCTCCCCCCGACCTTTCACTTCCTCTTTGAGGGGCGATGTCCCAAATTACAGAGCCAAGGTCTTCACCATAGGATCTGCAGAGGGTGAGAAAATAGATCCGCTCTTGAACAACCGTGGTTGAACAACTGTATAAATATTGTTGAAATCCATGGTTTTTTCCAGAAGAAAACAGCGTTCCACTCACAAAGTGGATTGGATGCCTTCAGGAGACCCAGAAACTCTTGGGTTGTCCCGTGACTTCTCCAAAGCTGTTTTGTTTTTTGTTTTTTTCCAGCTCCTTCTTCTCTTACCTTGATCCTGTTCACGACAGAAATCCCTGGGTTAGACATTTTGCCCATTCCCACAAATATGGCTTTTTGAACCTCCCAAGAGACAGAAAGGAACTCAAATGTAATTACTCAGCCTCTAAAATTTAATCATGTGGTGATTCATCAAAGGTTCTGAAGATGCTGCACATTTCTGAAGTGAAATGTGCCTTCTGAGAGGCTCCTTTGCTGTGTTGCTTTCATGAAGAAAGAAAGAGCTGTGAGAGGGAATTTCACACCAGGACCAAGGCTTGTGCTGTGACACCTATTTATCTGTGTTCCCTTGAACCGTGTTGATACCACTGTGTTTGAATAAGTTCAGTCTCATCTCTCTTCTTCTCCTCCTCCTTCATCTTTGCTGTTATCCTGGAAACTATATACCCTCTGCCTGTGTTTTCTAGCCTCATAACAATTTTGAAGATCATTTTCAAATATTAACAGGCAGGCAAAATTTTTACCTCACTGAAAACCCATGCGTGGCCACCTACGATGTGACCTTGTGTGAAGTCACTTCAGTCGTGTCCTACTCTGTGAGACCCCATAGACTGTAACCCGCCAGGTTCCTCTGTCCATGGGATTATCCAGACAAGAAGCCTGGAGTGGGTTTCCATGCCCTCCTTCAGGGGATCTTTCCAACCCAGGGATTGAACGCGTGTCTCTTATGTCTCCTGCATTGGCAGGCCGATTGTTTACCACTGGCGCCACCTGGGAAACCCACCATGTGACCTTGGGCAAGTCAATTCATTCCACTGAACCTCCAGTCCAGCAACTCTTAGGCTTGACTCTGTGTCAAAACTGCGGGACTTGAATAAATACTGCAGTCTGAGCTCTGTCTGCAGAGGAGCTGATGCGTCTGCTCTGGGGCTGGTCCAGGTCTTCATACTTAGAAATCTCTCCAGGGTTTTTCAACGTGCAGCCAGGGATGCCAATCACTTCTCTAGGTCCTTGTTCTTCAACTGAGGATCTCAGGTCAGCAACATCAGTATCCCCTGGATGCCTGTAAGAAATGAAGATCCTCAGCACCCCTTCCAAGACCTACTGCCTCAGAATCTGCATTGCAGCAAGACCCCAGGTGACCCCTGGGTCCATCATAGTCAGAGAAGTACAGCTGTAATCCCTTGTCTGTTAATAGGGGATAATAATATGCATGACGTGGTGCATGCTTTTCCCCATGTAACCTCAAAATAATAGAGGAGAAACTGCAGGTATGGGCTCTTAAACCTGCTTCACAGACCTGTGTGAGCTGGTGGGTTTATTGTGTGTGTGGTGGGGGTCGGGGGGTGGGGGGATGTTCCTTTCTGTGATTTTCTTAAGACCTCTTAAGAAGCTGATGGTTAACATTTAAATGACCATGTAAAATGGTCCTATGAGTTTAATATGTCCCTTTGATCTGAGAAACTAGACTTCCTCGCCCCCAAAAAACTGTTTCCTCCTTTTTCTATTACATTTTAGTTTGACTTGGGGGCTATAAATCAACTCTAGTTGGAAGATGGATTTGAGGAACAATGCAACAAGGTTTTTAGTAAAGGATGGTGATTAGTAAAATAGAGGAACAATGGATGAGTGGAGCTCAAGCTGGTCAGACATGTTTGCTTACAAGGGATCAGCAAACTTTGGCCCACAGGCCATGTCAACTATTTGTTTAAATAAAGTTTTATTGGAGCGTAACCCCGCTCATTCAGTTAGATATCAGGTATCATCTATGCTGCTTTTGCACTGCAGCAGTGACACAGAGTAGTCCTGAGAGATAGCTCATGGTCTGCAAAGCCAGAAATAATGCTCTCCACGTTCTGAAAGCTGATACTGGCCTTTCACAGAAAAAGTTTGCCTGTTTCTGAGTTAGAGCAACTACTGAGTGAGGCCAAGCCTGGGTGTGCACTGGCCATCTGGGCTCATTGACTTGTTGGGTTTCATGGCCCCGTCTATGCCTCTAATCCCAAACAGGCAGTGAGCAGCTGGGTGGTTGTGGCAGGGCCAGCTGGAGGGCCTGGGACAGATCCGTCCACGTGCTGGGAACAAACAGGAGCAAAGAGGTCATCTTTGTCTAAAGAGAGCAGCATTTGTCTGTCGAATTGGTGGAAGTATCACTTGAACTTCTACCTAAAATATCCCCTTTATAAGTAACTGCATTTCAAAATCAGAGAAGACAATGGCAACCCATTCCAGTATTCTTGCCTGGAAAATACTGTGGACAGAGGAGCCTAGTAGGCTGCAGTCCATGGGGTCGCGAAGAGTTGGACACGACTGAGAGACTTCACTTTCCATTTTCACTTTCATGCATTGGAGAAGGAAATGGCAACCCACTCCAGTGTTCTTGCCTGGAGAATCCCAGGGACAGGGGAGCCTGGTGGGCTGCTGTCTGTGGGGTCACACAGAGTCGGACACAACTGAAGTGACTTAGCAGCAGCATTTTAAAATAATACGGAGAAAGAGCCTGGCAAGAAAACCCTGAGTTAAACACAGAAATGCAAAATTTCCCATCAAGCTGGAAAGCAAGGATGCTTACCTGGGAAAAGTGATAGGTAACTGAATGTGCCATCAGTCTATTGCAAGAAAGAAATTCCTTCTTCAGGGCAAGTTTTAAGCTCTTGGGATGTAGACATTAAGCCAGTTGGGGGTCACTATCAAAGTTTGTCTAAAATAAAAGCATGTCCTCTTTTCTTTTGTTTCTCTTTAGCATGCTATGGCGAAATCAAGGGTCACATAAGATTTGACCACTGCTCTCAGTCTGACAACCAGTTATTGATAACCATCCTGCAGTGATGCTCAGTGGGACAGGAATTAGAAGGGAGAGATGACGAGAGATAGGCCGGAAAGACCTCCCCAAACTTGGGCTCTTGAAATGGGATTCTCCCTTGATGATAAGTCATATTTCTAAATGTAAATTTTTTCCTCTCCTATTTCTTTTTGGTCCCCTCGCTCATCCTAGTTGGGCTTCTATTTCTTCCAGTAGGCGATTGGGAGGCCAAGAAATTAGTTGTTAGGGGCCCTAAGAAGGCTCCTGGGGGCAGCTAGATTGAGCTGAAGTGTAGCAATTAACTATTGCCTAATTCCATCCACACGGTGTTTTTAGATTTGCAACAGTGATAAAAAGTGAGAGTTCTAAGTGGAAAAAAAAGAAAAAGAGCAAGAGAAAGATACTAGCAGTCTTGGGTGGAACAGATTGTTTCAATTATATTCTTGCTGTTTCATTTTGCAAGTTTTTAATCAAACTGGAAGATGTGAAGTCTTTGCATAATCTCCCTGTATACAGGTTTTCTTGTCAGTGGATTCCCTCCAGCACGGGGCTGGCTCAGCTGTTGATCCCTGGCGTGGGAATCCCCCAAAGGGGCTCATTCTGCAGAGCAGAACTTGAAATGTGTGCTTGAAAGATGGATGATGCCTTGATAGAAATGGTGATGCCCTTTTGTCCAGTCATTCTAAGAAGTGGATTCTTTTTCCCAAAGCTTTTTTTAATACGCTGGCATTTATATGTGTATATAGAAGTAGAATTGGTTTGGTGATTCTGACTGAACTGAGCAGCTAATGAGTTTGGCTGTGAGTGAATTTGATGTCAGGAGATTGCAAGAGATGTAACAGATGTGAAGATCTCTGTTTACAATAAAGATACTTTTCTCTCTAACCACGACATGTGAGTTCTGAGAGAGGTTAACAGTCTCTTTTCTCTGCATGTTTACATGAAGTTTCTGGAAATCATTGGGAGGATTCGGTACATGACAAGATTTTCCCAGGGGCAATAGATGAGGGATTTAGGGATGAAATTGGCCTGCGCATCAGGGATGGAAAAGGATTCCAAGCTCTTCATATGCTTTATGAATTAATATCTGTATGCATTACCCTCTCAATATAGCACCGAGCCAGGAAGTCTTATGTGCCATTGAAGTTAGCTGTAAAATACCCAAGGCTTGCTTAAATTTGGGCTGTATTTTTGGCTTCCCAGGTGGTGCAGTGGTAAAGAATCAGCCTGTTAATACAGGAAATGTAAGTGATGCTGGTTTGATCCCTTGGTTGGGAAGATCCCCCAGAGAAGGAAATGGCAACCCACTCCAGTATTCTTTCCTGCAAAATTCCATGGACAGAGGAGCCTGCTGGGCTACAGTTCTTGGAGTCGCGAAGAGTAGGACACGACTGAGCACATGCACAGCACAGCATATTTTTTCTACGTTACTTATAATTTTGAAGTTTTAAGTATCATAGTCTCTTAACTGGTTTTTTTTCTTTTTCTTTTGCCTTTTTCCAGATTTTGCATCAGGTACTGGCATAGCCATCAATCTCACTTGAGGCCAATGCTCGTTGCATCCTATTGTCAACATTTGAATGTATAGGCTCTGAGCTCTCATCCTGCCCTTTGTAGTCACCCCTAAAAACTGTAGCCTGAGAGATTTGGGGGTTCTCTCCCCTTGTTAAACCAGAATAAACCCCATTTTGGAGTCTGGGTAGTTCCTGTCCCTTCCTAGGGAGCACCAGAGGGAAGCCAGTGAAGTGGCCCCCATTCCCATCTTGTATCCTCCCAGAAGTGTGTCTTAGTTGCTCACTCATGTCTGACTCTTTGCAACCTCATGGACTGTAGCCCACCGGATTTGTCTGTCCATGGGATTTCCCAGGCAAGAATACTGGAGTGGGTTGCCATTCCCTTATCCAAGGGATCTTCCTGACCCAGGAATCCAGGTCTCTGCATTGCAGGCAGATTCTTTACCATTGTGGCTAAAAACAAAAAATGACATGGGAAAGGTATTTGACAGATTACAATGCACCTTCCTTCATCTCTGCAGGAACCCAATGAAGAAGACATAGGCATACCTTGGGGAGGTAGACTTCCCATTCAAATCCTCTGACTCCAAATAAACAGCATCCTTTTTTCACTGCAACACACATCCCACGTGCAGACCAGGAAATGAAGATCAGGAGAGAAGCAGGGTCCTAATGTGGGATTAGTAAACCTGTGGAACCACAGAGAGGAAGAGAAAGTGCCTGGGTGATAGCAAAGGAGGGTGAGTATACAGGAATCAGAGAAGTCGAGTCATTTTTAAAGGATGGAATCTAAACTTTGAGTCAGGTTCCTTACAGATCTCAGAGCTGCTCGCTTTTTTCCCAGCACTCCCCAAAGTGCCTTGATCAAGACTGGAAAAGATTTGTCGAAAGCTAAAAAGTAGTGGGTATCTTCTCTAGTTTCCTCTACTTTGCTTTTACCACTTAAGAGAGAATAAGTATGTTCTGCTCTGCTGGCCAGAGAAGGAGGTGGCAACCCACTCCAGTGTTCTTGCCTGGAGAATCCTGTGGACGGAGGAGCCTGGTGGGCTGCTATCCATGGGGTCGCACAGAGTCGGACACGACTGAAGCGACTTAGCAGCAGCAGCAGCAGTTCTGCTGCCCAGTGGTCTCTGTCATGACTACTCAGCTGTGTCCTTACAGAGGAATCAGCCATAGATCACATGTAAACAAATGGGCCTGGCTGTGTGCCAATCAAATTTATTTGCAAAAACAGCAGCCAACTGGAGCTCCCAGTTTGCTGGCCTCTGCCTTGGAATAACTGCCTCCAACCTTTGTTGGAATGTGATTCTACATTACAGTCACCTGGGGAACAATAAAAAAAAAACACCCCCAGTTCTTCCCTACAGTAACTGAATCCTTCTGAAGTAGGGTCCAGGCATTAACATATATTTTTAAAGCTTCTCGTGAAATCTTAGTGGGAAAACAAGATGGGGAGCCACTGTCCTTGATTCTAAAACAGTGGCTGTCAAAGTACAGTCCCCAGGAGAAACAGTGACATCAGCATGACCTGGGAACTTGTTAGGAATCAAATTCTCAAGCCCAGCTCCAGACCTGTGTGTATGTGCTCAGCCACTCATTCATGTCCGACTGTTTGTGAACCCGTGGTCTATTTAGCCCACCAGGCTCCTCTGTCCATGGGCTTTCCCAGGCAAGAATACTGGAGTGGGTTGCCACTTCCTACACTCGGGGATCTTCCCGACCCAAGGATCGAACCCATGTTTCCTGTGTCTCCTACATTGGCAGGTGGATTCTTTACCACTGTGCCACCTGCAAAGCCCTACTAGATGCAAAACTCAGGGGGTGAGACCTGGGATCTGTGTTAACAAGCTTTCCATGTGGCTCCACAGCACAGTCAAGTTTGAGAACCACATGTCCAGGGTCTAGAGAATAAGTATTCAGCCCCATAGCCCTCACTTCATAGGTAATTTAGATGTAATGTTCCAGACCCAGCACTGGGTCTGGCATTAAAAATCTGGCTTCAAGCCCCCTTCTCCCCTTTACTACACTTCTCTGAGCCTCATGGTCTCCATCTTTAAAAGGGATGATGTGCCATTTATATTGGGTGCCTACAGTGGTCAAGTGATTAAATGTATGTGAAGGCAGTTATGAAACTGTCAAGCACCATCTTTGATCACCACCACTATTAAGTCTAAGATCACCGTTGATCACTTGGACTGAGGTAGAAGGATGTGCAATTATTGTTCACGGGCTCAGTCCGTGGTTCTTGGTTCAGGAGTGCTGCTGCTAAGCATAATATAGAAAGTTGTCTCATCATTCCAACATGGATCCTGGTTTCTGAACTGCAGCAAAGCCATGAAGAGAGGCAAGCAGGGCCAGAGGGGAGTGCCTGAGTCAACGAGGAGACTAAGAAGACACAATCCCAGGAAAGCAGGGGAAAGCAATTAGAATTAAGGCAGATGGGGTGGGCTCAAGGTCCACAGACCCTTGTGTGATGTAGACGAAGTGGACAATGCGTCCTCCTGGAGACATTTTTCCAGGAGTCTCCAAGTCACACTGTTTAGTGCATCTTGACATATGTTACCTGTCAAGAAGTAGCACCAGCTACAATCACAAACGTATTCAAAAATGTCTAGATACCTTCATGAAGAACATACATAACTCGTTCTTAAGACAAACTGGAATACTTTGGAGGAAAATATACAGTCCTGTAGGTATGACATCTAAGGGGATATATATGTGACATGAAACCACCTTTACAATGTCTTTCAGAATATAATGCACTGAAAGAAGCAGAATCTTATTCGGTGTGGTGATTCTTGAGCTCATAGGAGACCAAAACCAAGATACTTCTCAGGATGTCTGCTATTTTAGACATATTTGGATTTGAACTGAATGTTTCTAAAATAAAGGCCCTTGGGGAATCAGCCATCTTATATAGATTCTAAAGTTATTATCTGAACTTTAGGGAAAATTTCCACACTAAAATCAGCACCATCTGTTAAAGCTCCCTTGTCATATCTTATTGCAAGATTCTGTGCTCTTAAACACTGTGATTTTTTCTTCCTTCTTTTTTGGTTCATTGACAGCATAAAAGGTGAGGAGAGGAGAGTCACAAAGAGGTCTGTCATTCTTTACTTGGACAGAAGTCCAGGAAGTGCTATGGAGAAGTGTTGTTTTCTTATGAAGATTACCTGTTCTCTTCTATTAGTCAAATGCTCTGAAAATGATTTTGCTGGGAAAGGCTGGGGAAAATTGAAGTCAGTTAAAATGAGCCATGAAACGTCAGAGCCGCAGGTGTGGCTGGAGTCTAGGGAGGGGGGATTACCTCCTATGTCCCCCTTCTAACCTTGCTGAAATGCCCTGATCCCAGAGAATACATCCAAGCTGCTTTTCTCAGAGCAGCACGACTCCTAGTACATAGATCTGTTGAAATATGAACCGAGCAGGGTGTGAACGAGCTCAAAATATGCTGATTTCCAGATGTTCCTTGATTCTCTCAAACACTGATTGCCCCCAAAGACCATCCTGAGTTGGTGGATGGCAGCGATTACTCATATTTCTTTTCTGCGATCACAGCCGTAATTTAAAAGCCCCATAGTCTTTCTCATGAGCCTATGTCTGGGTCTTGTCTAGGTCATATATTACTTCGCAGTATGAAAATTGCAGAGTCTCGCTGGATTGGGCTGTAAAATATCTGCACACTGATGCCAGTTTTTTGATTTGTTGCTCTTCCCAGGATGGGAAAACTTTTCAGAAATCTGAATGAAGGGTTGGTGTTTTATAGAGTGACCTTCCTTGAAGGAGAGGTCATGGAAGATCTCCTTTCTCTGCAACAACAACAACAAAAATCAGAAAAACCAGAGGAGTTCATGTTAACATGTTTCAGGGAAAGTAAAAGAATCCAAAGCAGTGAATTAACCAACATTATTATTGTGTTCTAAAATCTCAACCACCTGAGAACTGAATAAGAAATCCAGCGTGTGAATAAGTTGGGATGGCAGATGCTAAAACTTCTGGGAGCTTCATTTGAATCTGTTTATCTGGTATCTGGGATAAATAAGGCATCAGTGAAACCCTTCTGAAGGGTCTTCCACAGGTTTACGAGAGGAAGTTTAATATCTACCACCAGAAAGATGGCACCATAAGGAAAAAAAGGATTTCCACATGTCTTTCTACTTCCACCCTGTTCAGAGACAAATTTGAGGCCACCCACCCACTGTCCCCTGAGCCTCTGAACTGACACATTTCCTCCCCATTTCTTAGGAGGAGAAATGTGACAGAACTCCCCAGTTGCACGGCAAGAAGGAAAGAAGACTTTGATCTGGGTTCATGTGACAGAACTGACTCATACAAGAAGTGACCTTAATGTCTCAGAGTATTCAGTGTCTCATCTGTGAGGTGCAGTTAATAATGCCTGAGGAGGAGAGGTTAAGTGTTCCGTCTAAATTCACACCTGGTTGGAGCAGAATGAGGACTTGAACCTGCTGGGCTCGCAACAAAGATAGTGTTTAATCCACGGTATTAATACCTGATGAGGAGTAAATGGGCTAAGACCCAGAAAACCCTCACGACTGGGCGCAGGGCAGAAGGAGCCCTCTATGAATAGCCGTTCCCGTTTTCTTTGCCCTTACTCCCTGCACATCTGCCACATCTTCTGTCGCCCCCAAAGCATCTGATGCCTTCCGTGACCTGCCGTGGCACACAATTAAGGAGGAGCAAAGGTGATTCCTGTGTCTTTAATGCTCTCTGCCACAATTATGGCTGCTGTGTCCTTGTATTTGCCTATTGTTTCTTCCTTGCAACAGATTTCTTCTCACGCTATATAATATTATAACCTAAGTTCTTCATTATTGATGATCATTTTAAAAAAATAGAAATCATTCTTAGGTGGTCAGCTCTCCCTTTGGGGTCAGGCATTTGGAAGATAATCGCAGTCTCCTTGGGGGAAGACCTCGCCTAGAGATCACCAGCGTCTGGGTGTAGCTGACACTGGAGGGTTTGGAGGAATCTACAAGCAGAAGGGGGTGACAGAGGATGAGATGGTCAGATAGCATCACTGACTCAGTGGACATGAATTAGAGCAAACTCCGGGAGATAGTGAAGGACAGAGGCTGGTGTACTGCCGTCCGTGGGGTTGCAAAGAGTCTGACACGACTTGGCAACTGAGCAAGGAGCAGCACAAAATGCAAATGAGGACAGAGAACCCACTGCCCCAGGAGCAGAGCTCACCATCACTGCTTGCTCGCACCATCTTTGAGCAGCATAAGCTGCGTGCTCTTCCGCCTGCCCGCTCCCCTCTACCTCAGATGATGTCCTTGAATCCACACCGCACACCAGCAGAGACATTCTTAGATCTACCAGATCCTGTTTTTAGCTACTCTTGGTCCTGTAGTTTTCTGGGCATCCGTGTCCCCTAGTCTCCACGTGCCTCATGATGACATCCTTGAACCCTAACTATACTGTAACGAAGTGGTAAGGGAAATGAGGGAGATGGCCTTTTCTATTGAGAAATAACACGTACCTGTATTCATTTATTTAATCCCCTTAACAAGCCTAGATTTTTAAAAAAAATATGTATTTATTATTTCACTTTGGCTGTGTTGGGTCTTAGTTGGGCACGCTGCCTCTTGGTTCCGCATCAGTTTCTCTCTAATTGCCACCACGGCTGCAGAGCACGTGGGCTCGGTAATCGCAATGCACAGGCTTAGCTTCCCCGCAGCAAGCGAGAACCTAGTTCCCTGACCAACAATCAAACGCTCGCCGGCTGCACTGAAAGGTGAATTCTTAACCACTGGACCACCAGGGAAGTCCCCACAAGCCTAGATATTACAGACGAAGAAGTGGAGTCACAGAGCAGCCAGAAGCAATATCACCCTTTTAGAAACTTGCAGTAAACCCATGTAAATGTCGGGTCCAGCCAGGAACTGATTTCCATATCACACACTTGAGGCTGATTTTAGAAGTGAGTCACGGTGGGAGACAGCTGATGTTTAGAAAATGTTTTGACCCTGATATTTAAGTGGCTAACCTTCTGTCTTGTCATTGCCCTTAGTTTAAGAGGGAGTGAGAACATAATATCCGTTTTGAAATGAGACCCTGGGCCCTAACCGTTAACCCAGCCGGCTAAATCCTGCATCCCGTAATGAAAAGCTGTAACCATGGGCACAGAATAGAGAAGTATTATTTTGGAGCTTCCTTTCCTGACCGCTCCCTTCCTAACATCTGCTGTCATTGACACATGTGCACAATGTGACTTATCTCCTTGATGCCTCAGTTAGGGTTCGTCATAGTCAGTCAGGGCCACAGCCTTAAGAAATTTACTGCTAAGAGAAAAACAAGTTAAATGTGAAAATTTTGCAACTTAGGGTCACTATTTTATTGGGGCCCTGACAGCAGGAATACATGAAAGATCAAAGGATGGGAGGATAATGTTCTTTGTAGGTCAAAACAGTGAAATATAAGTGGGCTGGCATAGAGTGAAATATTGCTATTACTTTTGCTCAAAACTTTCTAAGAAGAACCATCTATGAGAATTAAAATCTGCATAATATCTAAGTTTGCAAATTCAAAAGATAGAAATCATGAGAAAAGTCTTGTTTCTCCAGAGGGTGGTGCCAACCCAACAGTTTAAAGGTGTCATAAAAGTAAGAGCTGGTTAAATGGCATCTGGGTTGGGGGTGGGGATGAGCAATAATGGGAGAACAGTCATGGTAATAGCAGATCTGGAATTCTGAGGAAATTAATTGTGACATATTCACACACAGGCTGCTGGGCAATAATAGAATTTTTTAAAATATTTTGCATATTTTATATGACCAAGAAGGAAGTTTAAAAATAAGGTCATTCTGTTGCTTTGATTATATTGCTGCAAACTGACCAATGATCTGTGATTATCTTTCTTCCTGAATTTAAAGAATCAGTTGTTTATGATATGATGAATAATCAGCTCAAATTTTACTCTTATACTGCTTTTTAACATAAAACAGAAAATTTCTAGTCCTCTAAGGAGGTCACCTTTTAAAATAAGCAATGTGTCTGTGTGGGTGAAACTCCCATATCATACCTACTGTCAATAGACCTCTTCTGACCTCTTAACTCTCAATTTGGGGGGGTTTACACTTTACATTGAAGAAGGTAATGGCAACCCAATCCAGTACTCTTGCCTGGAGAATCCCAGGGACAGGGGAGAGCCTGGTGGGCTACAGTCCATGGGGTTGCAAAGAGCGACTTTCACTCACTCACTCACTGTTTACATAGGGGACTCATAGAAGTGTTTTTCAGTAGAGCCCTGGTCTAGAAAATTCATTCAGCAGAATCTTGGAAAGGAAAAGAATGTGATTTGAAAGAGGCTCATTTGAAAGATTCTGCGTGGAGTTCAGAGAAGAGACATAGATGGGCCACTGGGGCGGCAGTAATGAGTAAGACACATCAGGAGGGCTGGACGGAGGCAAATTGAAGAATGAGATACAGAAGTGAGATACAGGAGGAGTGTGAGTTTTGCTCCTAAGAACATCAGGAAACCAGAAAAGAAACAGCAGTCATAGGAAAAGAAGCCGGCCTGGGATGGGGGTGATGGGGATGGTAACTGCAACAAGGAAATGAGGACATGTGAGGCTGAGATGATCTAGAAAGCATGGATGTTCAGGTCAGGGCTCAGAAGAGATGCCGGGGCTGCAGGACAGAGGTATTCTCAGGCCGCACATTTATAGCAGTATGGGGGAGACAGTAGAGAGTATGGATAGTGTATTCACCGGAGGTCTAAATAGCATCAGCAGTTAGGACCTAAAGTGAAGGACTGCAGGCCAAGAAGGATGAGCAGAGAAAGAGGGGGAATCCAGGCACACACAGTGTTAGCTGAATCTGGAGGGGAAGAGCCTTCCGCCGTGCAGGGCCCTGAGTTTTCTGTCAGACAGGAGGAGGATGAGAACTGAGAGGAAGGGCAGGAGACCTCCGTGGATGTCGACCAGCCTCGGGTCTCCTTTCATGGACCCAGGGGTCCCAGACAGGGATTTGGCTCAGCACTTCAGTGGGCTTAGGGTCTGAGTCTAAGCCTTAGAATCTCTCCAAGGAAACTGCCCACACAGTGTCAACACATCAACCTGGGTCAGGATTACTAAGCCACCACTGAGCGTGGAGCCTGCTGATTAGCTGTGAAACTCCTCCTAACAACATACCCATCAGTTAAGAAAAAACTTACGCCCGCCCCAGGTACCAAAGAATGTTTTTTAAACAAAAAAAGTCCAAAGGCAAGTTCCCAGAGCTAAATAGAGATCATTTTACTCCCACAGCTATATATCTGAAAACTAAAAGACTGAAATTCTAAAGGCATCACACAACTATTGAAAGCTCCTCTTCCTTTAAAAAGCTATAAAATTATATTCATCTTGAACACCTCCAAAGACGTGTATATACTGATATATACACATGTATACATCCCTTGCATGTGTAAATACATAGATCACTATGTGTGTAGAGCCAAAGAGTGGTTCTGTGTAATAAAAGTCTTTTTTTTTACAGTGCCATTGTACTTAAATCAAACCACTCTATAAGATTTTTCTCTTAAGTTTCAATTGCAAATATTAACAGTTTAATAAACGGAGGGAAAGGAGGCTCTGGTTTCTGTTGGTTCACAGTGAAAAATGAGAAAAGGATTACCAAGTGTGCAAATATTTGCTACATTTGAACATTTAATGCACGTCTGTATAAAGGGTTTTAATGTACACTCCTTGCTAACATAACTAAATACTATTTAAAGAGATGTCTCTGGCCTCATTATTCATAAACATTTGGAAGTCAATGGAAAAAATGCAACACTGATTTATCTTCCTTTGTTACCTCTTGTTTCTTAGGGGATCATTTGTAAAATAAGGGGAGGAAATCCTTTCCAGAAGCACAGGTTATCATTATTTAATGGCTAAGTAAAATAATAATAGCTGTACATATAAAGTATATATAATAGCTAATATTTATTGAATACCATCTCCCAGGCTGTTCTGAACTAATAGGCTCTTTAATTAACCAAGCTGCACGAAGGAGGAAACTCATCAGAAGTCTCGTTCTCAAGTCAGGCTACCAATTAGTTTGTTGCTGGTGTTGTCTTGGGCTTCCCAGGTGGCCCTGGTGGTAAAGAACCGACCTGCTAATACAAGGGATGTAAGAGATGAGGGTTCGATCCCTGGGTCGGGAAGATCCCCTGAAGGAGGGCATGGCAACCCACTCCAGTATTCTTGCCTGGAGAATCTCATGGACAAAGGAGCCTCGACGGCTACAATCCGTAGTGTCACAAAGAGTCAGACACGACTGAAGTGGTTTAGTACACTCACACATACCATGTTGCTCTTAATATCACTGTAAAGGTTGTTACCATGCAGATATGTCATCAAGGTGAATCTTAAGTTTTTCTCGGATTCAGCCTGACATCTTCAAACAAAATGGCAGCAGATTTTTTTAAAACTTCAATTGAAAGTATCTTTTATCAATTGAGCAGATGTCAAAACCGTTTGGGAAATTGGTCAAGATTATGGTGACGTGTGAATTCCCTGAATAACGTATCAGTTCACAGACCTACAATTAATTAATAGTATTAATAATGAATTCGGACTGATTGTGGAAACTGTTTTATGTGCCACATCATAAACTGAGTCTAAGGTAAATAATAGTGATCTAATGTAGAAGATATCTGGGAATTAATAGCAACATACTGATTATTTTAAGAGAGTTAAAGTCTTAATAGTGTTTCTCCAGAGCTCCTACATTAGAAATACTCGAATTATTTTAAAATGCAGACTGTGGCCCCATCACAGACATTCTGAATCAAAATATGCCTGAATGAATACCCAGGTGTTCATTCTTACTCAAATCTAACACTGCCCTAAAATAGGAAAGAGCACTTTGAGGAATTTGCCTTTATTCCATTCCAGAAGTTGAAAATATACGGTTTTATTATTTAACTAAACCACTACTGTGACTTGAATTGTGTCCCCCCAAAAAGATTCATTGAATCCTCGCTCCCCTCACCTGTGCATGAGGTCGTAACTGGAAATAAGGTCTCTGCAGCTGAACTGAGTTAAGATGAGGTGATACTGGAGTAGGCGGGCCCTCAATTCAATAAGACTGCTGTCCTTGTAAGAAGAAGGGGATTTGGACAGAGACCCAGAGGAGACACCCACAGCGGAAGAAGGCCATGTGAAGACAGAAACAGGGACTGGAGCAATGCCACTTTAAACCGAAAGAGTCCAAAGATGCTGGCAACCGCCAGAAGCTAGAAAAGAGGGTGGGAAAGAGGCAGGCAGCAGATTGTCCCTTAGAGACTCCAGCAGGAACGAAGCCTGCAGACACCCTGAATTTAGACTCCAGGCCTCCAGACTTGACAGAATACATTTCTGTTGCTTTAAGCCATCCAGTTATTCTACTTTGTTACAGCACCCTAGAAAACTGTTTCATTGCTCAGCCGCTCAGTCATGTCCAGCGCTTTGTCACTCCAGGGACTGCAGCATGCCAGGCTTCCCTATCCTTCACTATCTCCCAGAGTTTGCTCAAACTCATGTCCATTGAGTCGATAATGCCATCCAACCATCTCATCCTCTTTCACCCCCTAATGCGAAGAGACAACTCATTGAAAAAGACCCTGATGCTGGGAAAGATTGAGGGCAGGAGGAGGAGGGGACAACAGGGGATGAGAAAACTGTAGGCACAAACCTAATAACCATCGCTCTTAACTGCCCCTCTTCTCTCCCTTTGTGGGTTCAGAACCTTCATCAGAGTCACCTCTGCCACCTTTGATTTCCTTATGCTTCTCCCTGAAGCCGTCTCCAGCCAGTGCATCCGCAGTCCTGGGTCCCTTCTGTCAGCTTCCCATTCAGTGAATACCTTGGAGAACAGCTGGCCTGCGTTTGGAGTTGGTTTTGCCCACCTCTCTCCCTGCAGAGAGGTGAGAAATTTCCTAATTCACTGGATGGCCAATGTCACCCTGAAGTGTGAAGTTTTTAAAAATTAAACTGGAAAACATGTCTGAGAATCCCATGCTCTGCCAGCACTGATTAAACGTGGGCCAGGCAGAGAGAATAAAGTAACAGAGAAGTGATCCTTGTCATTTTCACCAGATTACATTTCCGCCCCCTGCAAAACACGTCTGTCACTCTGGGACCCTCAACTTACAGGGCAGGCCGAGTCAAGGTCATTTTGCTTTTCATTGATTCTACAGCTCTGGCATTCCTCATAAGGATTTACAGTATTTAACCCACCAGGAGAAGCCGTGAACTATAAATGGCTTCCCGTTTGCCAGGAAGCCTGCTGTTCCGTAAGTGACACCAGCTATGGAGTCCCCCCTACAACTCTCTCGAATGAAAGCCTGCAGCCTCCGCTCCCACGCAAAGAAGCCCGGCCTCTCACTTCACAGGCTGATCCTTCCTTTGGCTTCAAATCAGCACGGGGTTGTTTAGCTTACTGAGTGGGGTAATCCAGATACAGGGAGACAGGAAAAAACCGAGTGAGCCGACTCACGCTGTTCATTTGATCTGTCAGCATCCTCCATGGCCCAGACTGGGAGGGAGAAAATGAAAGTTGAAGAGCATGAAATAGGGAAAATAGAAAATTAAGAATAGGATTTGATAACTTGTGAAGCCTTCTCACGTGTGTTCCAAGGGGCTGCAGGGGACACAACAGACATTGAAGATAGAGATCTATGAGGAAGTGAACGAATAACTTGGAGGAAAAGTTAGTCGCTTAGTCGTGTCCAACTCTTTGTGACCCCACGGACTATAGCCCACCAGGCTCGTCCATGGGCTTCTCCAGGCAAGAATACTGGAGTGGGTTGCCATTTCCTTCTCCAGGGGATCTTCCCGACCCAGGGATCAAACCCAGGTCTCCTGCATTGCGGGCGGACTCTACCTAACTTAGAGGACTTGTTCTTAAATGAAACATGATATCATTGTGATTGTGACTGAAAACTTTTCATCCTTAGAGTAGAATTAAAGGAGTTTTAAATACGTAGCTGGTAGTCGGTATTCACTGATGGTGTTTTTGCATCTGTAAGCACAATATCAAAATGAAGCCCAGAGCAAAAGTGGGGGGGTGGGGAGGAATCAGCAATACCAATTCTGTCTTCATTTACATTTTTGATATTTTATTCATCACAGAATTTTTGTGTTCATTTTGAATTTTTAGAGATATTGCATTAAAATATGATGTGTTTTGATTGCTGACTTTTGGGGTTGTCTCCTCCCTGCATTTTTTACCGAAGACAAGGGCCTTACTTGCCTTACTCTAGGCCCAGCTCAGGGTGAGCATTTCAAAATTTAAAACATGTTTTGTTAAGTGGAGAATGTCACTTTCAGGTTTTCATTTACAATGAATTTTGAAGGAAAAGTCCCTCAGAACCAGAGGAGCAGTCTCACTGACGAGCCTGAAATGAAACAAGAATCTCTACGAGGCCGTCCTGGCATCACAAGGGGATGGTTTTCAATTCACAGACTTTGCTTTTCCCAGAATCTCTGAATTTAAAAGTGTGCTGCAGTTATTAATGCCGGTTTGCCACTTGGTGCACAGAAAATCATCCACAAACTTTGTGTCTCTGGTAATTATGCTCTTCGTGACAGTTCATTGCCCTTAAGTGAGTCAAGGCCGGATCTACAGAGAATATCAGAGCGATGAACTAAATCTCTCCCCAGAAATAGTTCAGCCCCTGCTAACACAGAGTATTTATTTAATATTCAGTCACTTACACTGTCTAGAGCTGTTTCTTAACTCTTTCTTTGTCTATATGTCCTGGAGAAGGAAGTGGCAACCCTCTCCAGCATTCTTGCCTGGGAAATCCCGTGGACAGAGGAGCCTTGGGAGTGCAAAAGAGTCGGACACAACTGAGCGACTAAACCCCCCACCACCTGGCTTCAGTAAGCAACTTATCTCCATAAGGATAAGACTTGTACTTTTGAAAAACACTCGGTATGGTGGAAGTACATAGTATAAGTTCAAAATATTCTGAATTAATCCATGAGTTCACTGTAAATTCCTCTGCTTTAAGTTTTCTCTTTTGGTCAATTAAATTTGTTCCTATTTTATCATACATTCACAACACATTCCAAGGAATTTCCTTTTTTGGAAAGAATGTACGCTCCTAGCAGTCAAGCAAAGCTGGGATATGAAGTCATTCTTAAATTAACACTAATATTATTACTGCTATAAAGGAAATATATTTACTGGTCTATGTTTATAGAATCTCCAATATTTGAAATAGATAATAAAATTTACCCTTACTTCTTAATTTAGAATCTGCTATTGAAAAAGACTTAGTAAACTGTCATCCTTTAATGTCTGAGGAAACACCCTCAGGTCCACCTGATTCATTCTTAGACTGACCCCGAATCATAAGATTCTTTTTGCTGATAATATCTACTACAAGGATGTGCTCCCTACTTTAAGAAAGTCGAGATCAAGAAATCTGATTTTGGGGGGCCAGAGGGAAAGGCATACTTGCTTTGCAAAAGGATTTAATTTAAATAGCAAGCTCCCTCTGAGTACTTAAAATACGATCCAATTTACCAAAACGTTACTGATGCATAGCAGAGAACATCCTGTTCATCGGCTTTTATTTAGGGCTCCTCAGCTTCTGCACTTTGAGAGAACATGCCCATTGCAAAGTTATTGTCATTAAAGAAAAGGGTTCTAGTGCCATCTACATGCTTGATGAGAAGCACACGTGTCCAGTTAAGCTGGCTATGTGTTTAGACTGGCTCGGCTCTGGGGCTTCATAGGGGCCATCTGAGAAAGCTCTCCGACTGTCTTGAGAACGTCAGCCTGTCAAAACCGGCTCCTGACTGCATGGAACAGGTGCTGATGGTTATTATTATTTAGTATTTTGCAGAAGGGCACTGTATCAGTCTCCTAGGGCTGTCATAACAAACTCATACAAACTGGGTGGCTTATAACAAAAATGTATTGAGACTTAGTTCTGGAGGCTACAAGTCTGACATTAAAATGTCTGCAGAGCTGAGCTCTCTCTGCAAGCTCTGGGGGAGAATGTGGTTCCAGGCCTTTCTTGAAGCTTCTAGGATTGCCAGTCAGCCTTGGCACCCCTTGGCTTGTAGCTGCAGCCCTACCATCTCTGCTTCCACCCTCACTTGGCTTTCTCTCCTCCTGGGTCTGAGTGATGATGGCTTGCTCCTGCCTGTGTTTCTCTCTTCTCTTCTTCTCATAAGAACACCAGTCACATTGGATAAAGGGCCCACCCTACTTCACATGACCCCATCTGACCTATTTACATCTACAAAGATCGTGTTTCCAAACGAAGCTACATACTGAGGTTCCAGGGCTTTTCACCTTTCTTTTGGGGGAAGACAGTTCAGCTGATCACAGGCAGTCAGTGTACAGACTGCCAGGGGTAGGGGAAATACTGGTTAGACAGCATCACTGACTCAATGGACATGAATTTGAGCAAACTCTGAGCAATAGGGAAGGACAGGGAAGCCTGGCATTCTACAGTCCATGGGGTCACAAAGAGTGAGACACAACTTGGCAACTGAACAACAAAATCCCATCCCTTCCCATTGCTTTTGAATTGGGGTGCTGTAGAAGACTCTTGAGAGTCCCTTGGACTTCAGGGAGATCAAACCTGTCAATCATAAAGGAAATCAACCTTGAATATTCACTGGAAGGACTGATGCCGAAGCTGAAGCTCCAATATATTGACTACCTGATGTGAAGAGCTGACTCATTGGAAAAGACCCTGCTGATGGGAAAGATTGAGGGCAAAAGGAGAAAGGGGCGCCAGAGGAAAAGATGGTTAGATATCATCACCGACTCAGTGGAAGTGAATTTGAGCAAACTCCAGGAGATAGTGGAGCACAGAGGAGCCTGGAGTGCTACAGTCCATGGGGTCACAAAGAGTTGAACCTGACTTAGCCATTGAACAATAATAATAATCCCATCAGACATTCAGGGTTACACTGTAAGAATCCTCCCATGAAAACCAGCATCTGGCTTCTTGACGTCCCGCCCACATGGATGGATGTCCTGAAGCTTCCCTGCTAACAGAACAGCTCAACAAACATATCAACTATTGGTGTGGGAGGGAGGATCCAGGGGGAGAGGGAGATACGGACTAGAGAGTGTAAAGCAGGGAGGAGGAGGCTTGTGTTTAACTCACAAGCAGGAAGTAGGAAGCAAGGACTGTTCAGGAAACAATGGAAAATTTTGTGTCTTGCTGTTCACTTGACATCCTACACTTCCGTCTAGTTCATTGTTTCTCCTGTCAGCTCCCTCCACTACCCAGAGCATAATCATGACAGAGGTGAACAAAAAGAAGCATAAGAAGGATAATTTTCCTTTTTTCCTCTTGAATACCCAGTTTGTTGACCTTTCACTTTGTCCATTGTAGGTGAACTCTGAAAACTGGGGGATGGTGTGGCATTTGAGCATCAGAGATGTAATTAGAAGAATTCCAAAACTCTGCTCTCTTTGCTTTTATGTGGCTCTTGTTTTCATCCTGTACACATAATGGCCTTTTGGGCAACTACTGTTTTTTGATTGGGAAAAAATTAAATGAAAAAGGCCAAAGCCTCTGAAATTGCATATAAGGGAGAACAAAATGAAACAACCATCCTGAAAACTTCCTAGTTTTCAGCTCTAATTCCTCAGTATTACATGCTTTGATGGAGTATGATGTTCCAGACAGAGAGAATTGGGGTCAGCATAATTTGCTTCCGGAAGTTATCCAGTTAAACATCATGGCTAATAATTGTATCCTAAAGCAGGAAATTAAATTTTTCTTTGAGGTAATAACCAATCTCTAATATTTTAAAAATCTCCTATAGACACAAATTGACTTGACATAATTTAATAAAAATTTAAGAGTAATTGAGGAATATGAATGAGGCAATTGGAAAGCAAGATTGTTTCTACATTGCCATCTTATTTTTTGGACGATTTATTCAGAGGTGATGAAAAAGCACCATGTTATCAAACTTATATATGAAAATATTTGGATGGAGATTGCATATCTGACTAAATGAAATAAAAAGAAGTTAAAAACTGCCATGGGAATATATATTCTAATATAGCTTTATCTTGTGGTTAGATCAAGCTACCTCCTGGCATAATAACCATATTTGGGATAGATTAGTTTGGAGAAAATCTAAAGAGGCCCATTAAACAGGTTGTATTGTGCACCAAAGATGGAAGGGACCCAGCTTGGGAGAGGCAGGTATTGGAAAGCATGTGAATGTCAACCATTTCCTGTTACCTGTCTAGGCTGTTGTGATTGTGTGCAGCCATCATCCAATGCCAACCCCCATTGTCAAGTGCCATGAAGGGTATTAACCCCTCATGAACCAAAGTCTAGCATTAGACATTTTCCTAATTCTTGAAGTCCTTTGACTCACCGGTTGGTTGATGGGTCTCTTTTAACCTAGGACTCTCTCATGCTTCTACCAAAATGTTCCTGCTAAAGGAGCATGGTATGTGGCATTGGGCCTTCCAACACTCAGCTGTCATCACCTCCCTCATGTGGCAAACTCCAGGACACAAATCCTCCACTTTGACTGACATGACCTGGGCCAGCACTTCTCCAAGTTCAGAGCTTTTCCAAATCACCTAGTGTGAAAGTGCTTGTCACTCAGTCATGTCCAACTCTCTGTGACCCCATGGACAGTAGCCCACCAGGCTCTTCTGTCCATGAGGATTCTCCTGGCAAGAATACTGGAGTGGGTAGCCATTCCCTTCTCCAGGGGATCTTCCTGACCTAGGGATTTAACCGAGGTCTCCTGCATTGCAGGCAGATTCTTTACCATCGAGCCACCAGAGAAGCCCTAGGGATCTTGTTAAAACACAGGTTCTGGTCCAAGCAGCTAGAGTGGGGATGGAGAATGTGCATTTCTGACAAGCTCCCAGATGAGGTCAGGCTGCTAGTTCCCTTGAGCAGCAAATATCTAGAAAACACCCAGGGATCCCTGCCCCTTTCGCCCTGGAATTTTTTCCCCTTTCTTTCTTCCTAAGATCTATATATTCATCCTTCAAGACTCTGCTTTAATATCTGTTCCTTGGAGCAATCTAGGATGAGACTTACATATCACAAGTGCTTCCCCCTCCAAATTCCCATAGCAGACAGTGTCTGGACCTGCTGTCTGGCATCCAGCCCGGGATAATTTTATCTTTAGCTACTTTTTTCCCTGTACACATCCAGAATCCCAATTAGATGGCTCTTTGAGGACAATCTCTACACGTATGCTGTTGGGCTTTCTCTTACACTTCAGATCTGCAGTTTCTACTACCTGCTGCCTTATTGGAATTCCAAATTCAACATGGGAAAAGACCAAACTCCCTACCTAACCCCCTTTGAGAACTTAGTCAACTATATTTCCTTCTCAGAGAGTCCCATGTATTTATTCAACAAATACTTGTTTATTCAATAAGCATTTGTGCCTGCTATGGGCCAGGCACTAGATATATGGTGAACAGAGCTGACATGGGTACTCATGACACTTGCCTGAAGCCTCACAGATTCCTGCAGAGTTTCAGCCACCCACAACTTAAAGGTCACCTTTCTGGAGGCTCAGTCATTCAGAGCAGAAACTACAGGGTCATCTTTGATTCCTCCTTCTAACTCACCACAGCAATCTCAGTTTATTGTAAAGTTCTATCTTCTCTGCCCCTGAAATGTGCCTCATACACAAGTTCTCCTCTCCTCTCTGTCCCCCTCATGACTGTCCTAGAAATGTCCTCATCCTCCCCAGCCCTGATGATGACACTTGTCTCCCTACTCTTGACTGATCCTTCCCTGCTCAGCCTCTTCTCTAACTCATCCTTCACGCCAAACTTGAATTTGTCATTGTTCTGAGACATCTATCTGATCACGATGCTTCTGAACTCACAGAGAGATGAATCCACATGTCTCTGCCATGAAACCCCAACTACACAGCATCCAGTTTCTAACACCCCTCTAATCCATTCCCCACCAGCTTCTCCGGCCTCCACTCCCTACACACCAGCTTCTGCCTCTCTTTTGCCACAACCAGTGTGTGTGCACTGGTCTCCAAATAGCCCCACTCTTTGAAGACTACTTGTCTTTGCTCAGCCTAGAAGACCTTGCACTTATTTATTTCACTATCAAAACATGACATTACTTCAAAGTTCAGCTCAAAGCCCACCAAGAAACCATCTTCTGTCACTGCTTCCATGGAACTTAATTTTGACCTGTGTCACACACTATTTGTCACACAATCTGGGATGAGTATTCCTTGTATATTTGTCTGTCTTCACCTCCACTAGATTTTAAGACTATATATATCTAGCCCTCCCCCTACCCAGTATTTACTAAAATTCCCTGATATCCAGGACAAGAAGTTTCTCAACAGTTTGTGCTTGTTGACTTTTTTGTGTCCTTGATGGCAAACATCAGGCTCTACTCTGGGAAGATGCACAAGAAGATAAATTATTGGTAAATATTTCTTCTTTGGCATCTTCAAAATACGCTGTCTTTCCACCTTCCTTTAACCTGGTGATTGAGTTTCATTTGTGTACCTGTCAATAGATGTCTTCTCCTTCAGAGCCTATTGCTGGAGCTGTACTTTTCAATCTTGGCCACATATTAGAATCACCTGGACAGTTTTGAAAACTCCCAGGACTCACTCTGTGCCCGAGGTGAATTAACTTCATCACAGTCTCTGTGGTCCACACCCAGGAACCAATATTTTTCAAAACTTCTCAGATGAAGGACTTCCCTGAAAGTCCAGTGGTTAAGATTCAGTGCTCCCAGTGCAGGGGGCACAGGTTTGAACCCTGGTCCAGGAACTAAGATCCCACATGTCATGTGGTGAGGCCAAAAAAAAAAAAAAACTTTCCAGATGATTCTGATATGCAGCTGAAGATGAGAACCACTGTGCTGGGGAGGAGCTCTGTTCCAGACTCAGTCTTAGGAGAAGGCAAAATAGCAGACATAACACATGGCGCCACTTGAAGGGGATTCACTGGAGCCCAAGTATCTCTCTTGATGGCCCATCGTGTTTCCCACTACGAGCCAACAGTAGTCTCCTCTGAATTACAGGATTGTCTCCAGAAGGCATTGTTAAAATACGTATATGCTATATATGTAACTTATATATACATCTGTGCTGTGCCATGCTGAGTAATTTCAGTTGTGTCTGACTCTGTGACTCTATGGACTGTAGCCTGCTTGGCTCCTCCGTACATGGGATTTCCCAGACAAGAATACTGGGGTGGGTTGCCATTTCCTTCTCCAGGGGATCTTCCTGATGCAGGGATCGAACCTGTGTCTCTTATGTCTCCTGCATTGTATGCATATATATTCTCTCTCATTCTCTCTCCCTCAGTGTTTTTTCTCTACTGAGAGAGAGAGAATATATGTACCCTGGAAGGAGTAATCCATTAACCCTCTAGCCATGTACAAAATACAAAGTAAATCTCTTTTGAGGAAGAGGAATACCCGAGAAGGGAGGTCAGGAACGCACAGACTGGATGGGAGCATCATCACAGGCAGTTCACGGAGCCAGAGGTCATCGTGGGGATAACAATTCTAAATGAGGGGGTGAGAAAATGCCCAGGTCCTGGGGGAATTCAGTCTCAACTATACACTTTAAAAGGGGCTTCTCAGGTGGTTCAGTGGTAAAGACCCCACCTGCCAATTCAAAAGACACAGATCAAGACGATCCCCTGGAGAAGGAAACGGCAACCCACTCCAGTATTCTCGCCTGGAAAATCCCACAGTCAGAGGAGCCTGGTGGGCTGCGGTCCATGGGGTTGCAAGAGTCGGATACCACTAGGGACTAACAGCAACAACAATGTTCCCTTCAAAGCACTGCTGAAAATAAAGAAAGAAAGTGAGCAAAAGTTAGCAGCATCCAAATGAAACCAAGGAGAGGGGAACTCAATAAAGATAAAAATTCATGGGGAAAAAAATATATTTGTGTGGCAACTTTTTCCAAACTTAAACAAAAAACACCACCTGTGATCCCTCTACACTCTCCTGCCTAATGAGAATTTCTGAAAGCAAAATACACCTAGAGTGAGTCCCCACAATGTGGTAACTTATAAAAGCAGCCTCTATACCATGCTGACACCGAAATAAACTGGTTTCCTGGTGCACCCAGAGCCTTCTGTGGAAAAACAAAGCTATTGGAAACAACGCACATAATGGAAGGTTCCAGAGAGGAGACAACTGAGTCTGTGACTGCACCTCAGATTCACTCAAACACATCCTTCCTGGAGGAACCTACTTCTGTTTCCTCATGAACTAAGTCAAATGGTAATCACCCTTTGCCTTGAGCACGAATATCTGCTAAATTACCTACAGCTCCGAAGGAGGGCAAATCTGTGGTTTTATCATGGATTCGGGCTCCCTTCTGTGACCCTAACCCACCATCCTAACTCCCTCTATCTTGGGTTTCAGCAAGCTAACTAGACGTGAAACAGAAAGAGGCTGTTAAACTTAAGAGAATCAGATCCTGGCAGCATCTCTTCATGAAATTCCCTCATGGGCTGGAGTAATGCCTCGGCAAATGTCTCAGAAACAGTCCAGATGATTTCAAGGAGGCAAGGGCAGACCGGTAATTAAACCGCATGAATCAGGAAGACTTCGAAATAGAGAATGAAGGGCAAGGAAAGAAGACGGAAGAAAGCAAAGTAAAGAGACAGGACAGCAGAGTCCTAAGGAAGTAGTTTGGGGCCTTGGACTTGCTTTTTTGATTTCTGTACCACTTTTTGTACTTGTCCACCATTCTGCCTTCACCTTTCTTTCCAGTCCCTTATTGCATATCTTCAAATCACACCAAGTTGAGTTGCGCTTCTGTTTCCTTCCAAGACCCAACTGATACAGCCCTCCAGCCCAGGGGACCAGTTGGGAACTATATCCTCATTCTTCCACGGTGTGGGAGGTTCTCCAGGTGCTAAGCCACTGAAACATCAACCTTAACACAGAAATGTGTAGAAATGCCCAAAAATGGCTCCCAAAGAATCTTAGGCCCTGAAAGAACCTGCTCACAATCTATAAGACCCTGGAACCCTTAGCTAAAGGAAATGAAAGTTCTTTTCTCTTGATCTTAAGTCAGTTTACGGCTCCTGAAGAGCCCCAGTGGTTTCTACCACATGCCATGAAAGATGGCCTATAGTAAGATGGGTAAGGGAGGGATCCCCTGCCTTTCTCAGTGAGAATGGGAGGAAAGGAAATTGGGCTCATGGTACCAGGAAAGAAGAGAAAGAAGATGCTACATTGCATATAGAAGGCACCTGACGTCACAAAGCGTGAGCCTCTTTCTACCAAACCACCCAGCATTAGGAATATACTCTGTGTCAATAAAGCTTAGAAGTGGGGCTTCCCTGGTGTCTCGGTGGCAAAGAATCCACCTGCCAGTGCAGGAGACATGGGTTCAATCCCGGGTTCAGGAAGATCCCACATGCCGGAGCAACTAGGCTCATGTGCCACAACTATTGAGCCTGTGTTCTAGAGCTGGGGAGCCGCAACTACTGAGACCTATGGGCCCCAGAGCCCGTGCTTCTCAACAAGAGAAGCCACCACAAGGAGAAGTTCGCATGCCACAACTAGAGAGTGGTCCCCGTTCTCCACAACTAGAGGAAAGCCTGAGCAGCGACGAAGACCCAGCACAGGGAAAAATAAATAAATAAAATTTTTTAAAGCTCAGAAGCCACTGATAAGGCAAACAAGTGCATCTTTCTTTGCATTCATTTCCTGGAAACCTTTTTTTCATCATTTAATCCAAAACCTAATTTGGGGGGAATTTAATGTTTAACAAATCACGAGTGTTTGGTGTAACGTGAGATTGCTTTCTTCTCCCGTATCCCCAGACCCTCGTGAAAATGAGATGCTGCACCTCGTTTGGGGATTGGGGGAGAAAATAAAACAATCTAGATCTAGGTCAGCAGAAAGTCTGTTTGTTCCATGTAAGTAAGCCTCTCCACTAATTAACACTTTGCTGAGGAAAAAAAAAAAGGAGTGAAAGACGCGTGTGAGGAACATATATATTCTTCTGTAAATGGCACCATTTCAGATTCAGTGAACTAGCACTTAGGGCCTTCCAATTGGAATAGTCATCATGTGTACTGAAAATTAAAGTTTTGGAAAGCTTGGAAGGCTGAAAATTCAGCCAGTTACCTGACAGAACTAATTAAATTTACTGGACTATTCATTAGTATTTACTCAATGATGGGCCCAAAGCTTTAACTCTGCAACTTTGGCTTCAAGAATTAAAATAGTGTGGAAAGAGAGAGGTAACCAAGATGTCAGCTTGGTTACTCTTCCAGAAAGCAATATGCGGGCTTTTATGTGGTTCATGTAATTGATCCAGTGATCCTCAAGAAAGAATGCTTACCCCTTAGAGCAAAAGATATACTTTTCTTTCCTTCCTAATTGCCCAAACATTGTGCATATAATAACACACACAAAGAGCAAATGAACTTGCACCCATGGGCACGTGTGAATTTTTTTTTTAATTTTTATTGGGGGCATAGTTGCTTTACAATAGTGTTAGCTTCTGCTGTACAGTGAGTCAGGCATATATATATGTGTGTGTGTGAGGAACTATATATATATATATATATAGCTCAGTTGCTAAAGAATCTGCATGCAATGCAGGAGACCCAGGTTCAATACCCTGGAAAATGGAATGGCAACCCACTCCAGTGTTCTTGCCTGGAGAATCCCATGGACAGAGGAGCCTGGCAGGCTACTGTCCATGTGGTCACAAGAAACAGACACAACTTAGCAACCAAACCACCACCATATATATATTTGCACACATATCCCCTCTTTGTTGGATTTTCTTCCCATTCAGGTAACCACAGAGCATAAAGTAGAGTTCCCTGTGCTATACAATAGGTTCTCATTAGTTATCTTTTTTTTTTTTAGTTATCTATTTTATACATAGTAGTGTATATATGTCAGTCCCGATCTCCCAACTCATACTACCCACCTACCCCCTTTGGTGTCTGTATGTTTGTTCTCTACATCTGGGTCTCTACTTACGCTTTGCAAATTGATTCATCTGTACCATTTTTCTAGATTCCACATATATGTGTGTTTACAGCACTTTGAACAAGCACCTGGGTAGAGGTGACCCCAGGACCACCTATGCCTGATCCATTATTTTTTTCATTTTAAAGACCACTGGGAAGTTTCTGTAATTTCCCAGAGTAATCAGTATATTTTCCCAAAACTCTCTTTTTAATCAAGTCTTAGGTAAACCTGTTTCCTCTGGTTCTGTCTTCAGGAAAGACTATTAAAAAATTACTAAGCAAAGGTGAGGAACCCTCTCAGCTTGTTTTGGAAGGATCACCTGTTCACACCAGCAGAAGTAAAATCCAGTTCTTGGCATAAGTCCTGGGTTTTCTGAAATTGGGACTTTCCTCCTAACGGTGTAAGTAAGGGAAACTTACTGACACACCTCACTCTTAAATAACTGACATAAATACCTATCCACTTTCAATCGTCTTTGGGGAAACCCTTGAAAACCCCTACCTACTTAAATAAATAAATACATTGCAGATGGCCTGAGCCCTTTTTAATGTCTATAAAAAAGACATTCACGGGTCTGTAAAAGACATTCAATTTGACTTAAGGAAGAGAGTTGGTTTTCCACATCAAAATAATTTGAAGAAGTGAGGAAATGAAAACTGTTTTCAAAAGGCTATTTAATCCTCCTTTTATTGTAGTAAAAAGAATGAAGAGGATGAAGCATGTCGGAATTTGTGATTTATGGACCACTGTGGCAGACATATTATTTAAAAAATTCAGAAATAGATGCTAATGAGAAAAATAACCGAAATCAAATCGGCAAATCTTACACTTATTCATTCAGTGGATTAAAAAAAAAAACAACTTGGGAGGTTAAGATTGCATACATGTTAGCAAGGACTCCCACAGCACTGTCAGAAGACTGAGTGATACTGTTCATAGCACCCTCGCCCCAGGAACAAAACAGAACTCTTCAAAGAAAGTACACAGAAGCAACCTAGGATGGAGGCTAAATCCACACAATCACCATAATTATTTACATTCAGAATGCCTTTGGCTGAGATTTTTTTTTTTTAAGAGATGAAAGTTATTCTCTAAGTACCACTGCTTAACGACCAAATCTATTAACAGACAGCCTCTGGCGTTCTCTCTTTCAGATTGCAGCATGCTTCCACTACTGTTTTTATACTTATCTGCAATAAAAAGGTGATTCCTCCGAGTGCTTTGGATTTGACTGAATCAAACTTACCATCTGGCTCCTTCTCAGCCTATTCCCAAGCTCACTGTAGCAGGAAAGGGAGAGCTCTTTTGAGTCCCCATGGATTCCTGGGATGGGGTGGGGCAGGGGGAATTTTTTCTTTCTTGACTACTTTCCATTTCACAAGAGAAATTGTCTCAAGGAGAGGATTTCTAATGCACTTGTGTTAGATACAGTCCATTAAATATGTAGGGCTGGATTTCCAACTTATGTCTGCAGCCCTATGGGGGAATTGGCCCTTTGTCATGGAGACCCAGGGGACGAGATGGTCCGTGCAGTTTTATGAATAAAAGATCCACTTTTCTCATTTTAAAGCCAGGAGGAGTTTTTAGGGCTTTCCATTTTTTTCACACTTGCATTTTTGAGAAACAGCCTAGATTTTATGGCGATGTACACATATAGAATATTCTTAGCACCACCTGAAAATTATTTCTGCTGATAGATAAATAGATAATAATAGACAGATAGATAGATACAGTCAAGGACAATATAAGCCGCTGATGTGCATAACCACAAGTGTAACTGAACAAACAACATTTGGTTCTTTGAGTCTCCTGGGGAAGATAGATTGATTAAAATGTTAGACTGAAAAATATGTAGTCTTTTATTTGTTTGGAAGGTTTTTCTAACCATGGACACTGTTGTTGTTGTTGTTGTTTAAAAAGGCCTAGAAGGTTAGGAAATTACTTTCAGGGCTGCTCAAACCATAGTGGTGTTAGAAACAGTTGATAATTAGGAAATTGCAAGGCAGCTAGAATCATGGCAGCGTTCGAGAAGGTCTAGAAAATTCTCACAGGCCAGTAATTTGGAGGGAACACAAAGATTTCCAGAACACTGGGCCATCCCCTCCCCAAATATATTTTCCATCCTTTTTGAAATGAGTGAGACCTACCATCAGGACACATCACTTTTAGAATGAGTTGAAATGGGCCAGCCAGCTATTTCTGTTGTCACAGCTAATTTGAGAAAGCAGGCTCTGGAGCCCGACTGTCAAGGTTCAAAACTAGGTCCTGCTACTCGTACTGTGTGATTAAGGCCACTTGATTTAACCCCTTAGAGCCTCAGAGTCCTCATTGTTCAAGGCTGTTGGGAAGATTAAACAGTGAGATGTGAGCAGTGGATTTAACATGGCATCTGCCACATATAGGTACTTGGTGACATTTGACTAAATGAAAAGGCCACAAGAGAGCTGCCGATCTCAGTCTGTAAAGGGAAGGCACCATGAACTACCTCTCACCATTTTTTTGCAAATTAGAGGTAATATGCATGTTATTGCTAGATGTGTCATAGGTTGGTAGTTAATACTGCTGTTATTATGGCTATTGGCAGCATCTGTCTTATCTCCTGATTGTATTTATCAGTGAACACCCACTAAATTGCAGTTTCCTGAGGACCAGCAGGGCCAGCTTTGTGGGTATACAACTTGGGCAGCTGTTTGGAGCCCACCTTCAGAATGGCCCACACTTGATTTAATCTCTGTTCTGGCAGGGTTGAAATTCTCTATAGTGTTTTAACAAGGACCAGTACATTATTCGTATTTTGCACTGTTGTCCTCGAATTATGTAGTTGCTCCTGAGGGCAAAGTTTCTTTGAGTATTGTAAGGCTTGTCTTTCTACACCTTAGGTTTGCATTGAATGGACGTTGCCAGCAAAGAATAATGACTGAACATGAATTTAGGTATTCGAGGCCCACTTTCATAGATCAAGGCTCTTCCTGAGTTTGTCTGATTGTGGTAGGTCTATTGGCCAATCACAAGACTCCCTGATGACAGTATTCATTCAAATAAATCCTGTAAATGTAGAACTGGATTGAATATTTGCAGGATCTATGTTCACAACTTCAGATGGGAAGGTTTCTAACCGTTAAAAATTATTTTGTGGAGCAGGATAAAGAGCTGCAAAAAAAAATGTTATCAAGATCACTTGAGTAAAGGTGGTTGCTAATGTTTTTAATATCGGCACAGTTAACAATTGCCTTTAAATATTTCCTTGATCAACATAAAAAGGCATGTAAGACAAAGGAAATAAATTATAATTCCGTTAACCATCACACACTGTAGAAGTATAAAAAGAAAATCCTTCCCAACTAAGTTTTACAGTTCTGGATCTGAACTTTTTTCACAAAAATAAAGACTCAAATACTACACTTGAGTTCATTTTGGAATATTAATGAGACTAAAGTAGATTTAAATTTTCCTTTGAGTCATTAAGCTAGAAAGTCAAAGCGCTAAAAATACACTTTTGCTTCAAAATAGGTAGAAATGGAAAAATGTAGAAAGGATTTCTTTTTTTTTAAGTTTTCACAGAATGTAACAGAGCAGAAGGACTTATTTAGCGAAATTTGAACAGATTTTAATGCAGAATTTGACTATACATCCAAACACATGTCTATATTTGTCATGTAGCTTTACTTGTCAAAAATATCTTAAAACTTGTACAGTCAGAGAAAGGTATCAATAACATAAAATTTCACAGCCCCCTTTTAGAACTATGGCCTTAACATTTTGTAGGGAAATAAAGCTTTGGTTAACCTTGGCTCTGGCCGACCTCATTAAAATAACAGCCTGTCAGCTTCAAGTTTAAAATAACAGGGTTGTCAATTTTATATGCAGTGGAACAATCTACAGTTTTATTCTCTGGGAAAAAGACTGTGGAAAGTGCTGGAAGGGACAGAAAGATTGGACAACACTGCCATCTGGTGGTCATAGATAAAGGCAGTCTCTAGACACCCTCAGGTGAGGCTGGGCCTTCTTGAAGTATAAGGTGGGATGATGTCAGGCTGCCTTGAACTTAGTTTCTCCTGTATTAACTTTTTGACAGCCCTGTGTCTTTAAAATGTACACGCATGCCCAGATCCTGTATGCAGTTTAGGGTTGTAAGTCATAAATTCAGTAATTTATAATCTCAAAATTGCAGTACATCAATAAGAAACTCTGCTCTTTGGTAACCTGTCATCTCTGAATATCAGTAACTTGATGCAATTAATTTTCAAGAGAATGAATCGTGTGAAAATAGGATCCAAGAAAAACTGTTAACATATTTTCCTATTTTAAAAACTGCCACATACCTGGTGGCTTGTTCCATGAATATCTTGCTAGAAATTCATCCATCTGTTCATATGTATATGCTTTGTGTACTTTGCTGAATGATTGTTATACTTCAGTAAAAATAAATAAGTGTAAGCCAAAAGAAAATCTCTGCCACATAGGCAAAATATCAGCAGATGTCACAAAACTAAATGCAACATGTTTCCATTTATAAAAATGGAAGCAATTCTAGGGAAATGCTGGATCCCAACCAGACTTCAGATGTAACCTAACTCAGTCTAGTTCCTCCCTGGTGCACTTCTTCGTTAGGCAGGAGGCAGTGGAGGGCCAGAGAATGGCACCAAAGAAAAGGGATGAAAATGAGTTTGGTTGATTGGAAATACAGTAAGTCCCCTACATACGAGCCCTCCTGTTGCAAAACTTCTGAAGATGTGAACGCGGGTTCACGTGTCCAATCCATAAGTCAGTTCATGTGTCTGGTGTACATTGTCACGTGCGTGCAGCCTCTAAAGTGCTTTTGTGTACTTTATAGTGCTCTGTAGAGTACAATACCACAGTATCATTTCAAGCCCACGACATCCAGAAGCAAGCATGTAAGCAGCAGTGATGTAGCTGGTACTGCTAAAAAGCACCAGCTATTGTACTGTTCTGTTGTACCTTTGGTGGGCTTCCCAGGTGGCACCAGTGATAAAGAACCTGCCTGCCAGTGCAGGAGACACAAGAGATGCAGGTTTGATCCCTGAGTCGAGAAGACCCTCTGGAGGAGGGCATGGCAAAACCATTGCAGTATTCTTGCCTGGGAAATCGCATGGATAGAGGAGCCTGGCAGGTTACAGTCCATAGGGTCACAGAGAGTCGGACATGACTGAAGTGACTTAGCACACACGCACACTGTATTTTTCAAGGTACTATACTGTAAGATCAGAAAGGTTTTCTTTATTTTTTGTGTTTGTATGTATTATTTGTGTGAAAAGTATTATAGACCTATTACAGTACAGTACCATATAGCCCATGGTGTTAGTTGGGTACGCAGGCTCTCTCTGAGCAGAGCTCATTCGTATGTAGGGGATTTGCTGTACAACCTCCTGAAAGAATTCAGAAAGACACACTGAGAGTCCTCTAGCATTAAGCTAACAGCATGCCTTCAACTCATTTAAACAGCTCAGCTTGTCCCACATCACTGGCCCCCAACTCTCCATGTGCCAAGGAAGGACCTTAGACCTATGTTCTCAACGTGGCAGCCACCAGCTACGTACGGCCATTGAGCACTGGAGATGTCTGTAGACTGAATCAAGGTGGGCTGTGGGTATAAAACACACACCAGATGTTTATGACTTAGCACAAAAAGGAATGTGAAGTATCTCATGAAAATTTTCCATACTCATTATATGTTGAAACAATAATGTTTTGAATAGGTTGGCATAAACAGAGTATATTCCTATAATTAACTTCACTTTACTTTTTTTATATGGCTCCTGAAAAGTCTTCTGTCCATGGAATTCTTCAGGCAAGAATACTATAGTGGGTAGCCGTTCCCTTCTCCAGGGGATCTTCCCGACGCAGGGGGACCAAACCCTGGTCCCCTGCAAGGCAGGCTGATTCTTTACCCTCTGAGCCACCAGGGAAGCCCTGTATGGCTCCTAGAAAATTTTAAGTTGCATTTGTGGCTCACATTGTATGTCTATTGGATGCTGCTGCTTTAGACGCTCATTGTTTCCTCGCCTAGAATGACCATTCTGCCATTTTTACAAGATTGTTCCTCTCCCACTGGAGCTAAAAAAGGGAATCTCTGACATCTCCTGAAGGAGACCAAGAGAATCTGTTTAGGTTACCGGATGGTTAGGACATAAAGGTGAAAGTCAAGTACAATGATGTCACCGGAGACTAATCTTAAGGGGAGTAAATGGCACCCCTCCTTGGTGCCCCCATGAGGTAAATTGGATCTTTAAGGTAACCAGATGGCTCCCAGGAAAAGGTAATTTACCTCCCAGGAGTAAGAACTTGATTTCCCAGAAAGAGTGCACTTTCGTCCCCCTGTACCATCTGTCTCCATGGTGATGTTCCTCCTCATTAAGAACCTCCAGCTCCGAGCGCCCTCACGATGTATTAACTTACCAAGTGTTATTAAGTCTTTAAGAAGATCGTTGGCGGCGTAGGAGTGGGGAGTGGTGGGGGAAGGCAGTCGTTTCCCCGTCTTGAAACCAACTTGTAGGGAAATGAGGCAACTTTGCCAAAGTCACAGTTAAAGTTAACATGTCTCCACGCTCTGGGCACTTCTGCTTGTCTCACATATTGAAGAGGCTTCACACTGATGAACTTTTGCCTCTCAGGGTCCCTCTTCCCAACCTTTCTCCCTGCAGAATGCTACTCCTCCTCTAAGGCTCAGTTCAACTGCCACCTCTTCCTTGAAGCCTCTCTCGATGTTGCCTCCTTCTCGATAGTAAAACGTTGACTTGACTTATCATACCCTACAATCTGAAACCTGTGAGTCATTTATTATGTTTATTCTTGTGTCAGTCTGTTTCTCTTACTAGGTAGTCATTTCCTTGATGGCAGGACCATGTGATATCATGTATGTGACTCTGTGCCCAGGACATTATAGACACTAAACAAATGTGTGTGTGTGTGTGTGTGTGTGTGTGTGTGTGTGTGTGTGTTTAATTGAACCAACTACTCATAAGTAGACCCTACACATCCATTTCTCCATCAGGTAGGGAGGTTTATAAAGGATGACCCTCCCTAGGGCAACAAATTATTTTGCAATTAAGGGCATCTAAAATTCAAATTTCATTGACAATTTAACTTGGAGACTCAGAATTGAGGTCTTCCCTCTGCCTACTCTACTTCATTCATTCATTCTTTCATTTATTTATCCATTGGCTATCTATCTATTGAATGCTCGGCATTGTGCCAGACAGCACACCTATCTCCTAGGATGTGCTGAACATAAAGGAGAGAGGCCCTGCCCCCGTGTCACCTGCAGTCTGGAGAGGGGGGAGACCCACAATGCCAGTGATGGGGAAATCGTCATGACAAGAGCAGAGACATCTCTGTGCACACTTATGAAGGAGGTCTTAAGTGACCCTGAGGGTCAAGGGAGGAGCCAGCCCTAGAGAAAGAATGTTGAAGTTGAGACCTGAAGAAGGAATTATCCACTAAATCATGTCTTCTCTTCCCAAGGTGTAGATGACATGCTGAAGTTAGAGATCACGGACATCCTTGGGTCCTGTGATTGACATACTTGGGTGCATCTGTTACCATCTAATTCTGCTGTTTCTCAAATTCCCTTAGGTCGAAATCACTGGCAATTAAACTGGAACCAGTTCCCAAATAAATCCATGAAGGAAAAGGCAGAACATTGTGTTCTATTATAAATAGAATGCCAAAGATGCAAAAATAGCATTTATTGTGCACCACACAGTACAAATCTACATAGCTGAGTGTAAATCAAATCACACATGCCCAACAGGGATTTGTATGCTTTTTATTGCCTACTCCATAAGAGACCTAGGGCAACCCATCTCTACCCTAAATGGTTTTAGAATTTAGATAAATCTGATTTCCACCCACCACTAGCTAAATATTTTTCTGTGCTGTACCTAAATTATTTTTCCAATGTGTGTGCCTACTTGTGGGTACTCTCGCTGTTGGATGGAATCATGTTTGTAATATCTTACTTAAGAAAGCCCTGCTCAATTGCACCAATATTGCAAGAGCAAAACGCGGTTCCTCATTGCTTGGTGAGTTCCAAATATCTATAGTGACTTGAGAGCCAAAGACCAAAATGCACATCTGTTTCTCAACTTTGCTATGAAAGAATACAGCCCTAAACCTTTAGAATTAAATGATGGATCCTAAAATAGTCAGGAATGCCTCAACTTGAAGCGTAATGCTTTGCCATGCCTCCTCTCCCTTTTTAAATTAGCAGACATACTTGTAGGATCCTGGATTTCATTCCCTGAAGACAAGAATGCAACATTTTAAGAGTCACATCAGGTGGTTATGAGCTGAACAGAATCACTGCTGTATCTCAATCACAGGACGAGTTAGAGACTCTATATGGATTCTCTGAGTATTGTCAAAGACCCTTCTCATGGAGAGATGGCACTTTTGAAGTAATAGTTGGCAAAGAATCAGAATTTTTCAGCAAGACTGGATGTTCAGAAAGTCAAGGTTTTTTTCATGTTGGCAAAATTGAGCTATTAAATATATCAGCTTTCTCTAGCACTCCTGTATTAGTGCTAATTTCCAGGTTGGTCCTATACAAAGGGATTGTTCCCAGCACTACCATGACCTTGTTAGCTATATCAGGAAACCGAGGGTAAGAGAGAGCTATCTGCTTTTCAAGCCACAAAGAATTTCCAAAAGAGATCTGATAAATGATATTGGAAGAAGTCAGTCTTTAAATATCCAAACTGCTTCCATGTGCCTTTTGTAACTGCTAGAAATTCTGAATTCTTTCTCTTCTTTTGAGCCTGCCTCTGACAGTGTCCTGCAACATAAAGACCGCGTGTCTAATAACCTAACTTAGAGTCGGCACTGGTCACAGCTCAGGCTGTAGGTCAGAGGTCCCCAACCTTTTTGGCATCAGGGACCGATTTCGTGGAAGACAGTTTTTCCATGGACCCAGGGGTGGGGGATGGTTTTGCAATGATTCAAGTGCGTTACATTTATTGTGCACTTTATTTCTACTATTATTACATTGTGATATATAATGAAATAATTATACAACTCACCATGATGCAGAATCAGTGGGAGCTGCTGATCTGACAGGAGGTGGAATTCAGGCAGTGGAGAGCAGCTGTAAATATAGATGAAGTTTCACTCGCTCACCTGCTGCTCACTTCCTGCTGTACTGCCCGGTTCCTAACAGACCAGGGACTGGAACTAGTCCGTGGCCCAGGGACTGGGGACCCCTGATCTAGATTCCAGAAAGCTCCTTGGGGATGTCTGCACCACGCGTGCTAAGTCGCTCCAGTCTCATCCAACTCTGCAACACTGTAATCCGCCAGGCTCCTCTGTCCATGGCATTCTCCAGGCAAGAATGCTGGAGTGGTTTGCCATGCCCTCCTCCAGGGGATCTTCCGGACCCAGGAATCAAATGCACATCTCTTAAGTCTACCTGCATGGCCAAAATAATGCCCGAGAAGTGATAAAGACCAAGGAAGACAGAGCTGGTCTCAACAGCTGGGAGCAGAGAGCCAAAGAACAGAGGTTGGACAGACCTAAGGTCAAAAATGAATCCAAGGGAGATTTTACTGGATGATGAGCAGAAAGGAACAGAACCCGCTCTTGGCAATTGAAGCTAACTGTGATTGCAAAGGAACAGAGCAAAGAAGAGGGAAAGTTGGGGCTCCCACTCGGTGCCAATCACAGGAGGAGGAGCAAGAACACCCTTATGCTTTGTGGTCAAGCCTTGTGCACGAAGAAACTGCTCAGAGAGGAGCAGTGACTTGCTCTGGGTCAGGTATCAAATCCTGAGTCCTCTTCCTCTTAGCACTGATGTCTGTCATTGCAAACGTTTAAATGGAGTCTAGATGAGTAGCTGTCAAGATGGTTCTAGAAAAGCTGGGGCATGCTGAGCCTCTATTTTCCGTGATTCAGTGATCAAAACCACTTCTTGAAGTTATTTCTATTTTCAGTCTTGAGAAGTAAATAGTGCCACAATTTAGGTACCCACTGCGCAAAGTAACACTTTGATTTCACATGTGTTTCTGCCGACCAAACATCTTCCTGCCTTTTGCTTTTCACTCTTGAATTCAATATCATTTTGATGTCAAACTGTGCCATCCCTTGAGGATGTGTAAGAGGTGCCATAAAGGAATGAGGCACCATCAGGATATTAGTCATGAAGGCGTGAAGATTTGAAACTCTGCTTTTGTTTTCTTAAGATCTGCTGCAAAGATCTGACCTGAACAGCAAAGGAAGAAAATTTTTCCCACCTTTATTCCACTTTGAGGACCAGTGTTTTGCCAGAAGAGAACCCCATCTGTCTTTTCAAGGTCATGCCCTTAATACAGTGTCATCCTGTAGCCAAGAAACTCCAAACCTGAAGCCTGAGGGGATGGTGCCAGCTCTTTAAATTTTTCATCCAATTCTCCATCCTCTGAGAAACTCCACAGAACTAAGCAGTGTCCTTTCAAACCTTCAGTGAGTCTCTCACTTCCTACCAGTGTTTTCATCCATCTTACTTTTTCCTACAAAACATATGTGTGTTTGTCTCCTTGGCAGGTAATGTGAAAAGTACCATTCCACAGGATGGAGAATATGTCATATGGTAACAGCTAGGAATGTGTTGCGGAATTCCCTGGGGACGTCTGAGAAAGCCCAGAACACAAGACTGGTTTTAGATTGTCTTGTGACTCAAGTCCTCAGCAGAGAGCTGGGTGACAGTGTTGTATGGCCAGAGTCTGCCTTGGGTTCACTGATCAACCGCATCTAACGGGACCCTACTGCCATCCCCAAGACCAATTTAGAAGCTTCCAGAAAGAACACGTGTAACAAATGATTTTTCCAAGCATTCCAGAGCCTACTGAAACACACTACACTATGTTGTCATTGTTTAGTCACTAACTCTTTATGACCCCATGGACTGTAGCCCGTCAGGCTCCTCTGTCCATGGGATTTCCCAGGCAAAATACTAGAGTGGGTTGTCATTTCCTTGTCCAGGGGATCTTCCCGACCCAGGGATTGAACCTGCATCTCCTACATTGGCAGGCAGATTTTTACCACCGAGGCTCCAGGGAAGCCCACACTACACCATAAACAAGGAAAATCTGAGATCTGAAAAATAACACCAAAGAGTTTCACAGAACCAGAATAAATGGAAAACTGATGTTCTAATGAATAGGATGCTAAGAGCCATATCAGAAGACTGGACTTGAGTTCAAGCTTCAACATAAATCGAGCAAGTATATTAAGCCTATCCTGTGTCTTTAGGCTCTGGATTGACCTAAATGGCATCAGTAACCCTCACTTTCTCAAGAATATTAGGAAGATTATATTCATCGATATTTGACCACATTTAAAAACTTAGCATTCACTCTGAGAGATCGGAGCTTTCAATACTCTATTCCAGGCTGTCTGAATGTGTTGTCAACTGAGAACAGTAAGTCCCCTGCATGTGAACGAGTTCTGTTTCAAGAGCAAGTTCATACGTCCATTTGTATGTAGGTCCAATGCAGTTAGCTTGGGTCCCACCTGAGGAGGGCATGGCAACCCACTCCAGTATTCTTGCCTGGAGAATCCCATGGACAGAGGAGCCTGGCGGACTACAGTCAATAGGGTCGCAAAGTTGGACATGACTGAAGCAACTCAGCGCGCACACACAGGTACACAACTAACACAATTGGCTGTATAGTACTGTACTATAATTGGTTTATAATACTTTCCACACGTGCATACGTGCTAAGTCACCTCAGTCATGTATGACTCTTTGCAATCCCATGGACTGTAACCAGCCAGGCTCCTCTGTCCGTGGGATTCTCCAGGCAAGAATACTGGAGTGGGTTGCCATGCCCTCCTCCAGGGGATCTTTCCAACCCAGGGATCAAACTCGCATCTCTTATGTCCCCTGCATTGACAGGTGGGTTCTTTACCACTAGAGTTACCTAATACATTAAAAAAGCAAACAAACAAAAAAAATTTTTTTAATCTTGCAATACTATACCTTGAAAAGTACAGTAGTACAGTACAACCGCTGGCATACAGGGGTTGGCATCGAATGAACAGGTAAGAGAAGTTACTGACTGGAGGAGGGTGGGGGGGTGGAAGATGGTAGAGCTGAAGGATCTTCAGCGATAGGAGATGGAGGGCAGGCGATTTCACTCATACCTGACATTGATGGTATAGGTTCTGGTTCCTTGTTAGAACCAGGTGCATGTTCACATCTTTGAAAGTTCACAACTTTTAAGATAGGGGACTAACTGCAGTCATGAACACGTGCACTCAGACCAGTGTTTGAGCACTGGAGGTGGAGCACGGCCTGAATTCCAATGCAGGTTGACAATGTGAATTGAATGACATGGTGCTCTAAGAAAAGAGCATTCTTCTCTAGAGTAAAGCTGGATGAGATCACCATCTCTGAAGCCAGGTTATTAAAGTCTCAGGTTGCAAAAGTGGTATCAGTATCATGAATTTCCCTTAACTTGACCAAAGTGGCCTTGTTCATGAGGCAAAAATGAGGCTCCCTTTGTTTCTTTAAATAGATTGTTTTCCAAAGCTAACAAATGACCTTCAGCCTATAAAATATTCAGATTGTTTTCTTTCCCCCCCTCAACATGTATTATTTAGTGTATAGCCCTTTAAATATTAACCATCTTTTTCTAAAGATATGGTATATATTATTTACATCCAGTTATTTTATGTTCCCATACAGATGACATAGACACATAGCAATCTTTCTGAAGTCATGAGCAGATAGGGCATCCGGCCAGGTACATACAACAGGTATCCAGTGAAGTGAATTCTGGTCCTGGCATGATTGAGAGGGGATAGCAGGGGGTCTTCTGACAGTTCGTGTCTCATACTTCATATGCAAGATCCAGAGGATAGAAAAAGTCCAGGGCAGATGGGCCTCAGGAAATAGAGAGCCATGGGCAAAGTCTCTTGGAAGACATCACATACACCCCATTGATGAATCCGCATAGAACCAAAGGTAATAACAAAGTTCAAAAGTGCTTCTCATTTAACATTTAACAAATCATTTGCTTAGAAAATCAAAGGCAAAATACTGGACATGGTATGTCTTGATAAGGATTGCAAAGACTGTTTAAGATGGGAATCCTTGCATTGTTTTAGTTAAATTCTCATGGATTTTCCCCATGCCCAGACTGCCTCTGAGATCTCCAAGTCTTTCCCATCTTACCTGTGTAAATTACACCTGGAATGATATTCAAGATGGCAGGAGACTAGAGGTACTGGAGGGATCATCTCTGATCCCCCTGTCCCTCGAGAGTGATCAGGTCAGGGGAAAGCACTTTCTTCAGAAAGCTTGACTGAATGAACCCATGTCTTCCTTTCTCTCCAAAGGAAAATCCAGCAGGCAGTTGCTGACAGTTGGTGGTTTAGTAGTTAAGTCATGTCTGACTCTTTGCGACCCCACGGACTGTAGCCCACCAGCCTCCTCTGTCCGTGGGGATTTCCATGCAAGAACACTGGAGTGGGTTGCCATTTCCTCCTCCAGGGGATCTTCCAGACCCAAGGATAGGACCCACATTTCCTGCATTGGCAGGTGGATTCTTTACCACTGAGCCACCAGGGCAGATAATGGACCATTTTTGAAATCTTACTTCCCTTGGCAGATAACTGTCAATGCTGCTCTATATTCATTCAACAAAAATTTCAGGACATGCACAGTGCTGTTTACCAAGTCTCCTGGAGTCAGGAAAGCACAGATACTCCTCAGCAAAATGAAGAACTAAAGACCAGAATGGTGGTAAAAAGCGATGACTTGTGCGTGGATCAACCAGCCCATCATTGGAGCAAAGACATGGGAGGACATAATGCATTTTGTGCTTTTTTTCCCTCAGGATAGAAATGACTAATTATGCAGCTTCCTAATTGTCCCTATGGCCGAGTTCAGCAGCCACCCGAAAGCAAATGTCAGCAAAGTTTTATTTGGTTGGGAAGGAAACATCTAGACAAATTGATGTCAGTGCCCCCAGAGCCCTTTGCTTACCCGTGACTGTCCTACTTGTTCTGTGTCTATTCACTAGCCTCTAGTCAGGGAAGCTAGTATCCTTCAAGAACAGACTCTGTACCAGCTATGTTTGTATCCCCAATGGGTAGCAGAAATCCGAACTTAACAGAAAGCATATATGAAGTGTTTAATGGATGAATGCTAGCAACAAAAGCCATTTTTCTTGTTTAACCAATGTATTGGAACTTTTTCTAAATTATAATAAATACATTTCCCTATCTCATGAAGGCTGGTGGAGGGGGCTTCCCGGTGGCACTAGGGGTAAAGAATTCACCAGCCGATGCAAAAGACACAAGAGACGCAGGTTCGATCCGTGGGTTAGGAAGATCCCCTGGAGAAGGAAATGGCAACCCACTCCAGTATTCTTGCCTGGGAAATCCCATGGAGAGAGGAGCCTGGTTGGCTACAGTCCGTGGAGTCACAAAGAGTCTGATACAACTGAACACAGACACGCTGATGACTTATGCAGCATCTCTCTCCCTATCTCATTAAACAGATTTCACTGAATGTTTTTGTTTGCTCGGTCAGGGATTCGAAGTATATTGTGTCAGTCCCTGGGCTACACACTAGCAAGCTCCATTTTTTTTTTTTTTTTTGACTCTCACATCTCTATCAGCAAAAATTCAGAATCATAGATACCCAGGATATTTATAACTACTTATGCATAAATTATATATAACACTGCTACACTAGTACATTCTGTACCTTGTGAAACTTATGCAAAAAAATAGAAACTTTTTAAAAGTGAGAGAATATGCAGAAGCTTTATTATTTGTACTTTGTGAAGTTGCTGATGTGAAGGCTATATCATGCCTGCCATTTCATTGTTGTTTCCTTGTGCTTGCCCTGTTTGAGAAGAAAGAAATCCAAACTTTCTTTGCAAAAGTCATTTTAAGTCACTGGGCCATTTAATGAGTTAGTTAAAACTGCATCATCTAATCTATAGCTGTGTTTAACCAGCACATATGAACTGTGATAGATTTCAGTACCCTAGGAGCAAGCTAACAAGGGGAGAGGAAGATCCATTTCAAGCCTTTTCCCAATGTAGAAATCTCACTCCTACAGGATAATTGAGAAACTGCCACTGCTATATGAACTGATTGAAGGCATGTCAATCTGTAGATAGATGAAATACTAGAGAGGCTTAACTCCCCTTATATTTTTATATTTAAAAATAGAAATAGAAGTTCTAATGTCTTTGTCTTGAATCACGTTTAATCATCTTGCCCACCCCTAAGGATGTACACAACACCCCATCACCATCCCCCAACAAACACAAGCTGGAGATCTTGGCTGTAGGCAACACCCTTATCAAGCTGAGTCGTTGAAAGTAACAATTCTAAAGTCTATGTTTGAATTTGAATTTCCTCTCCACCATTGACTAGATGGGCTTCCCTTGTGGCTCAGCTGGTAAAGAGTCTGCACATAATGCAAGAGACCTGGGTTCGATCAGTGGGTTGGGAAGATCCCCTGGAGAAGGGAAAGGCTACCCACTCCGGTATTCTAACCTGGAGAATTCCACAGACTGTATAGTCCATGGGGTCGCAAAGAGTCATACATGACTGAGTGAACTTCACTTTCACTGACTAGATGTGTGGCCAATTTTTTCCCCTCTCTAAACCCCCTTTTCCTAGTTGCAGGCAGGGAGTAATATTTCAGCACAGAGTTGTGAAGGTGGAATGTAAATGCTTTAGCTCTAAGAAAACTCCTAGTTAGCCTCCAATTGTTTTGAGTCAATTACTGCCCTAGGCTGAATATAGCAAGGCTCTTAAACACCCTGTGTCCTGACAGTAAAGTCATTTCTTTTCCTAACTTTCTGCTATTGTTAACTTTTTCGAATGACACTGAAATGGTCAGATAAATAATAAAATTTACATCCATGTGTTCTTTGTGAAGACTCAATCATGGTTGACTTTTTTGCTATTTTCAAGTCTAAGACAAAATAACACCTGTCTCTGAATACTTCCTTGTGAATCTTCTAAAAGCAAGGACCGGCTCCTACACAACCACGATGTCAAGATTACACTTAAGAATAGTAACAGAAATTCAATAATATCACCCACCTATCTATTCCATATTCAAAATTATCTCAAAGCTCTCTTATCCCTTGGTACCCATCTCCAGATCCAAGATTCTGTTAATGTCTTCACATAGCATTTGGTTGTTATGCCTTTAGAGGGTTTTTTTTTTTTTTCATTTACAAAAATCTCTGTTTATTGTTTTCCCTCTTCTTTTGAAAAGTCAAAACCAGCTGTCTTATATAATATCGCACACACTGGATGTGTCTGATCACTTATTTATGGTGTTACTTAATTTATACTTCTATCCCTAATATTTCCTGTAAAGTGGAAGCTGTTAAGTCAGAAGCCCAGTAAGATTCAAGTTAAATATCTGGAGCAAGATTACCTCTTAAATGAAGTTGTCAGACGACAGTGCTTGGACAGTCCTTCTTTCTGCTCTTTGTGTTTGCTGATCCCCTTGATTTCAGCAGCCCCTCCGCCGTGTTGACTGCCTCTCTCCTTTGTGTAATTGTACAGTTCTGTAGGGTGGATATGAAAATGGTACCACTGTGTTTCTATAGCTAAGTATTCAGGACGCTTCACAGGCTTTAAACTGAGTGTCTGCCTTTACTGCCGCCAGTCATTGAAACTGAGTCAGAAATCAGAATCAAGTCCAGGTAAGTTCCATCAGAAGGCTCAAATTCTCCCAGTGGACCCCAATAGTGTCTGTTTGGATCAAATTCCTATGGCATAATAGAAACTGCTGTTGAACTTTCACAATCTATCAATAGCATAGATGAAAAATATTTAGTACACAGATATTTCTGATACTTAGTATAGTATTCCTAATGTAACAGTGGATAAGTGGTAAATATAATGTATTTACCACTTGTATTTACCATTGTAAATGCAAGTATTAGAGTTCATTTGGGAAGCAGGGAAAAGAAATTAGAAATTCTCATTTGATCCCAGGTCTTTGATTCCATCAAGTTTGTGTCATTAATGAATTAGACCTCACTCTTATTGTTAGTGATATATTTCCACCAAGAGTACTTGCTAACATGAAGCTTAGCACACAACAAAAACTCAGATCTAGAGCTACAGAAAAGTTACATTATTATTCAAAAAGAAAAGTGTTCAAAGTGTTAGTCGCTCAGTCGTGTGTGACACTTTGCTACCCCGTGGGCTGTAGTCTGCCAGGTTCCTCTGTCCATTGAATTCTTCAGGCAAGAATACTGGAGTGGGTTACCATTCCCTTCTCCAGGAGATCTTCCTGACCAGGGATCAAACCCAGATTTCCCCCATTACAGGCAGATTCTTTACTGTCTGAGCCACCAGGAAAATGAAAAAATATTTCTAAATGATGTGAGACTGAAAGATTTTCCTAATACTAAAAAACTGAGGGCAATCATCCAGCTATTCTTTAGAATCAAAGGCATATTCCTCTCCGATGGCTAATAGTGTCCATTTCTTTCAGCTGTCTGCCTCACCACTCCAGTCTGGAAGTGAATTGGATGGTGTTTTCGTGCAGAATGTTAAAACAGCTTTTGCATCTCTTACTGCTTCTTTGCCGTTATCACCTTCGATTGCACAATGAAAATGCCTGGCTTCTGAAATGCCGGAGTGAACACGACCTGATTAGAAAATGTGCTGTGTGAATGGTCAGAAGAGACCCACACTCCTCACTAAGGCAGATATTAATACAAGTCCTGGGGGGACCCTCAGAGCCTCCTGGCCCTTTGGAGATAAGAGCCCACATGGTGTGACCCTCAACTATTTTCTGTTAACTCTAAGGTCTGTGACCCGGTACAAGTCTTTGCACTTGTGCTAGTTTTCTAGGACTGCATAATCACCAACTGGGTGGCTTACAATAATAGAAACTTAATTTTTCACAGTCTGGAGGCTGGAAGTCTGAATTTTTGCTGCATAAGTGATTTTCTCAACCAGCATTTATTGAACACGTACTGTATGCTGAAACCTGTGTGTCTAACTCATCTCACTTTGCCCAGGACTTTTCAGTTTTTGCACTCAAAATTAGTGATCCCCCTAAGTCCTGGGCAAAATGGGATGGTTGGTCACCCGACCCCTTCTAAGCACTGAGAATAAAGACAAATTAGAACCCTGTCCCTGCCTTGAAGAAGCATGTGGTCTTAGAATCAGAAAAATAAGCCAATTATAAAGGATTGGAGCGATCAGTACTCAAAATCATGAATGGGGGCCCTCTTGGAACACAGAAAGTTCCATCCAAGTCTCATGGGTATCAGGGGAGGGGGTGGTGTTGAGAATAATTCATGAAAGATACAATGCTTGAGTTTGATTAAAAGAAAAAGTAGCATAATATACACTTAAATTTGGCAAATATCAAAAAAGGAGATACCTGTGGGATGTCATGCTATTTTCTTCTTTCCCTGTGTCAAAAAATGTATATAATTGGTTCAGACTCCCACAGGTTAAAGGTGGGGTTTCTGTATGAAATAAGCAGAAAAGAGAAGGCTCATTCTTGGTGTATCTACTGTGGGATGGAATAGAGCCTACAGTATTTCCATCCTGAAGCTGGACTTGAGAACAGTGAGGATAAGTGGCCTAAGGGAATAGTTCAGGTTAGAGGTTAGGGACACCAGAATGGCACTCTGCTGAACAAATCACGTGTTAAGGATTTTATTTTCGACATGTTTTATTTTTCTTAAAGAAATTCAAACTTACTGAAAAATTGCAATCTTTGGGGGAAAAAAGTATATCTCCTTCTAGATTCACCGATTATTAAAAATTTCTTATGCGTGCTTTCTCACTCTCTCTTGCTTTGTATATATATCTATATGTTTTATATTTATTATTCCTGAACCATTCTAGGGTAAGTTGTGGAAATTGTATCTCTTTAGTTCTATATACGCCAATGTATGTCTCCTAAGAACTTGACATTCTCCTGTGTTGTCACAATAGGAGTTCATACTCAGGAAATTTAACATTGATACAATATTATTATGTAATATAGAGTCAGGGTGCAAATTTTTCAACTAAACATATCCTTTTGGGCAATTATTTTTCCACTCTATTGTCCAATCCAGAGCCATCCACTGTATTTGGACACCATGTCTCTTAGTCTCCTTAACCTGGACAAATTCTTCAGCTTTTCTGTATCTTTTATGACTGACACTTTTAAGGCATACAGACCAGCTGTTTCGTAAAACATCCCTTAGTTGAGGTTTGTCTAGTGTGTCCTCATGATTGGATTGAGGCTATGAATTTTTGCTGCATAAGTGATGTTTCTGTCCTGTCCCATCACACCAGGAGGTACCCAGTACCAAGTTGTCCCATGACTTTGATCACTTGGTTAAGTTGGGGGCTGCCAGGTTTCGGCCCTGTAAAGTGATGACCAGTTGTCCTCTTGTAATAATAAGTAATCTGTGGGAAATGCTTTGTTGTTGTTGTTTAGTCAGTCAGTTGTGTTCGACTCTTTTGTGACACCCCCACGAACTGTAGCCTGCCAGGCTCCTCTGTCCATGGGATTTCCCAGGCAAGAATACTGGAGTGGGTTGCCATTTCCTTCTCCAGGGGATCTTCCCAACTCAGGGATGGAACCCATGCCTCCTGCATTGGCAGGCAGATGCTTTACCACTGAGCTGTTAGGGAAGGCCCAGGGGATGCTCTGGGATTGTGTAAATATCCTGTTCCCCATCAAACTTCTACCCAGTATTCTTTGAGCTTGTGCTAGTTTGCTAGGACTGTATAATCACCAACTGGGTGGCTTACAGTAATAGAAACTTAATTTTTCACAGTCTGGAGGCTGGAAGTCTGAGACCCCAGTGTCAGCAGGGCAGTTCCTTTCCGAGTCTAAGAGGGAGAGTCTGTCCCAGGCCTGTCCTCTGGCTTCTGGTGGCTCACTGGCCATCACTGGTGTTCCTTGGCTTATAGAAACATTATCCCAATCTCTGCCTTTCTCTCCACACCTCTCCAGGGTTTCCTCCCGGTGGGTATCTCTGTATCTAAATCTCCTTTTTTGATAAGAACAAAGTCATTTTGGATTAGGGCCCACCCTAATGACCCCATTTTAGCTTGATCATCTACAAAGATTTTATTTCCAAATAAGGTCACGTTCACATTCACAGGCACTGGTGAGCAGGACCCATCTTTTAGGGTGGACCCACAACAGAATCTATTGATGATACTCACTGAAATCAATTATTACTATGAGATGGCTACAAAATGGTGATTTTTCTGTCATGCTTTCAGCGTTTCTTAATTGGGGTTTCAGGGATTTGAAGTTTTTTGAATAGTTGCTAAGCAGAGTGTCCATCCACCTATGGCTGGACAGAAATGGCTACACATATTTAAAACAAAAAAAATTTAAAAACCAGTGACAATATGCATATATATCTGTGCTAAGAATGGTGAGCAGAAAAGGACTGGCATTACTGCAGTCCCTTTAGCCAGTCAGAGGGGCTTCCCTGGTGGTGTGAAAAATCTGCCCGCAATGTAGGAGGCCCAGGTTTTATCCCTGGTCTCGAAGATCTTCTGGAGGAGGGCATGGCTACCCACTCCAGTATTCTTGCCTGGAGAATTCCATGGACAGAGGAGCCTGGTGGGCTATAGTCCATGGGGTCGCAAGGAGTCAGACAAAACCAGGTGGCTAACACTTTTTAGGCAGTCGGATTGGCTGGAAGGAGGGCCAAGGGGGGCAGTCTATGGACCAAAGTCAGCACCAGTGCAGGAAACCAGAGAGTGTAGTTTTTAAGCTGCCCTGGGATTTACCGAGTATAAGCCACTCTTTGGAATTTCATCACTTGGAGATTTTTTTTTTATGCTCTGAAACAAAAATAACATCACACCATTCAAGGATATGTATCGAGTTCTTAGGTTCAACATTCTGGTCATCTTCAGTACCTGACTGGTGAACAGACATTTCCCAGGGCTGAAATCTCTGTCATCATCAGAATCACAAATAAGCAAGGACCAAAAACTGTACAGCTCTGAAACTACTGAGAAATATGACTAGGGACAGCATGAAATGTTGCTCTTTTATTTCTTTGTGTTTCCTCTTAAACCTGACAACGGGTCGTTGAAGTGTTTTCTCAGATCTGTACTCCATCCACAGTAAACACAGCACACTTTGTTTCCGAAGGCCACTGATCACAGGTGTGTGGTCCTCCCTTCTAGGATTCTGTATAGGTCTGCCAGGCTGTCACAATGAGGTGTGGGTGGCTTAAACCACAGAAATGTATGGTCTCATAGTTCTGGAGGCCAGAAGTCGAAAATCAAGGTGTCAACAGGATTGGTTGTTTCTGAGGGCTGTGAGGAAAGGATTTTTTCCAGGTTTCTCTCCTTGGCCTGTAGATGAATGCTTTCTTCCTGCGTCTCTTCACGTTGTCTTGCTTCTGTGCATACCCCCGTAGTCAAAGCTCCCCTTTGTATAAGGACACCAGTGCTATTGGATTAGTGCCAACCTAAAGACCTCATTTTAACTTCATTACCTCTGTAAAGATCCCAGATCCAAATAAGGTCATATTCTTGAGGTTCTGAGCATAGGACTTGAGTATGTGAATATTATAGGACATAATTTGACCTATAACAGTGACGTTTCCACCATCCATAGATTTTTCCCCATGTTCTTATAGACCGAGTAGAACATCATGGTGTGACTGCATGAATCTTGATTCTTATTGTGGAGCCAAAATGGTACTGAGTCCCTGTCTTACCCTTTCTGCAGACGAAAAGTCAGAGCTTAGCCTGAAAGCCCTAAAGTTGCTGGTGCCAAGCTCCTCCCAGCCATCCATCCACAGGACTGTGGATTTTACATTTACCTGTATTTGGAATGACTCTTGTCTCTGCTACTAGAGATTTTAAAGTGGGTTTAGGGTGCTGCTCATTGTCCAAGAGTGTGCTGTGTGGGCCTTTCCACTGGTCAAGAGCAAGGGTCACCAGCGGCTGAATTAGTGACTATACTCATTTCTTGCAGAAATGAGTAGACCTTTGGGGAACACATTGTATCTCTTTTTTCATCCCCTAGATGTATTTATCTGACATCCAGGCAAATGAATTCTGAAGATCAGATTGAGGGTGTTTGCAGAAGGGAACCCTTATTTCTCCCAGCCAGAGGGGGCCCCGAAGCCAGTTGAGATGCCTCATAAGTTTCTAATTCAAAGGATGGGAGGGCAGGAAAAAATGGAAAACCAAGAGTCAATTATCTGAGAACCCTCTGCCAGAAGCTAGAGGGAAATGGAGGAAGGAGGAAGTGAGGCTTCCCTGGGCAATAAGTCCTACAGGATGGGTTCTCTCTTAAAGCTGATGGGGAATCTGTGCTCGTCCCATCACAGACTCTCTAACCTTCCCCTACACTATGTCCTGGTGTAGAAACGGACAATGCCCAGCGAGAATGTTCACTCTCTTTCCTTGCTTTCTTGATCAGGTCACAGACATAAAAGAGAAACTGAAGCTCTCTAAAAAGGTCTGGTCGACATTGCCCTACACCATCTGCAAGGACGAGAGCGTGACGGCGGGCACGTCCAACGAAGAGGAATGTTGGAATGGGCACAGCAAAGCCAGGTGAGAGTGGCTCGCTATTCTTGTGGAAGGGATGCTGCACATCCAGTCCTGGAAGGCTCTCCTGGCACAACGCTGCAGACCTGTTTATGCAAAAGCCAGCGGAGGGTGGAGCAACACGTCGTCACTTAGCGACAGCTGTTCAGAGTGACAGGTTTGATGGGCACCTGGGAGCACTTACTGTCAAGGTGCCATTAAGCGTGGAATCCTTGTTCTGCATGCCTCCCCCGCTGGACGAGGATGGAGGGATGGGGACAGATGTCAGGTTACGGATATCTTGAGATCACAAAGAGCTTTGTATGTTCTCTTAATGACTTTAAGGGAGCGGAGCTATTTTTATCCACAGTTAAATTTTGCACAGCTTACTGGGTTTTTTTTTTTTTTTTCCATTACAAGTTAAACAGGAAGTGAACATTCAACTGTAATTTTTTTCACCCTGGGAGAAAAAGAAAATACTGAAGTCTCATTTGAAGGGTAAGGGAAAAAGAAAATAACAACCAGGAAAGCGTTCTCGTAAGTCCAGTGCCTTAGAAAGTCCCATTGGAATCTCCTGCTAAGAGATGGCTCTGTTCTCCTCCTCCACTCTGCTGCCCAAGGCTACTGCCCCTTGGTATGGAATTTCTGACTTTCTTGGTTCAGCCCAGCAATGGGCTTGGCCTGAGTTGTCATAGGGTGGAGAAGTTGGACGGGAGAACTGGCTGGGAGTTGGCAGGCAGGGCAGACACCGGGAGAGGATTCTGCTCAAAACCTCCTCAGCAGGGATGCAGGTGAGCAAAGCAGCTGGTAAATTGGAGTCAAGGAATCTTTGGGGATCAACAGGCAGGTGGAAGAGCTAAAAGAAGGGGTCTGTTCTGCGGCCTTATTGGGCATTTTCGAGCATATGAAACAGCTGTGATGAAGAGAGAACAAGAAGATTCATGGATATTAAGTTCACACAAAGCTGCAGGAGGCAGGGGTGAAAGTGAGATGCTCATTGGGTATAATTTCTTACACTGCTGAGTTGCATTTTTCGCTTCTATTGGTAATGGTATTATTAGCCACCCTAGAGAGAGATTAGCAAGAGGAAAACAAGACAGCTGTTGAAAGAACTGCAGTCATTTCAAGTTACCCCCCAAATATCCATGTGACAGTCTTAAATTATGAGGGTACCAAAGGCTATTCACAGTATCAACAATGCTGCCCCTCAAAAATGCTTAGTAACTTAGCAGTATTCAGTCTTCTATGAAGGGGACCTTGGGCCAGCAAATTCGGCTGTGAATTAACAGCTTCTAATGTGTCTTTTCCTAATGACTGTACAGAAAGACACTGTAAAGGATGACCAGATGGCCTAATGAATAAAGTGGTTGATTTTTCAAGCTGTTCCATTGCCCATCTGTGTTTACCTTTTAGCCTTGGCTGAAAGGGCGACTGTGTTTGAACTGCATTCCCATGGAGAGTTACACAGGTTACTGGATATTAGTGCATGTACAATTTCTTTTTTTATTATTACTTTTATTTTGGCTGCACTGGGTCTTCATTCCAGAACGTGAGCTTTTCTAGTTGTGGCACAGGGGCTCTAGGGCACGCAGGCTCAGTGGTTGCAGCAAGGGGGCTTAGCTGACCCTCAGCATGTAGGATTTTAGTTTCCTGTCTGGGGATCAAACCGGCAACCCCTGTATTGGAAAGTGAATTCTTAACCACTGGACCACCAGGGAAGTCCCTGTAAATTCTTACAGAAGAGGTATAAAGAAAGATTTGCTGGAAGGACTGGGGAGGGGACTACATTCCATCAAGAAAATGAATGGGGAAGATAAAGACCATGAAGTTAGAGCAAGAAGAGCCTGGGATAGTTCAGCCAAGTTCCTCATTGTGCAGTCAGGAATCTAGACAAGGTAAACCATTAGTCTAAGGATAGCTGATGAACTAAGGTGAAAGCTGACATCTCCCAAACCCTAGAGAGTATTGTTTTCACCTCGGTTGTTGTTGTTTAGTCGCTAAGTCCTGTCCAACCCTTTGCGACCCCCTGGTCTGTAGACTGCCAGGCTCCTCTGTCGGTGGAATTTCCCAGGCAAGAATACTGGAGCAGGTTGCCATTTTCTTCTCCAGGGTATCTTCCTGACCCAGGGATCAAACTCACATCTCCTGCATTGCAGGCAAATTCTTTACCACTGAGCCACCTGAGAAGCCATTTCACTTCAATATCCTGACTCTAAAACAAGTGACAGATATATACTGCCATCCCTGGGCTAGGAGAACAAATGAAGTAGATTCTTTGTTCTTTTGTTCAGTCAGTCCTTCAGCAATCTTATGAAGCACACCCTCAGCCCAGCCTCAGCGAGGCTCTGTCAATTAAGTACTGTGTGATGGCAATAGTGTCTGTCAACACATGAAAAGGCCCAGTGATTGGAGACAGGACAGTGGACTTTGGAACTTTAAGTATCATCCCGTTGGACTGTGGGTTGGGAAAGGACATAGCCACAAGACACACCTGCTCGGTACTCAGGAACCAGATTTGAATTTTATCCCGAGTCCATGAGAAGCCATTAGAGGATTTTATGCAGGTGAGGGAAATCATCAAATTTAATACAATAAAATCACTTGCAGGACTATTCCAGAATTTAACCCAATGTATTATTAAAAAGATAATACTGGCAAATATTTGTGACTCAAATTATGCTTCCATTGAAAAGTTATAATTTCACAGGGTTTTCTTAGTTCTCGTCTTTTTAATTCTTCCATTATAATGAAACCTTAATATTATAACTTTATATTTAATAACATTGTAAGTAGATAACCAATACAGGCTTGTTGGATTAAATTTAATTAAAACTTTCTTCTCATCCAAATGTTAATTGATCTAGGAACACAGGAGAGAAGTTGTCACTAAGAAAAAAATTCCACTGAACTATTTTGTAAGTTGAAAAATCTATTTGTAATGCAGACAGGATATTTTTTCCCTATTTTTGAAGTATGGACTTTCAAATGAAAGGCTTTCTGAAATGTTTAGGAATGCTTGTAAAAAAAAAAAAAGAAAGAAAGAAAGGTTATTCTTGTCACTCTGTGAAATAAAAGAACCAAAACTCTTATTTCAAAAAATATCTATCAAGTGTGGAACAGCAATGTTGACTAGCATTGATAGAAATTGTCTGGAGTTTTAAAACTCAGGCCTGTGAGATGAGGCTGCCGGTAACCTAGATATTTCTTCCTATTTGTACAATATTTTATCCATCAAATTCCTTTAGCCACAGTCTCTGCAGCCCTTTTATCCTAAGTATTTGCTCAGACCTGTCTGCCATCACCCATTTTTCTCCTGATTGCTTTCTGAATGCTGCTCCAAGCTCTGTACCATGCTTCCTTGATTCAGAAGCATGTATATTTCATATGTTAACATTTCCAAAATCAAAAGGACTCCTGCAATGGATATGTCACTCTGTGTCCCCCAATGTGTATTGTTTTCCCAAATAGCTATTACAGAATGAATATCGCCTGTTGAAATTAGTGATGACTTTGACAGGATACACGCAGATGCGGCTGCTACGGCAACTGCAGGGTAAGAGCGGCCGTGTTGAGGATGGTGGTCGAGGATGTATGGGCAGTGTCTCCCCTGGAACATGGGCCCATCTTCATTCCTGCTCTCACCTTCATCCATCTCTGGCAGATTTCAGTGTGCGTCAGTCGCCCAGCCGGTCTGGAAACAGAAGGTGAGGTAGAAGGAAGAGAGTGTGCCCTCTGATGGGAGGAAATTGTGGGCACGCCCATGACCCTGTCAGCATGGAAACCTCCATTCTGACAACAGGACCAGGTGGTCAGGAAAGGTCCTCCCCTGCTTCTCCTTCCCTTGCCGCCCTGTTGGGACAATTTCAAAGACCAATGCAATCAAGTCTGTGAGAATAGCTGGTAAACGCTAAAGCAGCGCCTCTCAAATGGACAAGCTAAAATCTGAGGGGGGGGGGGTTGTTTAAAAATGCAGCTTCTGATGCAATAAGTCTGTGATGGAACTGAATTCTACATTTTTAATACGTTTCCCAGGGAAGCAGAGGTTTCTGGTAGAGGGATCGCATTTTGAGTAGCAGGGCTCAAAGGCAGAGTTGCCAGGTTTGGCACCTAAGAAAAGCGGACACCAACGGGAACACGCTTACACTAAGGATTCGTTGTCGATCTGATATTCAGATTCACGCAGTTCTGTGTTTCATCTCAGCAGGCCTCCTTTAAGTTCCTATTAATATGTAAGATATTCCCTTTTTTCAGTTCACGCACAAGCCTTGGGAAACGTGTTACGATTTGCTGTTTTCTCTTCACCTCCAAGAATACCCTTGATGTTTCCTTTAATGGGCTTTTTCTTCTTTTACAAATGGCAACAGCAACTAGATTGGGCAGGTCACGTGGTTCGTTTGGAACATCACACACTAAAGATAGCTGAGCCCAAGTCAGGTTAAAGTCATCTCTACAACAAATTGCTTAAGCTTCACAAGTGCATCAAGAGGGAATTTTGACTTGGAAATGCAGCACTGCCTTCTCAAAACAGGATAGTCTGCACAAACCTCTGGTCTCTCATGAGATGCCCTTGGAGGCCAAGGATGGACTCTCTGAATCCCTGGTCAGTACTGCATTCAATTAGTGTCCTAGCTCAGGCTGCTATAACAATGATGCCATAGACTGGAGAGCTTAAAGAAAATTTTATTTTCTCATAGTCTGGAGGCTAGAAGTCAGCAAGGCTGGGTTCTAATAGGAGACCTCTTCTGAGCAGCTGTTCTGAGCTGTGCCCTCACTTGGCAGAGAGAGAGGGCTCTATTCTCCTCCTCTTCTTGTGAGGGTGCTAATCCCATCATAGGGGCTCCACCTTCATGACCTAATTACCTCCCCAAGACCCTACCCCCCAATACCATCACATTGAGGTTTAGGGCTTCAATCTATGGATCTTAGCAGGACACAAACATTGTCTACCGGGCTTCCCAAGTTGTACTAGCAGTAAAGTACCTGCCTGCCAATACAGCAGACATAAGAGATGCAGGTTCAATCCCTGGGTCGGGAAGATCCCCTGGAGAAGAGCATGGCAACCCACTCCAGTATTCTTGCCTTGAGAATCCCATGGACAGGGGAACCTGGTGAGCTACAGTCCACAGGGTCACAAAGAGTCAGACATGATTGAAACAACTTGGCACATACGTGCACCTAGGTCAATCCCAGTTTCCCAGTTCATCCTACCGCCCCCCATCCTCCTCCCCAAGTCCACACATCCATTCTCTACATCTGTGTCTCCATTCCTGCCCTGGAAATAGTTTCATCTGTACCATTTTTTTCCTAGATTCCCCATATATGCATTAATATATGATACTTGTTTTTCTCTTTTTAGCTTAACTTCACTCTAGGCTCTTTTGTGTCTCTACGAATGACCCAACCGACATAACCATGTTGAATCACATCATCGGTGTCTTTCGTGAGGAATGTGTTCTCTTCACAGGGATCCTTTTTCTAAGCTCACAGAAGTTAAAAAGGAAAAGGGAATGTGGAAGATGATGGGATGGTGCAGGAGGAATGCGATGAAACCCAGTCTGAGGCAGATCCCCAAAGCCTGTGGATCTCAGGGGAGAACATACATATTCTCAGAGTCTTCAGGGTTTCTTGAGTCAGTTATAGCCAGACTCTTTCTTCTCTCCCTTTAAAGCTGGCAAAACAGCTTCCTGGTTCTGTTCCTTGTCAGCTAGTGTTTAGCCAGCTCTGTGTCCTTTCCTTAAGATGCTATCCAGAAGGAGGCCATCAACAGGCCGGCTGGGAGACAAGGATTAATTGGATCTGTTGGAAATACAGCTTTTGCCAGGAGCCTCTGCCGTCTTTTAAGGCACCTGATCCTCACAGAAATAACTGTGTCCCCCAAGGAAATCCTCCCTGAGGCCAGGAGGTAAATACAGTAAATTGTAGGAAATAAGAAAAGTAGAAAAATCTAGGAAATAGGTCAGTCGCTCTCAGCAGCCACTGAGTGGATTGTCTAAGCGAAGAAACTAAGAAGTCATGAGTAGGTACGTGTGAGCAGCTGGCAGAGTGGCGAAATGGTGCGTGGTGATGAGAAATGTGTCAGAGACAGCAACTTGGCAGATCTGGAGTATTGTCTTAGTCTGATTGCAGGGTATGTCCAAAGCAGCCCAGCTGCGTTTGAAAGAACTATAAAATATTTGATGTATACACAGCCGGGCAAGCACCTGGGGAAAGTGGGAAGCCTGTCTGGGATGAGAACTGGCAGCTGTCCAAGCTGGCATAGCTAAAAGCCCGGTTCCCTTCTCTGGGGTGCTCAGGAGGGAAGACCCCACAAAGGCTGACTGCCTTGAGGGAGCGGGACACTGTGTGCACCTCCTGGAAGTGATAAGAAACATTACAGATAGGAGGAAAGAAGCATGTTGTGTCGACAGCTCGGCATCCCTGAGGACTGGCTCATGGGTCTTCTCTCCCTCCCGCCCTGGAGTCTGCTGACTCCGGTTCTACCAAGAAAGGATGGCGTCGGCAGCTCCTGCCAATGAGTTGAGAGGCCAAGTCAAAGAGTTTAGCTTCTGTTACTGGCACAACCAATGAGCGGTGTGTCCTCCAAGAGTTCCAGGCCATTTCATACCCCACATCCTCCAGCTGGAGAAAAGCCACAGCAAATCACTCTTCTGTCTATGAATCCAGGCTTTAAAGCTCAGAATTCTGCTGCTGTCAGCCCTCCTAAGAAACAGGTTTGGCTTTTGAGGGAGCCATGTTAACAACTTAATTTTCATAAGGATGCATTGCAATTGTATAGTGTATTATATTTGTCAAGCAATTGCATATCACTTCACTTAATATGGCAGCTTATGAAACAAACACGGTACATATTATATATAGAGATATGTACATACAGTTATATCCCTTATATTATGGCTTTTATATTATATGGATAGCACTGTGTGTGTGTGTGTATATATATGTATATATACACACAGCATATATATGTATGTATATATACAGTACTTAGTATGTGTGTGTATATATATATATAGTGTATATATATGCTATATATGGGCTTCCCTGGTGATTCAGTAGGTAAAGAATCTGCCTGCAATGCAGGAGGCCCAGTTTCAATCCCTGAGTCAGGAAGACACCTTGAAGAAGGAAATGGCAACCCACTCCAGGATTCTTACCTAGAGAATTCCAAGGACAGCAGAGCCTGGTAGGCTACAGTCCATGGAGTTGCAAAGAGTCGACCATGACTGAGCAACTAACACTTCTACTTTCACTTTTCATATTATATACATATACATATGTATATAGTACATATATTTATATGACTGAAAAATGGCTCTGAGGTAAAGCATCTGCCTGCAAGGTGGAAGACCTAGGTTCATCCCTGAGACCTGGGTTCGATCCCTGGGTCAGGAAAGATCCCTTGGAGAAGGAAATGGCAACCCACTCCAGTACTCTTGCCTGGAAAATCCCATGGATGGAGAAGCCTGGTGCAGGCTACAGTCCATGGGGTCGCAAAGAGTTGGACACAACTGAGCGACTTCACTTTCACTTTCACTTTTCATAGTGCATATATATAGTAGCTAAGTTAGTTGCCCACAGTCACACTGCTAGATTCCAGAGAGATCTCAGGTGTCCTGGATCAGCCTCTGTGCCTTTGACCATGACTCAGTGTCCCATCTCTTTGGAGTACCTAATGCCACAGACAACTCCAGCTCAAGTCTTCAAGAATTTATAAGTCCACTTAAAACCTAAAGTCACAGTATGTTTTGAATAATACCACTTTGCAGTCTGGAAAAATGGAGAAAGGAAAAATAGAAAAGTTCTCAAGAACTTTAGAAAAATGGTACTTAAAAGTTAGACTTTTAAAAACTGGTAAAACATATATAATATGAATTTTACCATTTGTGCCATTTTTCAAGTGTCCAGTTCAGTGGCATTAAGTACATTCACAAGGCTGTGCACCCATCACTGCCATCCATCCACAAAAATCTTCACCTTCCTCAGCTAAACCTCCACACTCATAAACAATAACTCCCCACACCTCCCTTCCCCGCCCCCAGTCCCAGCCACCACCATTCTACTTTATGTCTGCAAATTTGACTATTTCAGGTACCTTAACGTGAGTGAAATTATATATTCTTCCCTCTGTGATCAGCTTATTTCACTTAGCATGATGTCTTTAAGGTTCATCCATGTTGGCATTTGTTGTTTTTGTTGCTGTTCAGTGGCTCAGTCGTGTCCGACTCTTTGTGACCCCATGGACTGCAACACGCCAGGCCTCCCTGTCCTTCACCATCTCCTGGAGCTTGCTCAAACTCATGTCCATGGAGTCGGTGATGCCATCCAACCATCTCATCCTCTGTCTTCCCCTGTTGGCATGTTAACATGTGTCAGAATTTTTTTCTTTTTGGTTGCGCCATGTGGTTTGCTGAGCTTACTGGATCTTAGTTCCTGACCAGGGATTGAACCTGTCCTCGGCAGTGAAAGCAAGGAGTCCTAACCACTGGACCAGGGAATTCCTGTTCTTCCTTTGTAAGGCTGAATTATTTTATGTATAGACCACTTTTTGCTTATGCATTCATCTGTCAATGGACACCTGGGCTGTTTCCACTTCTGGCTGTTATAGATAATGCTGCTGTCAACAGAGGTGTAGAAATATCTGTTTGAGTCCTTGCTTTCAATTCTTTTAGATATATACCCAGAAGTGGAATTGCTGGATCAGATGGTAACGCTATTTTTACTGTTTTGAAGAGCTGCCATACTGTTTTCCATAGCGCTGCACCATTTTACGTTCCCTCTAGCTTGAGCAGGAGTTGACATTTCTCCATGCTCCATCCATCCCGAGCCCACTGACCCTGGGTCGGGCATGCCTGCTGTGTTGGCCGGGTCACTCATCACACAAGCTCCGCAGTGATATCCTCCACCAGAACCCCTTCTGGGTTGAAGGCCTCTAGTCATGTCCTCACCTGGCAGAGGGGCTGGGAAGCCCTGTGTGGCCTCCTTTATAAGGGCTCTAGTCCCAATCACGAGCGCAGAGCCTTCTTGATCAAATGCCTCTCCATCTAATCCTATCACTTCAGGCATCAGGTTTTCAACAGGTAGGCCTGGGGAGAATGCAAGCAAGCAGACCATACCAGATGAGGAGACACGTAATTCTGAAAAACTGCCAATGATTTAGACCCTACATGTAGTCTTACAAAATAGAGAGTAACAAAATGGGGAAGCTATGCTTGACTCTTCCCGGATGCCACTCACTTTCCACACCACAGCACAGAGTAGTGGCAAATAGTGACACCCCTCCAGCTGGTCCTCATTTCTGGGCTTTCGCTGTCCCAGTTAAATGTGGAGCCAGTCTTAGAACCTGGGCTCTCTCTAGCAACATTCTCCTCCCTTCCCATGTCTCCCAGAACCATGACGGTACAAAAATGCCCTCACATCAAAGATCTGGTGCAAGATCTAATAAAGGGAAGAATATTATGGGCTCAAAGGTGCATCCATTCTTGCAGGATAGCTTCCCCAGTGGCTCAGGTGGTCAAGAATCCGCCTGCAACACAGGAGACCTGGGTTCGATCCCTGGGTTGGGAAGACCCCCTGGAGAAGGGCACGGCAACCCACTCCAGTATTCTTGCCTAGAGAATCCCCATGGACTGCAGCCTGTCAGGCTCCTCTGTCCATGGGGTCACAAAGAGTCGGACTTAACTGATTGACTAAGCACAGCACACAGCACAAAGAGATCAAACAAGAGAGGCAACAAATAAATGGGCTGGCGCTGAACTGGGCTTCCAGGGATCCCCCAGGCTGCACTCTGGACATCCACAGATACGGCCTCAGGATGTGCCCCAGGAGTGACAAAATGGCCATTTTCTTTTCCAACTGTGTTTTTCGGTGTGAGTTTCCATATAGTCTCTAAAGTTCCCCTTTGAATACACTGAAAGGAGAAAAGGTTCTTAAGGACAGAGGTGCATTGTTGCTTGTTTTTATTGTAAGTGGCTGAGCATCGGCAGACAGTTAGAGGCTGGGTTTCTTTGGCAGTCTTGTATTGTTGCTGTGTGCTCAAACTCCCAGGGGTAGCGTTCCCACGTAAGCTATCGCAGTCGGCTTCTGATAAATGAGTCTCAGCTAGCTGGGCCATGCACACAGCGGCGGAAAGAAACAAAGCCCTCCTCTGACTCAGCGCAGGTACAGCCCCAGGGATCATTGTTCAGAAAGTTAAGGGACAGCACCAGAACCCATGAGCACCTTTCGGCCCCTCAGCTCCTGTGCCAGCAGAGGCTGGCCGACCCTTGTGTTGTCCATTTCAGAAACAAAGCCCTCCTCTGACTCAGCGCAGGTACAGCCCCAGGGATCATTGTTCAGAAAGTTAAGGGACAGCACCAGAACCCATGAGCACCTTTCGGCCCCTCAGCTCCTGTGCCAGCAGAGGCTGGCCGACCCTTGTGTTGTCCATTTCAATGGGCTTTAGTGATTAGGTAGAACTCACCGAACCTGGCACATATAACTGAATATCAGTAATAGTCAATCAATGTCATCTTTCAGAATGTATATCAGGAAAACAATCTCAGAATCTAACAAGGTTTTATTGGTATACCAGATATGTGAAAAGGCAGCACAGAAGTTACACTTTACTATAAAAATAAAGAAATATAGCTCCCTGACTCTTTTTCATTTCAATTAGGATGTTTTTTTTAAGGCAGTAAATATGGTAAAGTTTTACGGAACAGAATTTGCAGTGTACTCTGTGTGTTTTATTTTTCATTATGCAGTGAACATCATGAATGTTCATGATCATGTCATTTGTTCAAGATATGAATAAAGACATGGAGCTTATTTGGGGACCTCTGATGTAAAATAGGGCTTCCCTAGTGGCTCAGATGGTAAAGAATCTGCCTGCAAGGCAGGAGAACCAGGTTCAATTCCTGGGTAGGGATGAGTAAACCAGTTCGTGCACAAATACATCATGCATGAGATTTCATTACCTGAAAAATGGTTTAAATATAAAAGTTTCTTTGTGTGTTTTTATTTCTTCTTTTGGAGGTTGATGGACAGAGCCTTTGGTTTTGGAAACTTGCAAAATAACCTGCAGGAAGGGGAAGAATTTTAAGTATAAGTATATTGTATGAGTATATGTAAATAGGAAGGACAAAATAGAGGAAGGGAAGATTTTTTATTTTTATATATTTAATTAGAGGATAATTAATTTACAATACTGGGATGGTTACTGCCATACAGTCAACATGAATCAGCATTAGGAATCCATACGTCCCCTCCCTCAGGAACCTCCCTCCCACCTCTTTCCCCATCCCGCTCATCTAGGTTGCCACAGAGCTCTGACTTTGGGTTCCCTGCATCATACATCAGACTCCCTCTGGCTATCCGTTTTACATATGGTCGTGGGCTTCCCTTGTGGCTCATTTGGTAAAGAATCCGCCTGCAATGCGGGAGACCTGGGTTCGATCCCTAGGTTGAAAAGATCCCCTGGGGAAGGGAAAGGCTACCCACTCCAGTATTCTGGCCTGGAGAATTCCATGGACAGTCCATGGGGTCTCAAAGAGTCGGACATGACTGAATGACTTTCATTTTCACTTTCAGTGTATATGTTTCAATACTATTCTCCCATATCATCCCACCCTCTCTGAGGAAGGGAAGTTTTTTTCAGCTTTCAAACCACATCAGGAGAGGCAGTTGAAGAATGCTAATGATAGCAACTAGGCAGGGCTGCCACCAGTCAGATGCCTGGGCTGAATGTTCTGGCACCACCCACCCACCCCCCTTGAAATCTACTCTTCATCCTTCCAACCTTGGTCTGTGTCCTAAAGAAGAACCTCTACATGCCACATCAACTGCATAGTCTTTCCTTCTGGCTTCCAGTTGGGTTCAGCCAATGAGAGGCAGCAGCCAGAGGTCAGAAGGAGGGACTGGAGAGGTCAGGATATCATTCCCTCTGCTCCCTCCTTGAGGGACCTTGCTTTGGCAGCTGCAGCATCTTCTGGCCTTGTTCTGTGGCTTCAAAGCTGGTGCATCCTGGTAACAGCTCCATCCCTTCTGGCCGTTCTGCTGTTGCCAACCCCAGGGTTCTTCATCACAGTGGCTTCCTTCAACCCTGTTCACACCTCTGTAAACAGTCTCTTCTTTAACTCTCTTTATTGCTCCTTTGAGTGTGCCATCTGCTTCTTGCCAGGACCCAGACAAATATAGTGCCTTTGTAGGAATTAGGGGAAAAAAGCACCCAGATGGGTATGCAAGGGTTCATTACACTGTTGTCTTTACTTTGGTGTGTAGTGCAATTTTCTAAAATAAAAAGATTCCCACAGAAGAAAAGGAAAGGAAAGAAAAAGGCACCCCTTTTGGTGAATGGTGCCCTGCAGGTGCATTTGGGCTGGCCTTCAGCCCCATCTCCTTCTCTCAGCAGATAACTTGGTGTAGTGCCCAAAGTACCCTGCCGAACCTGGAAGTCCTAGGAGAGAATGGCATCCATACTAAGTCACTAAGTCGTGTCTGACTCTTTGGGACCCAGGGGACTGTAGCCCTCCAGTCTCCTCCGTCCATGGGATTTTCCAGACAAGAATCCTGAAGTGGGTTGCCATTTCCTTCTCCAGGGGGTCTTCCCCACCCAAGGATCAAACCCAAGTCTCCTGCATCTGCTGCATTGGCAGGCAGATCTTTACCACTGCACCACCTGGGAAGCAGGAAAGAATGGGCAGATTCCTTAAAGCTGGAAAACATCTTAAAGAGAAAGTGAGGATTGACCTGGGTCTTTAAAGATATTTGGAACTTAAATGGAAAAGTATATTGCCAGCAAAGATAAGATGAATCCCTGGAGAAGATTGCATAAGGCAAGGAGTGCCCCTTGAAAGGAGAATTGCAGCCTAAGAAAGTAGAGATGAGGTAGAGATGGGCTTGGAGTGCTGAGCCATAAAGTATGAATTGGAGTTTGTGATCAAACAGGAAATATGATGCAGTGTTTGGACACATGGGCTCTGAAGTTAGATCCGTTAGCTCTGTGACTTTGCACAGTAACTAAACCTCCGTCTTCTATTATACAAAATGGGGATAAAATAGTACCTACCTCCTAGATTTGCTGGGAAACCGAATTTTTGTAATGCAGGTAAAGTGCTTAGCACAATGACTGGCATTTAGTAAGCACCCCGTGGAGATTAGCTACAGAAGGGTGACATGATGAAAGCAGTATTTTATGAAGGTTAGACAGACAGGTCATGTAGGATGCGCTAGAATGGAAAGATGGGGGTAGGGGGAGGCAAGGAATTCTGAAGCCGCTGTAACCCTCTGCACCCCAACTCGGGACACAGGAAATAGGAAAGAAGCTGTGTGTGTGAGAACCTTGTGAGAGGAGGAGAGGGGCTGAAAGCAGATGGGTCGCAAGAGTAAGGAGGCTGGCGCTGCAAGCACTTCGCTAAGATCTTCAGTCTCTGCTGGTATAAATACATGTGGGCAGCTTAAGCAGTTAACATTGGAAGGACTGACCATTTGACACGAGCACAAGTTTTAAAAAATGGTGATATAAATTTGACATTAGATTTTACTCTTCTGCTCAGTGATGAGTTAGACCCAAGATTCTAGTACAAAATAAAAATCCTAATGGACACTTAAAATATTCCAGTGATCACTGGTTGCTCCTCCAACTTTCCAAAGATGTTTTTTTGTCTCCAGAAGTTTGTTCTGATTAAAACCTGGGATCAGACCTCCTCAATTGAGGAAGAGCACCCTTGTACAAGGGAACCCTCTAAGGTCTTGTATAATTTACAAGTTCAGGTCCTACTAGCAAAATTCACTAGCAAAAATCACTGAGTGAGCTGCCAAGTCCTTGACTTAACCATCTTAACATTTGGGATGGAGGGAGACAGAGTAATTAATTTTAAGGAATAATTTCTGGAAGTCCTCAGGTGAGCATTTATTTGTAGGCAAGCCTACATGAGAATTCAGTGCCATTTAGAGACAACTCTGAAGCCACTTTAGCCACATCTCTCTCTCTCTGGGAAAATGTATGCCTTGTTTTCACTGCTTGGCCTTTTTTTAGGAAACCAAGCCCAGGTTTTGCCGACATTCCAGTTCACTGTTAGAAAGAACATGGCAGAATCTGGTCTCAAGGTCGCTCCTGCCTCACCCCAACCGGTCTCTTTCTCTGTGCCCTCAGGTACTTGCCTGAGATCATGAATGACGGGCTGACCAACCAGATCAACAACCCAGAGGTGGACGTGGACATCACGCGGCCCGACACGTTCATCAGGCAGCAGATCATGGCTCTCCGCGTGATGACCAACAAACTGAAGAACGCGTACAATGGCAATGACGTCAACTTCCAGGACACGAGTAAGATAGCCTTTGTCAGCACCCTCCAGAGTGAAAACCGTTATAGAAGATCATTCTGTAGTTTGTTTTTTTAAAGAAAGAATTTTATTTTCATTTTTTAAATTTTTGTATTGGAGCCTTGTCATTTAGAGAGCTTCCTGATTGCTCAACGGTAAAGAATCTGCCTGCCAATGCAGGAGATGCAAAAGACTCTGGCTCAATCCCGGGGTCAGGAAGATCCCCTGGAGGAGGAAATGGTAACCCACTCCCGTATTCCTGCCTGGGAAATCCCATGGACAGAGGAGCCCGGTGGGCTACAGTCCATGGGGTTGAAATTTAGCAACTCAACAACAGAGATGTTTAACAATGTTGTGTTGGTTTCGGGTGTATAGCAAAGTGATTCAGTTATGCATATACATGTATCTATTCTTTTGCAAAATCTTTTCCCATTTAGGTTATTACAGAATATTGTACATCTTTCCCTGTGCTATACAGTAGGTCCTTGCTGGTTATTCATTTTAAATATAGCAGTGTGTACCTAGCATCCCAAACTCCCAAACTATCCCTCCCCCACTTCCCTCCTGGTAACCATAAGTTTGTTCTGAGTCTGTAAGTCTGTCTCTGCTTTATAAATAAGTTTATCATGATTTTTCTTTAAAAGCAATGTGTACCATGGCTCTTTGGTGTCATTCTTACCCCATCTGCAAAGTTCTTTATAGTCCTTTGGGCAGAGAGCCCTAATCTTTTTTTAGGATAGGACTAAAATCATAGCTGCTCCTAAGGAGTAGTTTCAGTGGCTGACATTCAAATGTACCAAAACTAAAGTTGAGTTGCATCTGCCAGTTAATCCATTAACTACAAGACAGCAAAGTAATGTTTTCCCCTCCCCACTCCCCCATCAGCATTTATGTCTCTGCCTCAAACTTCCATCCTTCCTCCCAACCACCAAGAGAAGAATGTCCTCAAGATCACTCACCCAGACAAGTCTGAGTGGGAATCCCTGTTTTATTATTTATGAACTGAAGTCTTGAACAGATTATCTCTTGAGTTTCATGTTCCTCTTCTATAGAATGGGAAACACTCCTGAGTTAGGATTGTTGGGAGGTTCGTTTGAGGCCATGTGTAAAGGAGCTAAGATGAATATCTCGTGTGCCACAAAGTCAATTGCATTGTTCTCTCTCCAATCGTGCACATACATGACCCACTGACTTTTGTATCTGAAATCTTGAGCAAAATACTAAAATGCTGATGTAATATTACACATGACTATTTTATTAAAGATTACAAAATACCAAAAGTGATTTTGAAAGACTAGTAAGTGCACGTTGAATGAAAGTAACCATATTTGGGTTTCGTCTAAGTGGTTTCTAGATGTGTAACTATAAAGGCAAGGGGTTTTTTGTTTGTTTGTTTGTTTGTTTTCTGTTTTGTTGGTTTTTTAAAATATATATTCTTATAGAGAGCATTCTTGGGAGAAGATTCCTTGAACATAAGATGTGGAGTTGCCAGTGATTCTATAATTTGGTCACTGAAGCAAAAGTTGATGCTATGTGCTTGAATTTGAGACAGAAAGAAACAGGTTACAGATGGGAGACATAAAGTCATCTAAGTCTTAACCATCAGTCTACTGAGTTTTCCCCTGCAGAAAATTTTTGGAGCTTAATTCCATTTAAAATAACTCAAAAATTAACTTTCTAAGTGCAGGATCATTGCCAACCTGATAAATTTGCTGTAAACTTTCTCAGTCCTCCCAGTATTTCTCTGCCTCTTTGCTAAATGTCTCCTTTCCTCTTCAGAAGAGAAAATTACACTAGGTTTTAGCCTTTGCTGCTTCTCCCCTGCTCATTTCTTAGCTTCACTCCTCTCAATTTATCTTTTCTGTCTTCTCTAATAAAGCACTTTGTCATCAGAGAATGACTATTGGATTAAATCATTCAAGATACATTAGAATTAGTTGATGTTGGCCTTGGTTCTCTCTCCTCTCTGACCTAAAGAGGTTGTATACATGTCAATCTGCAAAACTTAAGATACGCCCTAGAGAAGACATCCTGCTCCATTTCCCCCAAAAAGAAAATAAAAATCAGCAACACTTAAGAGTATCACTTTGCTGTAACCTCAGCACCAAACTTGACCTCCTATTTTAGGATGAGAGTGAAAGTGTTAGTCGTTCGGTCATGCCTGACTCTTTTCGACCCAGTGGACTATCACCCATCAGGCTCCTCTGTCCATGGGATTTCCCAGGCAAGAACACTGGAATAGATTGCTGCTTCCTTCTCCAGGGAATCTTCCTGACCCAGGGATCAAAGCCAGCTCTCCTACATTGCAGGCAAATTCTTTACCATCTGAGCCACCAGGCAAGCTTATTTTAGGATAGTGTCTGTCTTATAAAACCACTATCACATCTTATAGTCATCATCACCATTATTGCTTCTGACATTTTTAAAACTCACCACTTAAATACCTGCATTTGTGATTCCTTTTCCAAAAGAGATGGAGCCATTATTTTTCTCAGCTAGAATTTCCCGTCATTATTTGCTTACCACGTTTTTAATATTCTAAATCACCTCAATAATATTTCTGTAAAGGTTATGTAACTTCTTGTTCATAATACCAGTGTTTAAAACAATTCCCTTAGCAATTGTGATATCTCTGAATTTAATTAATGGGCATTTTCCCCCTTGTGAAGGCCACTAAAGATAAATTAGAGAAAATGTTAAGAACCTGGTATGGTATATTCAAGTGCTCTTATGTGGTATTTTAGATGTCCCATCAAGAAAACAAAAATTACACTGAGACTTCCCTGGAGATCCAGTGGTTAAGACATTGAACTTCTACTATAGGGGATATGGTTCAATCCCTGGTCCGGGAACTAAGATTTTACATGTCATGTGATATAGCCCAAAAAAGTTGAAAAAAATAATAATAAATAAATAAAGTTGCGCTGAGTTGAGCCTTGCTTAGTGGGGAGGTATTGGAAGAGACCTGACATCACCTTGGCTTTTCTTAAGTACCACTGTCTAGCAGCCAAGATGACACTAGTCTTTTTGGAGCAGCTCAATATATACATCACCATTTCAGACCAGCAGGGAGGCATTTAAGGCTATTGAATGGACTCCATGGAGTACATAGGGGAAATAATAAATGTCATTACCGCGTTTACCATTACTACGTTTCCTAAGCCCTCCCAGGAACATTATCTCACTTATAACACTTATCTCACCCTATAACAATTCTATGAAGTAGATAGGATTATTCTCATTTTTACAGGTGAGCAAGCAGGGCCTAGCAAGGCTAACTGACTTAAACAAAAGACAGCAGGTTAAAATCTAAGTCGTCTTTGCTGGAGGAACAATATATTTCCTATCAAGCATCATTGCACACATTGGATTTGGTGTTCTCACATTTTATCAGGGGCTCTTCACCATCCTCAACAAGGTAAATGTTATTGTCAGTAGGTATTGAGTTGAGGAAACAAATAAATTGAAAAGAGTGTCCAAGGCATATTTAATTATTCAGTAAGTAATCATTATTGTGCACCTACTGTATGCCAGGGATCATTAAAGCCAAATGCAAATACAGAAATGAACAGTATATACAAAGTGTCTGCCCTTCCTCAACAAGTGTACATTGTCAGAGAGGGAACAAGAAAGCAAACAGTTAAATAATAGAGTTGCAAATGGGGATAAGTACTTTCATATAGCTAGTAATGGATGCTCAGTTGGTAAAGAATCTTCATGTCAATTCTGGAGACCTAGGTTTGATCCCTAGGTTTGGGAAGACTCCCTGGAGAAGGAAATGGCAACCCACTCTAGTGTTCTTGCCTGGGAAATTCCATGGACAGAGGAGCCTGGTGGGCTACAGTCCATATGGTCGCAAAGAGTCAGACACAACTTAGCAACTAAACCACCACAACCAGTAATAGATGGAGACTTACCTGAGACCCAAGTCTGAGATACAGGGTTTAAGAATCATGAACCAAGTGGTCAGAAGTGGGAATAGAGCAGCCCCAGAAGGCATTTTGGGCAGGCAGGGAAGATGCCAGGCTGAGAAAACATACTAAGTGGACACCTGGACTTTGGTTTTAAGCAGAGAATGGCAAAATTTTCTGTAAATAGCCACATATTAAATATGTTCAGCTTGGAGGGCCATATATGAATGCATAATTAAACAATCCATAAGTGAATGACCATGGCTGTGTCCCAATATAATTTTACATACAGACACTGAGGTTTAGATTTCAGATATACACTATGTACATATCACAAATATTATTCCTCATTTGTGTTTCTTCAAACACTTCAATATATAAAAACCATTCTTGGGATTATACAAAGTCACACTTGGATGCATGTGTGCTAAATCTTCTCAGTCATGTCCGACTCTTTGTAACCCTATGGACTGTAACCTGCCAGGCTCCGCTGTCCATGGGATTCTCCAGCCAAGAATACTAGAGAGGGTTGCCAAGCTCTCCTCCAGGGGATCTTCCCAATCCAGGGATTGAAACTTTATCTCTTGCGTCTCCTGCATGAACCTGGCAGGCGGGATCATTACCGCTAGTGCCACTTGGGAAGCCCAGGCTTGAGAGCCATACAAAAACAACTAGCAGGCCTGGAGGCCATGGTTTGTCAACCAATGGTCAAGTCAGAATCCATGCTTGCACTTAGGAGGAGAACAGCAGTGGAAAAAGTAGCCAAAAATGGCAATAACCAGCTGTGCCTTCCACAATTATGTGCTGCCATTCTCTGATTTCTTACTTCCATTTTCGGTTTTCCTCTTCAATGGTTTCCTTTAAAATATCCTTTCAAAATCCTTTCTAAAAGCATTATATCTCCTGAGAACAATGGCTCTGAGTTTTGAAAATGAGCAAAGAATGAAAGTTCTTAAAGTAATTGAAATATTGGCCAGAATATGAAATTCATTTCAGATTCCAACATGGTGGGTACGGCCTCTCCCTGAATCTGGGATTCCTATGTTTTTTAGTTGGGTGACTCCGGATATCTTTTCAAACAAGTCGGCTCTCTGCATCAGGTGGCCAAAGTATTGGAGCTTCAGCATCAGTCCTTCCAATGAATATTTAGGGTTGATTTCCTTTAGGATAGACTGGTTTGATCTCTCTGCTGTCCAAGGGACTCTCAAGAGTCTTCTCCAGCACCACAGTTTGAAAGCATCAGTTCTTTGTCACTCAGCCTTGTCCAGCTCTCACATCCATACATGACTACTGGAAAACCCATAGCTTTGACTATAAAATAGACTTTTCTCAGCATAGTGATGTCTCTGCTTTTTATTTAGATACAGTCCACCCTCCCATCACAAACCTGTCCATTAAAAATAAACCTAGTGGGGCGGGGTGAGGGGGTCTTCTACCAACATGCCCAAATCTCTTTTGTGCCCCACTCTTTGCTGGCCTGGCTCTAACTCTCTTTTTCTGTCTGTCCACACCAGGCGACGAATCCAGCGGCTCGGGGAGCGGCAGTGGGTGCATGGATGACGTGTGTCCTACAGAGTTCGAGTTTGTCACCACCGAGGCCCCCGCGGTGGACCCCGACCGGAGAGAAGTAGACTCTTCTGCCAGCCAGCCGGGCCACTCCCTGCTCTCAGGATCTCTCGCCTGCGTCGCCCTGGCACTGCAGAGCCTGTGCAGATAATCCTGGGTTTTCGGTCAGATGAAACTGCATTTGAGCTATTGGAACGGCCAACTCACTTCTTTTCTTACACCCTTGGACAGTGGACCATGCCACAAAAACTTACCGGTTTCCGAGAAGAGGGCAGTACTGTACTCTGCCTCCCTTTTTGTTTTCCCAAAGAGTACCGGGCGCCAGACTGGACTGCTTCCTCTTTCCGTCAGCTATCTGTGGGGACCTTGTTTATTCTAAAGAATTCTTACTCCGATCTTTCGTACCAGGAGATTTTCTTACCTTCATTTGCTTTTATGCTGCAGACGTAAAGGAATCTCACGTTGTGAGTTTTTTTTTCCCCCATTTAAAAAAAAAATAGGAAGAAAAGATCATTTTCCTTGCAAAATCAGGCCAAACCCCAAGACAACTGCAATTGGAACAAAGAAGCAAACAAGAGAGAAAAATAAAAGAGCTTTAATGCCATAAGTTTGGCATTGCCAGCCAGCTCCCAGTGTACGCTTTTCAGTAACAAATCAGGGTTACAGAATGCTTACGGAGAGAAAGTTTGACATTTTCTTCATGTAGTGAAAAAACACTGTTGTCTTGGAGGTCTTGCACGCTAACCACACAATGCCCCAGCTGATTTGGAGGTACTGAGGGTAAATTTAGAATTCTATCTTTACTATGATAGAAAAATTTGCTATATAGCTCAGCACCTCTCTCTTACCTTGCCCGACTTCAGTTTCAGTAATGGCATCATTTTTCTTAATTCTTTTAATTATACACTTTATAATACAGTGTCTGTCCACTGTATCCAATTGGCACAGACTTTTCGCTTCATTTTCAGTTACTAGTGGACACCGGCCTGAACTCATCCCCCTCAAGGGTCTGAAATGAAAACAATCATCAACAATACAATCTCTTTGCTTTAGCCACAGGCTTGACACGAATCAAATGTTTCTGCCCTGTGCTCAGTACCCTCCCCAAAGAAGAGTTCTTTTAATGAATGGAAGAACAATTCGATCCATAAGTGAGTTTTTATTTTTAACTATTTACTTTGTGTCAATTGGTTTCTGCATCACAAGGGCATTCTCTTACAAAATAACTCACAACAACAAAAAACGTCAAGACAAAAAAAAATATATATAGTATTGACATGGAGATTTCTTTCACTTTTTTAGTCTTAGTATGATCATCTATTTTTATATCTATATATATATAAATCACAGATTTTAACTTCTTAATTCCAAGCTCAGGGTTGACACACCTTTGTAACGAAAATGTTTTGTCAACCAGCTCTTCTTGTTTTGTGCTGCTCAGAGAAGGGATTCCTCATTTATCTGTGAGCACCAAGAATCAAGAAAGAGAACTTTTTACGTATCTAACTGTCCATTTATTAAAAGTTTGCCAGGGCACACCTTTCTCGCATGAGCGTGCTTTGCCCTGGGTGCTCCACACTGTACCTAACTCATGGGCAAAGCCATGGGTGTGCAGAACTGTACCGGTCATGGAAACTGTATGTGCAAGGAATGTGTTATTCATGCAAAACCATTGCTTTCAGAACAACGCCTTCAGCCTAGGATTCCTGCTTGGCACTTGAGAGATGTCCTAATTTAACAGGCTGATTTATAGCCTAACTCTTCCACCAGGTGTGCCAAAGCCAGGCATGATGCTCCCCTTGATAGAGAGAAGCAAAATAAACCAAACTGGGGCTTTATGAATACAGTTGGCTATCCATGTTTTTTATTTTTTTGGTTTCTATGATGCTTCTGGGGTTGGGAAAAGTAATGTTTCAAGACACCGTAGTATGCCAGTCACATGTTAAACTAACCTATTGGCAGTCATGACACATAAATGGTATTTTTTATCTCCATACTCATCAAAATTATAATTAGTTATCGATTTAGTCATCACACTTAAGTAGAACACATGCAGCACAATAGTATTAAGTATATTTGAGCACTTTTGCAAAACTGAAAGTATTTAGAAGCATCTCTTGCTATTGTATGCCTAACAAAATATGGAACGTAGGATTCTGAGAGACTTTGTGGCATCTTTTCATTTAAATCTTTAAGAAATTAACACTTAATCTAATTCGGCATTCCATACTTCTAGAAAACCATTCATTTCACTGCCAAACTTCAGCTTCCTAGCACCAATTACACATAAAGCATCTCTATGAAGGACCAATCATTTATGTTGCTCATTGCATTGTATGTTCAGAAATCAGTATTGTCTTTCTCCAGTAATTAAGGTGCAATACAAATTAAATCAGTCTTGATTTTCCAGAATATTTGAGTCATCACTTGTTTTCATAGCTTTAAACTCCAGGTCTTTCCTTTTAAAAAAATATTTTTGCATTGCTTTCTGTGAAATAGATCCGAATGCCTTGTTTTCCCTGTGCTTTCACCCCCAGAGGGTTTTGTGCATGTGTGTGAATACACCTTATATTAATGAATGTGAACCCATGTTCTGTACACACTAAACACACCGATAGTATATAAATGCCTGCTTCATTTGTTTCCACACCTTTGTTATCGATATTATTCATATTGGTGAGCTATAGTGAACTATATGAGCCAGGCAGAAAGCTGACATCACTCTCAGTTAATGATGCCACAGTAATCGTCACCCGCATGGATGTGGTCAAAATATTATTCAAATTGTACTTCCTGCTTTTTAGTCATCATCCCACCCCATCATATGATTTTTTAGACTAATTTGACATGAGAATTTTTTTGTACCCTAAGGGAATTAGCTTAATCTAGTTAACCCATTTCAGTATTTTGGAATTTCCCCCTCCCTGCACCACCAAATTAATTTCTCTCATTTTAGCATAGTGATAGGGGATGTGATGATACTCCATTGTTTTTCCTGACCTGCCCTCACTTGCTTTGAAGTCCCCTATATTCTGTAATCACATCATAACCTCTGTTATGAGTAGAGAGGAACAGACTCACTGAAATCGGACGCTAGAAACAGTTGGGTGATGCTCATAACTGCAAACACTTAGCTTATTGAAGTGCCTCTATTTACATGTTCTTTAGTTATAATATGTATTTTTCTAACAGAAATACACGTCTGTAATTGGTGTATATTATACTTTGTATATGTTATAACAAAACCTAAACAGAGGCTAAAGTCTTAAGCAGAGAAGAATGGATTGCAAATTCATGAGTTTGAGCTCCGCTTATGGTTCTGTATTAAAGGACAGACACGATGACCTTCTCTCATTTGAATGAAGGTCAAGTCAGGACTTTGATTAGAGCCATCATAAAACAGCATTAGCGCTAGCAATCTGACTCCCTTACCGTGTCTTAACCAGATCAATATCTTGTATTACTTGCTTTAATTGTAAGGGATAGAAAATACTACTTTGCCTACACCAAAAAACATGATTATTCATTGACAAGCAGTAGTCATTGTAAAAGTAGCGTTCTGTAAATCAAACACACAAAGTATTATCGGATGCAGAACCCTGATATTTAATTTATATTCCCTGCTGCAGACATTAGCCTACTTTAATTCTTTAGCCATTACCTACATGTTTTGGCTACACACTGAACACCAACTAAAGTCCTCAAGGAGGAACAAAACCTTGGCAGATTCCTGAGTTGTGATTCTTTCATTACTTCTCTTTGCAAGGCTGATTATCAGGTGGTTGGATGAATGGTGGAAGGGTTAGCAAATGCAAGTTTTGACTTACCCAAAACTTGCAGAAATTCAAACTCATTTACTTACAGTCACTAACCAATCTGACTTCTAACTAGAAAAAGGAGGGGAGGAGAGGGGGAGTTTAGCTTTGCTAACAGAACAGTAAAGGAGACCATAACTTATAAATTTGCAGTGTGTTCCTCCTTGGTGGAGACATTAGCCAGTGTTTGGTTTTAGGCCAAGTTCTACAAAGACAGTATTGATTTGTATGCATCCCGGAGCCTTGCTATAACACAGTTTGCTACAGCACGGGACTCAGCCTAGCATGGGGCCATTTGAACCTCAGTGAAGGTTGCATAGGTACTGGAATCTTTGACATTGCCTTGTAACGAGGTACTTCGACGAAAAGACAACTCAAGTTGGCGTAGTAGTGAGGTCTCTGTGTGCATATGCATAACATATATGCAGGACAAATGTGTGCACCAATCAAACCTAAAATTTTATGTGACTGTCAAATGAATATGATTTGGGTTAAGATTTTTCATTTCTGATTTGGATAGAAAATTGCTATTAATCTTGTATTAAAATAGTTTTTAAAAATCTACCAGTGCCCTTTCTGCATTTTCTTCATTATTTTCATAGTCTAAATTTCAGAGCTTTTGAGTTATTTTGTTTGAGAAATTTTTAGAAGCTGCAATATTTTAAAAAAAAGGAAAAGAACCATAGGTTAAATCAGCACCACCCACTGAAGTACACTTGGCATTTGAAATCAAGGACTTTTCAAACTTTAGAATATTTAGAGCTTTCCAAATGTGTATCTTGAGTTTGAGCAAGCTCCAGGAGTTGGTGAGGGACAGGGAAGCCTGCCATGCTGCGGTCCTTGGGGTCGCAAAGAGTTGGACACGACTGAGCGACTGAACTGAACTGATCACACACAACTTTTGTGTTGGTTTCTCCTCTAAAATAAAATTTAGTAGCTTGAGAATTGATGTCAGTACTTTATAAATAATGTCAGAAAATAAGATGTAAAAGAACTAACAATTTTCCAGATTTAGCAAATTGCCTTGCTTTTTTATTTCTAGAAGCTTCCATGCTCCCAGGGATGCTAAATACTGTATAGCATGCTAGAGATTCATTTAGCAAACTTTTATTAAACTCTTACTTGACTTACTCACTTGCCTGGTCTAGGTGCCAGTCACTGGTTGTCAAATTTGGGAAGTATTCATTCTTTACTGTAGTTACCCATAATTATTACAAATACATGACTTATTTTTAAAATGTTCTTTTAAATAAAGAAATCTATGTAAATGAAGTTATCACAAATATAACACTGTAAGCAACATTATAATTTTTAAACATTACAATTTAGCTCACATTATTACTATGTTGACGTCTATTAAGGAAAATGATTCCTATAAAACAGTTAACTTTAGGATGGTGGTGGTGTTTAGTCGCCTAGTCATGTCTGACTCTTTTGTGACCCCATGGACTGTAGGCTACCAGGCTCCTCTGTCCATGGGATTTCCCAGGCAAGAATACTAGAGTGGATTGCCATTTCCTTCTCCAGGGCATCTTCCTGACCCAGGAATCGAACCAGAGTCTCCTGCATTGGCAGGCAGGGTTCTTTAAGATTGAACCTCCTGGTAGGCCCCTAACCTCAGGATAATTCCATCTAAAAACCAGAATATAACAAATTCTATTTGGAAATAAACTGAAACCAATTTCATGCAAAGGAAAAAAGCTTTCAAAGGGTTTTGAAAAAAATAATAAAACCACAGCCAGGTTTATCAACAATATATATTTTAATTTGCTCTTTGGATAAATGGACTAAGTTATAGTCAGAATATACACACAAATATGAAAGAGGACATTGATTTTTCAAATACTAACTTGTGAAATAGCTAGAAAGATGTAGCCATAATTCTGTATGTTCAAACAGACATTCTCAATTCATTTAATACAGATACATCTCCATTCCACAGACACATTTATTTGCAGATATAAACATGTGGCCAAATGTATTTTGTCAGCTCACGGAGGACACAGCAAAGCTAAGACAAACTAGACACCTGCTTTTGTAGTTTGCACACCTTGAAATAGCAGAGTAAGTAAATGAAAATTTTACCCAGCAAGTGTTCAAGTTTGGAGAGAAGCATAAAGGAGACAAATAAATTGGATTTGAGGCAAGTGGAAGAGTATTTACCTCGAATAAAGCCATCTGCTCTTCAATAGGAACTGTCTATGGAGTTTTAAAATAAAAGAAAAAAATTGACTTAGGCAACAATAGTCATCTATTCTTCCAAAAAAGAATGTGATAAACACTAAATCACATGCCAGATACAGTTCTGGGTAGCAGAGCAAGACGCCAGGAAGGACTGAGACAGAGGGCTTCCCCGGTGGACCAGTGGTTAAGAATCCACCTGCCAACGCAGAGGACAAGGGTTCGATCCCTGGTTTGGGAAGATTCCATATGCCGAGGAGCAACTGAGCCCATGGGCCACAACTACTAAAACCTGAGCGCTGTAGAGCCTATGCTCCACCAACACAAGAAGCCATGACAATGAGAAGCCTGTACACAGTAGCTAGAGAGTGGCCCCCTCTTGCTGCAACTAGAGAAAGCCCATGTGAAGCAATGAAGACCCAGAGCAGCCAAAAACATAAAAATACAATTTTTAAAAAGTTTGCATAAAAAAAAGAACTGAGACAGAAACAGGCTAATGACTAAGGAGGAGATGCCCCTTGACACCAGTGGTCCAGAGGGGCCCCGGGTGATACTCAGGCTGTGATCTAATGATGGAAAGAAAGTGCCATGTGCAGACCCGGCGACAGAGACTGCCTGGCAGAGTAAAAGCAAATGTCAGGATCTCAGCCCAGAAATGAGTGTGGCTGAGGACCAGTCAGTGAGCTGTTGGATGGTGGGAGAAGGTTGAAGAGTTACACAGAAGAAGCCATGCTAAGCTTAATAGCCAAAACCCTGGTCTTTTACCCTCTGGTGAAGCCAGAACCTCAGAAGGACCCATCTCTACACTTCAGCCCTGCTGGTGGCACTTATTAGTATTTTAAAGCACATTTTAGCAAAGAACGATGCTAAGGTCTTTATGTACTTGATCTTCATAGAATCTCTATAACATAGAAATAAAAATGTTCATTTTATACTGAATAAAATTAAACACAGTGAGATGAATTAACTTGCCCAATGACATGGGCGAGGCCATGATAGGAACTGAGAGCTGTAACAAGTAGGCAGAAAAGTGGCAGTATATAAGGGTAACTGCAGTTTTTTATTATATGTGCAATTGAATTATCCGAGGGTGTTCTGAGAATTGGCAGCAAGTGTGTGAGCAGGCATTCATAGATGTTCATTTACATAGAGGATATATATTAAAACTTTATTCTGACATGTAGTACCATTTGGGCTTTCCCAGTGGCTCAGCAGTAAAGAATCCTCCACAGGAGACGTGGGTTTGATCCCTAGTTCGGGAAGATCCCCTGGAGGAGGGTATGGCAACCCACTCCAGTATTCCTGCCTGGAGAATCCCATGGACAGTGGAATCCAGCAGGCTATTTTCCATAGCAATGCAAAGAGTCAGACACAACTGAATCGACTAAGCACACATTCACACACATGTAGTGCCATTTACTTGCTTTCTGTTTTTCTTTTTTATTTTTTTCCAAAATTAAAATCCTATGTAGACAAATGACTGATTCTGGGTTTCTTGCATAGTGTTGAACTTAAAGCCATTGTGAACCAAAGTTTGATGTCTAGAAGAGGAAAACATGTACTAAATCTGCTTTTCCCCTATTTGTCAAGTTGGCTTAAACATCATATTTACAGAAAGCAAGTCATCCACAGGGCTTTGCCTGACTCATAGGGGTTCTTCCTATACATCATTGTTGTTGTTTAATCGCTAAGTTGTGTCCGACTCTTTTGAGACCCAGTGGACTATAGCCCACTAGGTTTCTCTCTCTATGGGATTTCCCAGGCAAGAATACTGGAGTGGGTTGCCATTTCCTTCTCCAAGGGATCTTCCCTACTCAGGGATCAAACCCATGTCTCCTGCATTAGCAGGCAGATTCTTTACGGCTGAGCCACCAGGGAAGCCCTCCTATGCATTAGCCTTGTCTACAATTTGTTGTCCATTCAGGCAGTCAAGTGGACGGAAAATATGAATCAAGACAATGCAATAATTAGTCAGTTCAAACAGAGAAGTAGTCTGGCTGCTTTGTTGACTAACTTGACTGCATCTTGAAAGTATGACACTGAGACCCAGCTGAATCAAATTCTCATGAGAGTTTTCTCAGTTAAAATAAAGACCAGATGGTGGGTACCATGTGCCTCTCTTCTTCACGGAGTTAGAGCTCCTTCTATTGTTGGATTCCTCCTCATGTCATCACCTTCCTTACCTGAGAGAATTGAGGTTACTGATCACAGGTTTTATTTCTCTTTCGAAGATACTCTTTGGACATTTCATAAAGACAGGTGAATATCAAGTTAGGGAAAGGCTGGCCTACAAAACTCTATTTTCTTTTCTTTTGTGACATAAAATGCCTTATATTTACAAAAAACATTTCACCCTCAAGGGGGCTTTCAAATTTATTTTCCTTCATAATCTTCACCACACCTCCACGAAATAGATAAGAATTAATCATCCTTATTTTACAGATCAGAGACACTGCCTAGTGAAGCCAAAGTCCTCTCAGTGTGTTTATTCACCCCTTGCTGCTGCTTTCTCTCCTTCACTTCCCATCCAACCAAGTCCCAAGGACTTCCCTGTGAGTCATTCTGGCTCCTATCAACCTCTCATTCATTCATAGAACCAGCCCCCAGTAGCTCAGTCACAGGAACACAGAAGCAAATGCTCCAAGCTAAGTCTCAGTAGAATGATACCCCAATAGTCTTCTAATTCATCTCTGGTCCTGAATCACATACTGGGGATCAGCATGTACTGAGTTCCTGAATGTAAAAACTTAGATGTCCCCAAATTATATCAAGCCAAAGAAGTTTCAGGGCTTCCCTGGTGGCTCAGTGGGTAAAGAATATATCTGCAATGCGGGAGACTGCCTGTAGCACAAGAGAAGTGTGTTTGATCCCTGGATTGGGAAGATCCACTCCAGTATTCTCGCCTGGGAAATTCCATGGACAGAGGAGCCTGGTGGGCTACAGGCCATGCAGTTGCAAGAGCCAGATATGACTGAGCAACTAAACCACCAAAGAAGTTTCACCCAAACACCTTTATTAAAAAGCTTGCCAATAGCACCATAATTATTTCATTGATTTTTGTTTGTTTGAACTACTGCATATGAATTGGTATATTCAGGCTGTATTTCTACAACCAAAGATAAGCCCAGATTCTGTGCATGTGTTTGTTTTTAAGCCTGGGGGTCTTTTATTTTTGACTGAAAAGAGAAAATTTTACATTGAATAGTGTGTTCATAGACAGGGAGCATGAGCCATGAGAAATGTGAAAGCAAAATGGACTTCTCCAGGAAAGACATAAATAAAGACTTCCCCTACATCCAAAGTCTTTCTTGTACTGGAGGAATCCTGTAATCTTTCCCCTCCTTGTGCCCACAAGCAGGGAGAGTGAGGTAAGATGGAGTGGAAGAGATAAAATGAAGCAAGAGAAAGAATAGAGATCCAGGGCCATTGCCATTTGCAGCACACGATGTTTTCTACGTTATTTCTATCAATCCTAAACCTTCACTGTGAAAGCCTCCTCTCAAATGAAAGACACCTTACAGACAACATAAAATAATGCCACCTAATGAAAAACTTAAGTCACAGAGAAATGCCAACAAGCATATGAAAAGATGCTCAACATCATTAATCATCAAGGAAACGCAAATCAAAATGACCATGAGCTAGTACTTCACAACACGTAAGATGAAAGTGAAAGTGTTACTTGTTTAGTCATGTCTGACTCTTTGCAAACCCATGAACTGTAGCCCACCAGGCTCCTCTGTCCATGGGATTCTCCAGGCAAGAATACTAGAGTGGATTGTCATTTCCTTCTCCAGGGGATCTTCCCGACCCAGGGATCCGACCCAGGTCTCCTGCATTGCAGGCAGATTCTTTTTCTTTTTTTTCCCCATTTATATTTATTAGTTGGAGACTAATTACAATATTGTAGTGGGTTTTGTCATACATTGACATGAATCAGCCATGGAGTTACATGTATTCCCCGTCCCGAACCCCCCTCCCACCTCCCTCTCCACCCGATTCCTCTGGGTCTTCCCAGTGCACCAGGCCCGAGCACTTGTCTCATGCATCCAGCCTGGGCTGGTGATATGTATCACCCTAGATAATATCCATGTTTCGATGCTGTCCTCTCGAAACATTCCACCCTCGTGCAGGCAGATTCTTTACCATCTGAGCCACCAGGGACTCATCCAAGATGGCCACTATCAAAAAAAGAAAAGAAAAATAGAAATCACAAGTGTTAGCGAGGATGCAGAGAAATTGGAACCTTTGTGCACTATTGGTGGGAATGTAAAATGGTGCAACTATTGTGGAAAAGAGTATAAAGATGCCTTTAAAAACTAAATACAGAATTACCACATGATTCAACATTAGCACACTTTCAGGTATATACCCAAGAAAATTGAAAATTGGACCTTGAAGAGAGATTAGCACTTGCACTTTCACTGCAGTATTACTCACAATAGCCAAGAGATAGAAGCAACCTATACACCTATCAATGAATGAATGGATAAGAAAATGTGGTATACATATACAATGGAATACTAATCAGCCTTAAAAAAAAAGAAGGAAATACTTTCATATGCTACCAAGTGGATGAAACTAGAGGAGCTTATGCTGAGTGAAACAAAGCGGCCACAAAAAGACATATGAATGGTGATTTCCAGGGACTGTGGGGTCTAGTTGTCAGGGGAGTCACTGTTCAAAGAGTTCAGTTTTGCAAGATGAAAAATCTCCAGAGACCTGTTGCTCAAGAAGGCACATGTACTGTACTATATACACTTACAAATTATTAAGATGGTAAATTTTATGTTATGTGGTCTTCACCACGATATAAATAAATAAGTAGAGAGATGGATAAAAATGCATATGCCCTGTTTCCAGGAAGTGCAGGGTGAGTGTGGGAATACTGAGCAAACTAATAAACAGCTCAATGTATAACTGCTATGATAAATGTGATGAAGGCTTTCACCATGCACCATGGAGTAGAGAGGCAATGGGGTCTGTGGAAAGAGAACTGGTTAAAAAAAAAAGACAAGACAAGAAACCTCAGAGGGACTGTGTACATTGAATGATTGAACACTCTTCTCCACTCACAAGGTATAAATAAGAAGTCTCAAAGTCCCAAATTGTTTGAGACAGTCCCAGTTATGCCTGTTGTTCCAATGTAATTATTAATAGCACCCCTTTCACTCTCTAGAGAGTGTCCCTGGTCTGATTGATAAATTACATGGTCACACTGGGTATGAATAATGGTTATTCACAAAACCAATTTGCACTCAAAGGTACATGACACCTTACAATTTTTCAAAATATCCAACCAACTAAAGATGTACTGGGTAATGTTACTGACAACTAAGCTTCCCATTTCAATTCACCCTGATTGCTTCTATTGAAAAACATCTGTAATCAGAATCAAGAATCCAAAAATAACTCTGACATCATCAATTATATAATCCCAGCTTTACAAATGCCCACCTCTAATCACCTCAAAATGGACCATATTTGGAACTTGATCCCAGGTGAATTACTGTTTTTCAGTTATTTTGCTGGATGTGCCAGTGAACAAAACCACTGACAATTGGAGTTGCCCTAGAAGTTGCATTCTGATTCCATTTGCTGCTCCTGGAAGGATGTAGCTGGAGGCCTGTTTTCTCTGTTTGCAATCTTAGCAGTCCCCAAACAGGCACAATCATTTCCTTTTGTTTCTTCACTCACGTGCCTGGTCAATTTCTTGATGAATAACTCTCAACCCATAGCTCTCAATCTTTCTCCTGCCCTAGCACACAGGACACGGGATGTTCACTCAAGTGGTGTCAATAATTTCCTGTGCATTAAATGTACCCCTCACTTTTCTCTCCTGCTCAAGAGAGCATATAAGAATGCAAGGAAGCAATGGGCAACCTAGGTGGCTCTGATGGTAAAAAATCTGCCTGTCATGTGGGAGACCCAGGTTCAATCCCTGGATCAGGGAAGATGCCCTGGAGAAGGGAATGGCTACCCACTCCATTACTCTTGCCTGGAGAAGTCCAGGGACAGAGGGGCCTGGTGGGCTACAGTCCATGGGATGGCAAAGAGTCAGACACAACTGAGTGACTAACACACACAATGGGTATAAAGTTATCACAAAGATAATGAGGAATTCACTCCAAGTCATAGTCATTCACACATGTTATTCGTTTAATTATTATTTCTAACAAACTACTTGCAACACTCTCCAGTAGATTGCTACCTTGGACTTCTAAAACCATGTGCTGTTCCCTTAACGTCTGGGAAGATGTGTTCCAGAGAGAACAAAGTGTGATATAAAAAGTGCCACCTGCTGATACCCAACATATAAAAAGACACTTCTTTGACTGAAGGCCCCTGGCAAAAAGGAACTTACTTTGATTAAATCAGTCAGCCCTTCAAAGTCTTCTTTAGGCTCTGTTTTGTAGGAGCATGTGTTCCTAAAGATATTCTTCAAAAATTGGCTGGGCATAAATGTGTAGGTTTGCATTGTCTGTAGAATAAAGATGAAAGTTTCTACTAAAATTAAAAATATGATACCAAAAAAATGATGCAAAACTTGCAAGATAAAGCCAATGAGTTAAATTCAATTAATATATTTATACTGTGATATACATTTGGGAATGCTTATAATCGATTAAGATATATTCCTCTCCTCAAGGAGAAAATAATAATACCTACTTAAAAAAGAATAATGAAAGCAACGCCAATAGTAACAATAGGAAATTGCTCAAATCCTTTCCCATATATTAATTCATTTTATTCTAAAACTAAGATATATTTTAAAGGAGTAGGTACTATTATTGTCCTAATTAGACAAATGAGAAAACTTGGCACAGACAAGCTAAATGTGTCTTCCAAGGTCACATACATGTAGAACTGAGAAGATACAGAAAATGCTGAAGTCACTACAGTAGTCAATGTTGGGAAACAACCTAAGTATCCAGCAACGTTTGAATGGAAAAGAAAACATGGTGTATGTATGCAAGAGAATATTCCTCAGCCGTGAGAAAGAGGGCAATCCTGCCATTCACAGTAACATGGATGGACCTTGAGGACATTATGCTAAGTGAAGTAAGTCAGACAGAAAAAGCAAAACACTGTCTCATCATATCACATACATGGAATTTAAAAAAGCTGAACTCATAAAAACAGAAAATAGAATGGGGGTTAGCAGAGGCTGACAATGGGGCAAGTGGGGAGATGTAGGTCAAGGATGTTGATCAAACTTCTAGTTATAAAGATGAATAATTTCTGGACATCTAGTGTATGGCATGGTGATTATAGCTTATAATACTGTATTTAAAGTAGAAATTTGCAAAGACAGGTCTTAAATATTCTCAACATACAAAAAAACAGTCATTATGTGACAATGGAGGTGTTAGCCAAGGCTATAGTAGTAATCCTGGTGGTAGTAAAGAATCTGCCTACAATGCAGGAGACACGGGTTCGATCCCTGGGTCAGGAAGATCCCCTGAAGAAGGAAATGGTAACCCACTTCAGTATTCTTGCCTGGGAAATCCAATGGACAGAGGAGCCTGGGGTCACAAGAGTCAGATGTGAGTTAGCAACTAAACCACCACCACCAACAGAGTAGTAATCACTTTGCAATATTTAAGTGTATCAGATCATCACCTTGCATTCCTTAAACTTACACAGTGCTATATGTCAATTATATGTCAATGAAAACAGGAAAGAAAAAAGAAAAATGTTGAAATCTCAGAGCTGGAAACTCAGTGTGGTTACTTGAGGAAGTACACAGCTCTGATTGAACAGAGGCCAGGTTCTGCCATGCAGTGGTGTGAAGGGGGGGGGTGTCTACCTTTAGAAATAATGACCTAGCATGGACTTCACTGTGGGCACAGTCTGTGAAAAATAGTCAGTGATCGTCTCATTTCCATGTATGCTTTCACTCTGCCAAGATTTTTCAGATCATATTTCCTGTACATACCCTGGGTTATGGGGAGAATGCATAGCTCTGGGAGGATATACCTTAAGCCATGTGTATATGCACATATATAATCAAATAAGGTGGCACAGGGGTAAAAACTCCACAACACGAGATGCAAGAGAACTGGCTTCAATCCCTGGGTCAGGAAGATCCCCTGGAGTAGGAAATGGCAACCCACCCCAATATTCTTGCCTGGAGAATCCCTAGGACAGAGGAGCCTGGCGGGCTCCATAGGGTCACAAACAGTCAGACATGACTGAGCCCAGCACACATACGCACGTATACACAGGCTAGAATAACTGATCAAAAGGAGATCTGAGTTTTTTTCTCCCCCCAGCTCCATGTACTCTAAAGAAATGAATGAGGCAAGATATTGACTCCAAAGTTTGTGTTCAAGCTCACAGGGGTCTTGATGAGATAAACCAGACTGGCTTTGCCCCACATGAAAGATCATCTAACCTCTTGACGGAATTACAGCTTTATCATCAAATTTTTCCATTTATTACGCTGTGTGCAGCACCCCATTGTCTAGAGGCTATCAGAAAATCCCAATCCCAGCTGCTGAATTAGCCTAATCACAATACTTTTCTACCCTAGTCCTGCTCTGGTTGTGGGGATGGGGAGGGGCTGGGAGAGGAGAGTTCTGATGTTTGCCACAACTAGAAGAAGGTGCTTGACATTTCCTCCACGCTCCCTGTCAGCATGACTGCCCTTCGCTCTCCACTTCGCCCTAAGCCTTTATTAACCCAGTGTGGAATATGGCAATTTCCTAAGCCGCGGCCATTACAGTAAATACCATCTCCCCCATAAGGCTCCCCTCGGCTGCTGTGTGCCCCGTGCTTGTTTAGCTCATGATATTTCCTGCCAAGTATTTGAGAGACAGTGCTCAGAAATCGCCAGGCAGCTCGACTGAAATACCGAGTCCCCATCCATCAGGGAAAGAAGTAGGCTGCAGGGATGCTGTGTTTTATATTTGCTCTCCATTCATTATGTGTTTCTCGCTGAGTCTGACTTTTCCACAAATATTGACGCCGGAGCTGACTAATGACTCTCTACGAACACCAAACTCATGGTGGTGATTACGCATCTTTGGAAAGCGCTTAATAAATACTATTAAAAGATTCTGTTTTACAGTGATCACGATCATGCCAGATGTGATATTGTGCCTCTAGACAAAGACAATCTTGAAAAGCTTTCCCGGTAACATTTAAAAACTAATCCTGTAGTTGGTTGCCTAGCAAGATGCCTCATAAGCGTTTAAAACGCATAAGAGGTTTGAGTTCAGATAAAGAATGTGTTACCAGATGGTGACAGTAATTACCCTGTCCCCAAACTCGAATTGTATTTACCTTGTCTTTTGCCTACCAAGTTGCCAATGTGATATCCAAGCTTTCCAACTAGAGCACACCTTTTCATATTTCCTGCCAGTACACATATATTAATGAACGTGTGCTTTTATTAACAATGTAAGACAAGAATATTTCATCATGTTGTTACACCTCCTGCCTGAGATAGATCATAAAGGACAAGGATAAAATTTAATTTGCAATAAATCTTTGGAGCCAGAGTAATAGTTGCCCAGGAGTTCTTTGTCAGAGCATTCTTGGCTTTTTCATTAAGTACTCAGCCACTAAATTCTTTTCAACTCTGGCAGAAGCAGCCAGGGAACACTTTGGAAGCTCTATAAAAGGCATTCTCCTAATCTTCAAATCGTTGGAAAGACTCTTTAGCATCTGTTAAAATATTTTTTTTTCCCTACTAATCTGCCTGAAACGAATAAGGAGAAAATTCTGAGATGTTTCTTAATTAAGCAATAAGAAATGGTGGAGGGTGGTCTGTGCTGAGTTAATCACTGTTGTAAAGCACGAAAAAAGGAAAAGAGTTAAGTACCTCTAGATCCCTAGTCGCTTAATTTCCCACCGAATGTGCCTTATTCCTATTATTAAGAAGTTTTTTCTTATTTCAAAATGGAAAGATCCAAATATGGAAAAGCTTGTGTGCAAGGGAAAGGGTCAAGGCTATGAGTGAGGCAGGAAAAAAAAAACAAACAGCAAATTTCTCCCTTAGGCCTGGAGAGGGATGAGAAGAGAGATGCAGGGAACTGCGAAGGGCAAGGGGTCTCTTGTTCCTGCTCTGTTACCATTCAGTCCAGCGGTTTTGGGAGTGGCCTTTGGAACTGCCTCCTTAAAGTGAAGTGAAGTCGCTCAGTCCTGTCCGACTCTTTGCGACCCCATGGACTGTAGCCCACCAGGGTCCTCCGTCCATGGAGTTTTTTAGGAGAGAGTACTGGAGGGGGTTGCCAGTACGGGCAGACGCTTTACCGTCTGAGCCATAGGGAATACAATTCTAAGAACTGCTAGATGTAAGGCAGTGAACGGGTCGGTAGTGGCCCTAATTCCTCGTAACTCAGTTGGTAGAGAATCTGCCTGCAACGCAGGAGACCCAGGTTTGATTCCTGGGTTGGGAAGCTCCCCTGGAGAAGGGAATGGCAGCCCACTCCAGTATCTTTGCCTGGAGAATCTCATGGACAGAGGAGCCTGGCAGGTCACATGACTTAGCGACTAAACCACCCCAAGAAGCACAAGCCCTGTTAACCTAAGGAAATTCCTAGTGTGATCTGAGGTATGTGTTCATTCAGTGGGGTTTCCCCTGGTGGCTCAGACAGTAAAGAATCTGTCTGCAATGTGGGAGACCTGGGTTTGATCCCTGGGCCTGAAAGATCCCCTGGAGAAGGAAATGGCATCCCACTCCAGTACTCTTGCTTAGAAAACTCCATGGATGGAGGATCCGGTGGGCTACAGTCCATGGGGTCACAAAGAGTCAGACATGACTGAGCAACTAACACATCATTCATTCAATATACAGCTGGTAAAGACAGATCTGGGAGCAGGAATCTTTCTCCCCAAAATCAGCTTGCAATCTCCCTGTTTCTAATCATCAAAAAGGTGATCACCTAAATCCTTAAACCTACTTTCTAGTCCCTATTTTTGAAACAAGAGGGAAAGGGGGCAGGGCACAACCTTTAAAGGAATGACATAGCCATAGGACATGACAAAAACTGGTCAGAACCAACTTAGGTCCAGGATGGTGGAAGAGTTGACTTCCAACAGACCTTGAACCTCATTATATGCTTATTGTAACGCATTATTATATGCTGACTGTAATACATTAGCATGCTAAATGATATACCCAGCAGAGCCATGACCGTTCTGAGCGTAACCATAAAGCCCAAAAAGTGGGTACAGGCTCAATTTCTGGAAATCTCTACTCCTTTCCAAAAATAATTAAAATATTCTCCCACTCATCAGCCTGTGAAATTACCCAGCCCATAAAAACAAACCAGTCATATTTCAAAGTTCTCTCTCTCTCTCTCCTGAGATAGTTCACACTTTGTCTGTGGAATCTGTGTGCACGTGTGTTCAATTGCTCAGTTGTATTCAACTCTTTGTGACCCCATGTACTGTAGCCTGCCAGGCCCCTCTGCAGAGCTTTCTCTCTAAATAAAACCACTTTTTACCTATCACGTCATCTCTGAATTCTTTCATCATGAAGCAAGAACCTCAAATTCACCAGCAACATTTTCAAACTAGGACTCAGAGCCCCTGATACTCTCCTTTCCAGAGAATCTAGAACTCTCCAGAAAAGCATTGCAACTCAAACTTACTATCTCTTCCAGCCAATGACCCAGGAGTTGTTCCTGCTATGCTTATTCAACTCTGAATTTAACGCCAGGAATTCACACTGGAACAGTCTTTGACACTGTTGTACACACTTCTCACCTCTGTGAAAAATTGACTTATACTTAGATGACCTGATTTTATAGAATGTCTTGTTAATGACAGCTACAATAGTAACACAAACAACAGAAACCTCTGTTGGCTCTGCCATTATAAACGTGATTTTCATTCTCATATGAATTGGATGCAACATGCCACGCACTCACTTTGTATTGTGTATCTTTTCACTTTCATTTGCTGTTTTATTCCCCAAATAGACCAAACTCTGGTGTTTGCAAAATCTACATTAAATACTAGAATTAAATACCTAGCCGATGTTTTTGTACTTTCTCCTCAGCATGGTCAATCCTCATGATTTGCAGATTCCATATCTGCAAATTTGTATACTCGCCAAAATTTGTTAGTCCCAAACCAATACTCAGGCACTTCTACAGTTACCCACAGACACACATATGCATGGAGCAGTGAAAAATAAGAGTCCCTTGAGCACACATCCCAGCTGAGGTCGAACAAGATGATGCCCTGCTCTCTCATTTCAGTTCACTGATTATAAATGAGATCATTTTTGCAGGGCATCGCTGGTGGCTCAGTGTAATCTGCCTGCAATCCAGAAGATGCAGGTTCAATCCCTGAGTCAGGAAGATCCCCTGGAGAAGGGAATGGCAACCCTCTCCAGTATTCTTGCTGGGGAAACCCCACAGAGAGAGAAGTCTGGTGGGCTACAATCCATGGGGTCATAAAAGAGTCGGACATAAAAAAAAATAAAATAAAATAAAAATTAAAAAAAAAAAAAGAGTCGGACATGACTTAGCAACTAAACAACAACAACAAGAGCAATCCTTTATGCAGTCTATTTAGTGTCATGCTGTTCACATTTTTGTGTTTTTCTGTTGGTCATTTTGCTGTCTAATGGTCCCTAAGCAGAGAGCTGAAACACTGTCTAGCATTCTTAAACTCAAGGAGCCTACAACATGTCTTACAAACAAAATGCATGTGCTAGATAAGCTTTATATTTCACACTGACAGTTTTAAATGGAAATATAAGTGTATTTGACTCTTGCGGAAGTCATTCACATTACACAATCTGTATCCATTCTTTTCTCTTTATTTCTAACACCAGTGCCAGTTTATTATCATTTTATTTTGAAACCAATCTTATTTTCCCACTCTCTGAACCCCAAAACAAAACAAATGAATAAAAATCTTTACTCCATCTTTGAGTTTTTTAGTTCACAATAAATTATCAAACTACAGATGAAGACACTGCCTGAGGTTATCAGTGTTTCCTCTGAACTGATGTAAGGACTGGCATGATCAACTATACGCTACAAACCAAATTCTACACAAGTTGCATGATTTCTTAAAGGTTCAATGGCTAACTGTAAATGTTGACGTATTATTCCTACATTTTATTCAGCTATTAAGAAACTCCAACCTAGATTTGATGTCCTGCGGTCTAAGTAAATTATGTCCAGATAAAAGATATTATCAATTCCTCTCTCCTTTTGTTTCATTTTAACCTTTTGATAGTTTATCCTATATTTTACATTTTATTTGCCTTTGTCAGCCAAAGTTTCTGAAGCTAAGTAAGGCAAAAATCCCATGGAAATGAAACAGTCCTCCAGTCCTTTTCATAATCACAAACCATGAACTTCAGATTCACTAGTGAAGATTCAGTGAATGACTGCTGAACATCTATATACTAGCACCACTTTTAGTATTTTCACACAAGTTACCCAACTCAATCCTTGCAACCAACCTATGAATAATGCACTATCATCATTTTGTGAAAGAAACTTGAGTGTCAGAGAATATGTATATATAGTTTGGCCAACATCTAGAACCAATAAATGTTAGAAAGAGAATTTAGACCCAACTTTCTGCCTCTTAGTTCAGTGTTCTTTCGATTATATCACGTAGCTTCTCCTCTTTAGTTTAGTGGAGTCTTGAAGATCATTTAATCCCCTCCCCGCATGCCAGCCTGGCAGAATGAACCTCGGAGAGGTCAGGTTGGTTACCCCAAATCACTCTGCCAGTGAATGGAAGACTTGGGGCTGGATTTCAGTCTCCTGTCTCCCCACCCACAACTGTGGCTCTCTCCGCATGCCCTCTCTCTCTTTTTTTCCAGGATCATGTTGATTCCTAAAAGAAGCATATGTACTTGCTAGAGTCATTTGCAACCAAAAATTATTTGTGACAACACTGAACTGTTTTATAAAATGTGGCCCTTTCTTGACATACAACAGAATGTGTAAACAGATTATGAAAGTGTTCACATAAATACACATAGTTAAAGCAACTGATCAAAAACTTAAGCCCTTAAACTTAAAAACGGCCTGCCCTCCATAGTATGGGGATTAATAACAAATATGTTTTACCCACTGATGTGAAGTGCTTCTGATTTGCCTTATTTCCCTCTTCTCACATACTAACCATTTAAGTTAGCACAGGAGTGGCAAGGAGGCTCTGTGCTGAGTTTCTGATGAGCTGGGAAGAGGTCTCCCCATGTTCTTTCTTTACTGCCCTCCTGCGGTTTAATCCTCCCGTCTTCCTGACCTCTCCGGTCATGATGCAGAGTTCTAAGGTTTGCCAAGGAAAAGCTGCCAGGTTTGGACGGGAATAATCCTTTCCCTTTGCAAAGAAAGGGGACAATGAGTTCAAAAACAAGACTAGCCAGATGCCAAACCCCATGTTCCTGGGGCAACCGGTACCCAGGAGATGCCTGTGTGTGGCTCCGGAAGAACTGGGCCAACCTCGGCATCCTAAGGAGGCCCTGTCTTAAAGGGAAAGGGACAGCAGTACACAGATCCTTTAGCTCAGAGGCAACCAGGGCAATCTGTGAACTGTTTACAACCCATTTTCAAAATCCATCCGGGAGCCAGTCTGACAGCAGCTGACTCTAATTCCAATGATAATCAATCTCCAAAGATGTTAAAGATCCAACAGCAGATACAGATTCCTGGACAGTGAAACATTCTCAAATTTTTAATTACACCTCACCATTTCCACACAATCTTTGATGATATTATTTCCAGAATTTTTATTATTTTTTCTGTTCTTTTCCTTCACAATTAACCCCAGAGATGAGCCACTTACATTCCGTCAAGGCTACATCAACCCTCAACAAATTTCCATTTTTGCCCTCAATGTATTAAATTTGTGAAACTTATCATAGCACTAATCTGCAAGGTTTTTTGCTTTTTTTACTAGTTAATTTATTTTTTAAGTGAAGGACAATTGCTTTACAGAATTTTGTTGTTTTCTGTCAAACCTCAACATGAATCAGCCATAGGTATACATAGGTATACATATGTATACATATGGTATACATAGGTATACTCCTTCTTGAACCGCCCTCCCATTTTTTGCTTCATTTTTTTTACTCATTTTTGTAAAATATTAAGGAGTAAGCATGAGATTAAATACTCAGAAAAGTGCACAAACACTGCAGGGAGGAAAACCTAACAATCCTTGAAATTGAACTGTGGCCTAGCAGGTGAGAGTGGCTCACAGTTTTCATTGGTTCGCTGAGATGTGCAACTCCAAAGCGCAATTCCTAAGGCAGACTGCGATTATCAATGCATAATTTTTGGAAGAATATGTCCTACAACACCCAAATATGGGAAAGACAAAATATACAAAGATGAAAGAAATGACCTCTGGATGGTTAAAATGCCAAATAGAAACCTTCAAGTTTCCAGTCATGTGCTAAGCAGAGGGGCTGGGGTGCGTGTGGCTGAGCAGGTGTGGAATCTCTTCTTTTCTCCTGCCTGTTCTGTGAGGCAGGGAGCAGCTCAAGCGCCAGTCAAAGACGGGGTAGTCAGCCCTTCCCCTCCTGACTCTGATTCTCTTCCACTTCAAAGCCAAACCAGGGGCTGAAAACCAAAGACAGGACAGGATCCAAGGAATAACAGTGGTAAATCCAAGGAATAACAGTGATAAATCCAAAACCTGAGTCCATTCTTAAAGTTCTTCAGCTCTTAGAAAGACCTAGAAGCCAGGAACATTTTCTCTGGCTTCACAGCAGAAAAAAAATGAAATTGGTAATGAAGCAGAAACACCATGTCAATTGCTTAACATTCACTCACATTTAACATTTCACACCCCATTTACAGTCCCGTTCTCTCTCCACCAAGTGAAAAAGGCAGTGGTGTCCTCTGGGGCTTAGCAGGCAGGCTGGCTCTCCTTGAAGTGCTCCTCTCTGTGTGTGCCTACCCCCTTCCCCTTCTTTGTCTCCAGGGCGAAGAGGTCTTCATGCCCAAGGAAACCATCTGTGGCTCAGTGACACTCCCGCCCCCACCTGACCACCAAGAAATCACACGAGTCCTTCCATCATGAATAAAAGAGCAGCCATCCTCCTACAGAGCATTGCTTAGTTTTCAGCTATCTTTGCATACTCTGCAGAGCCTACTTTTGAGCTGGGAGCTACAATTTCCTCTCTGATCAATGAAACTGAACCCAGCAGCATTGCTTTTACACTTCCGGCATTCCGAATAGATTTGACAAATAATATCAACATTTATTCAGTGACTTCTTTGCTCTAGGCTGTTTTAGGTTGAATTTTGTCCCCCAGATTCGTATGTTGAAGTTTCAACCTGCAGAACCTCAGGGACTTCCCTGATGGCTCAGTGGGTAAAGAATCTGCCTGCAATTCAGGAGACACAGGTTAGATCCCTGAGTGAGGAAGATCCCCTGGAGTAGGAAATGGCAACCTATTCCAATATTCTTGCCTGGAAAATCCCAGATACAGATGAACCTGGCAGGCTACAGTCCATGGGATTGCAAAGAGTCGAACATGACTGAGCAACGAAGCACGCGTGCATGCACGCACCTCAGAATGTGACCGTATTCGGAGATAAGTTCTTTCTAGGGGTAAGATAAAGTGAGGCCAGTAGGGTGGCCCCCAATCCAATCTGATTGGTGTTCTTATAAGAAGAGGATATTTAGACAAACAGAGAGATACCAGGAGTGGGTGTACACAGAGGAAAGACTGCATGAAGAGGCATCAAGAATGTGGCTGTCTGCAAGCCAAGGAGAGAGACCTTTTCTCAGAGGAAACCAACTCTGCCAGCACCTTGATCTTGGACTTCCAGCCTCCACAACTGAAAAAAGAAACTTCTGTTGTTTGACCACCTAGTCTAGTTCACAGGCAGTATTCTGACTAAGTTACATAAATGAACTCAATTCATTCTTACAACAAGCTCTGTGCGTACAGAGCAGGAGGAGTGTTATCGATGTCCTTTTGCAGATGAGGGAACTAGAGCCCAGAGCAGTTAAAAAAAATAAATGTTAAAAAAGATTAGGTGACAAGTGATTGAGCTGGAATTTAAATACCATATATAATTTAAATGACTACATTCCACTGTCCCTTTACCCTCAGGGGGCCCTTCTTTATGCATTGATATGTTTCTCTTACAGTCTTAAAAGAACAAAGAATTTCTTTTTACTCAATTGGAGGCATGGATTATGGTGTCCAAAAATCAATAAATAAATGAACTTCTCTATTTCCTCACTTTATTTTTAAATTGCTTGAAGGTGAGTTTATCAGTTAAGCTTTCTCATATTGTAAGAAAATCCAACTCAAAGTGGCCCAAATTAAGGAAAAAATTGGGGTATTCCCTGATTGCTTCAAATTCTCCCTCAAGGGGATAAAATGGCTGCTCAATTCCAGACCTCACATCTTCACGCCAAACCACTTAGGGATGAGACCACAACTTTTGGCTTTATTTCCTAAAATCCTCAGTAAAGATCCCTGTCTGATGTTTCCACCTTCGGTTTGCATTCATGGCTGACACACTAAAGCCAAAGACATGGAACAGAGGAATTGGTTTAAGGTCATTAGGTTTTCAGCCAAATATCAGAGCTGAGGTTCTTAGGAGAGAGATAATGGAGACTTCCCAAAGTCTTGTTAAATTTTCTAGGGGGTGGGAAAAAGAAGGCTTGGGGAGTTATTATTTTGCGGGTATGGGTTTCTGTTTGGGATGATGAAAAATTCTGGAAATGGAAGGGGTGATGGTTGTATGACATTGTGAATGTATTTATGCCACTGTATTCTGCACTTGCGCATTTGTCATGCTCAGTCATGTCCAGCTCTTTGTGACCCTGTGGACTGCAGCTGGCCAAGCACCTCTGTCCATGGGATTCTCCAGGCAAGAATACTGGAGTGGGTTGCCATTTCCTTCTCCAGGGAACAAACCTACATTTCCTACATCTCCTTACATTAGCAGATGGCTTCTTTACTGCTGAGCCACTTGGGAAGCCCATTGTACACTTAAAAAATGGTTAAATGGCAAATTTTATGTTATATGTATTTTTCCACAAAAAGTAGTTTTAAAAAAATAGAATAACTTTCTTAATGCGTTTCACTTCCACGCCAGCCGAAGCCAGTTCACGTTTCATCCCCAAAGTGCCCTTTTGCCATTGAAAATAGCCCTTGGGAGCCCTCTCTAACCACTGAACCAGTGTCAAGGCCAACGGGCATGAAAAGTTACCTGCCAAGGGTCAAGAGACAGAATTATGTTGAGACCGGGCTCAGGAAACACGGTGCTGTTCATGGGAGCTGAGAACCCTTATCTTTAACTGCCAGAGATTTCATGCAGGGAGATAATTAAGGTCAGATCACTTACTGGTGGCTTGAATAGAGGAAAAAATACTGTAGTGGGCTTTTTAAGTAGTGTATGTGTGAAGGGAACAAGTTCTACCGGGGGGGTGGAGGAGATGACGGATAAAACAGGAAATGAGCTGTAGAGTCTGTCTTTTCTCCTTTGACTCTGTGTAGTTAGGTCCATACCCAGAAGTCTCAGCAAAACTTTCAGAGCGCACAGTGCTTACCCTCTGAGACCTCCAACACAGATGAACACATGTGATAAAAGCCACTAGGCAGCATCCTTTCTCCAGCAAGCAAAAAGCAGGTGTGTGCATGCTAAGTCGCTCCAGTCATGTCCGACTCTTTTCAGCCCCATAGATTGTAGCCGACCAGGCTCCTCTGTCCATGTGCTTCTCCAGACAAGAACACAAGTGAATTGCCATGCCCTCCAAGGAATCTTAGGCATTGTCTCACTTCTGCCTGCATTGGCAGGAGGGTTCTTTACCACTAGCACAACCTGGGAAGCCTTGAAAAGCAGGTAGTTTCCTGCCATCTAGCTGCAAGGCAGGTTCACAGTAATTTGATGTTCTGAGTAGCTGTTGTTTCAAAAACAGTGAATTTATATCCATTGCAGCCAGCATCAACCTCAGAACTATTTTATCCCTGCCTGCCTTTGTGCAGCTAAGTTGAGAAATGTGGGCTGTGACAAACTGGAGCAGAGAAGGGACAAGTTTGCATGTCACTGGGTTGGAAGAGCTCTTTGATTGTCAGGGAGGCTCGACAATGCTGTCAGGAGCTGGCAGACAACAGCACCGGGACGCACCAGATGTCTGCTCTGGGTGGCTGACAGTGAACAATTTCAAGTCAGCCCAGGATCAAAGAGTTGCGACTATCTCAAGAAAGAGTGTTAAAAACACAAAGGCGCCCGTGTCTTGATAAGAGGAGGTGGTTGAGGAGAGAAAGGCACAGAAAGGAAGAAAACCTTGAGTTTATAAAATGTTAATGAGCCTCAGAATTGTAAAATTCTGCCTGAAAGGAAAAGAAAGTGTGAAGCTCAAATTAAAGTTTCAGAACTGAGAAGGCTGAAAGTGATGTGTTGGCCACAACTGAAGAACAAAAAGCAGTACACGAGAGAACTACGTGGTCTGCGATTCAGATTACATTTTTGTTTCCAAGGCTGATCATTGGTTTGCATAAGCAGATATGAGACAAAGCATCAACACCTGTGGTTTAACTGAGCATTTCTCCTTGGTGTGAACTGCAAGGCTTTTTTTTTTTTTTATTCGTTAAAGATTTACCATTTCCAAATCACAGTGAGAGGAACTTGAATAATTTACCAATTTTGTTTTCTACTCTGTGCCTTAAAGATACCTCACTAGTAAAACTGGTATCTGGCACAACAGAATGACAGATGCAGAATGTAATATTGTAGTGACAATAATGAGGTTGATTATTACAGATTTATTTAAACTCTGAGTATTAAATGTTGCATCCTAATTATTTATATAGAACATTGGTCCAATAACAAAAATAGAGAACAGCAGCTCAAAATGTAGCTCATTCAATGTTCAGAGATAAAAGGGTTAACCATTCTTTCCATTATTTTCTGCAGATAAGTCCTTTTTTGTCATATTTAAATCTGATGGCCACTGAATTCTGGCCTTTTTCCAAGCTACTGTATGAAAAGGATGCTGAAGGCCATCACAATATGGCACACTGCAACATTAGGACTCTTCCGTTCACCAGTTCTGGCACACTTCCAAAATATACCCAACAACCCCGTTTTATTTCTGTCCAGGAGGCTGGATGCCAAGGACTGGATATAAACACAGGTACACATAAGCAGCAAGATTACAGTCAACAGACTGAAAATTGAAAATGGCAGACAGTGTGAGGCCGGTGAAGCCCCAGCCACATCACCCTTCCAGCTCAGCACTGAACTGCAAGATTTTTGAAAGACACATATTCTTGTAAGAAGGAATAAGCACAAGCTGGAGTCAAGATTGCAAGAAGCATCAATAACCTGAGACATGCAGATAACATCACACTTATGGCAGAAAGCAAAGAACTAAAGAGCCTCTTGATGAAAGTGAAAGAGGAGAGTGAAAAAGTTGGCTTAAAACTCAACATTCAGAAAACTAAGATCATGGCATCTGGTCCCATCACTTCATGGCAAATAGATGGGGAAACAGTGGAAACAGTGGCTGACTTTTGGGGGGCTCCAAAATCACTGCAGATGGTGACTGCAGCCATGAAATTTAAAGACGCTGCTTGGAAGAAAAGCTATTACCAACCTAGACAGTGTATTAAAAAGCAGAGACATTACTTTACCAACAAAGGTCCATTTAGTCAAAGCTATGGTTTTTCCAGTAGTCATGTATGGATGTGAGAGTTGGACTATAAAGAAAGCTGAGCACCGAAGAATTGATGCTTTTGAACTGTGGTGTTGGAGAAGACTCTTTAGAGTCCCTTCGACTACAAGGAGATCCAACCAGTCCATCCTGAAGGAAATCAGTCCTGACTACTCATTGGAAAGACTGACGCTGAAGCTGAAACTCCAATACTTTGGCCACCTGATGCGAAGAACTGATTCATTAGAAAAGACCCTGATGCTGGGAAAGATTGAAGGTGGGAAGAGAAGGGGAAGACAGAGGATGAGATGGTTGGATGGCATCACTGACTCAATGGATGTGCGTTTGAGTAGGCTCCAGGAGTTGGTGATGGACATGGAGGCCTGGTGTGCTGCAGCCCATGGGGTTGCAAAGAGTCGGACACAACTCAGCGACTGAACTGAGCTGAAGCTGATTAGTGGCAACAGTCAAGACAAAGAAGCAAATAAAAATATTGAAAATGAGACTTTAAGTAGAAATGTTAATAATAAATTTGCTGCATTGGAAATTAAGTTTTAGGAAAAGAGTGCCACATAATAATATATTTAATAGTAGGGAGTAAATGAATGATTTTCCTCCAGGGAAGACTGTGGCAGTCTAAGTGTCTTGAATCTGATCTCCCCATTTCTGCTTTGAGGTGTGTGTGTGTGTGTGTGTGTGTGTGTGTGTGTGTGTTTCCTTTTCCCTACTGTCTCTAAAAACAGCTCCTGTCACTGGCTCTGAAACTCCATTCAGAGAGAACTACCAAAGAAGGAGAATACGTAATAGATAGAGCCAGCTGGAAAATTTGAATTTTTTCACTTAAACAAACCTTCTCAGAATAAGGGGACTTCCCAGGCAGTCCAGTGGTTAATACTCCATGCTTCCTCTGTAAGGTGCACGGGTTCGATCCCTGGTCAGGGAACTAAGATGCCACATGCTGCACGCCATGGCCAAAAAATTAAAATAGACCTTCTCAGAATAAGTAAACAAATGTCCTGCCCATTTCCCCCACTCTAATCTTGCCCTGGGTACACATACTAGAAGAAAAAGCTTCACACAAACTTGATAAAGACCATGTTTTCTTTACTATTTGAGTCCCTTTTCAGTTACCTAATATAAGAGAGGACTTCCCAGGTGGCCCCAGTGGTAAAGAATTGTCTGCCAGTGCAGGAGACCTAAGAGATGCGGGTTTGATTCCTCAGTTGGGACGGTCCCCTGGAAGAGGGCATGGCAACCCATTCCAGTATTCTTGCCTGGAAAATCCCATGCACAGAGGAGCCTGGCAGACTATAGTCCATGGGGTCGCAAAGAGTCAGACATTACTGAAGTGACTTAGCACGCACACACGCAATGTAAGAGAAGCCACTGCAGGCACCCAGGTAAACATTTCTTTTTGGCTCCATCATACCAATAATCCACTCTTAAAAAGTGAATTTTCCACAGTAATGGGCATTTTCTGACACTGCTCACACCCAAACCCAAATTCAGATATTTATATCTGGTTACAATTCACTGATCCAATATTTTTTTCTAAAAAAAAAAAGTTTTTCTGGAATTTATCAGCATCTCAATAAGTTATTTTATAAAGAGACACGTGCACCCCACTGTTCATCGCAGCACTGTTTATAATAGCCAGGACATGGAAGCAACCCAGATGCCCATCAGCAGATGAATGGATAAGGAAGCTGTGGTACATATACACCATGGAATATTACTCAGCCGTTAAAAAGAATTCATTTGAATCAGTCCTAATGAGATGGATGAAACTGGAGCCCATTATACAGAGTGAAGTAAGCCAGAAAGATAAAGAACATTACAGCATACTAACACATATATATGGAATTTAGAAAGATGGTAACGACAACCCTATATGCAAAACAGAAAAAGAGACACAGAAGTACAGAACAGACTTTTGAACTCTGTGGGAGAAGGTGAGGGTGGGATGTTGTGAAAGAACAGCATGTATATTATCTCTGGTGAAACAGATCACCAGCCCAGGTGGGATACATGAGACAAGTGCTCGGGCCTGGTGCAGTGGGAAGACCCAGAGGAATCGGGTGGAGAGGGAGGTGGGAGGGGGGATCGGGATGGGGAATACGTGTAAATCTATGGCTGATTCATATCAATGTATGACAAAACCCACTGGAAAAAATAAATAAATAAAGAGAAATTGAAAAAAAATAAAAATAAAAATTGAAGTATAATTACAGTGTTGTGTTAGTTTCTGCTAATATATATATATATTATATATACACCCTCCCTCTTGAACCTCCCTCCTATCCCCTCATCAATAAGTTTTTAATTGAAAAAGAAATCTCCCCAATCTCTAACTGCAGTATGATGATATAAATCTACTTAACTAAATTATATCCTCTGTGTATTTGGCAAGCATATAAAAGAGTTTTGCCCAGTGGCCTGAAATAGTCCCCTAAATTTTTATGACTTGCTGGGGAAAATTTTAACATTTCAAAGCATATTAGAAAGGAAAGTCTAAGACTTTTAATTATATGATCACTTTGTCTGCACAGGAAGTCATTTTCTTCTAAATATCATACTTTAACTGTTCTGATTTCTAAATTCATGGCAAATCTTCCAGCATTTGTGTTTTTCTCTGACCCCAGGCAATTAACCACAGCAGAGGAAAACTTTACCAAAATTGTGCAATTTTCTATTAAAACACAAGAGGGCAGGTTTTGCTTTATTGTGAGCCTAATTCCACTCATTAATCAGGCTGGTCGCTGTGCTCATTACAAATTCAGGAACATTCAATAACATCCAAAGTGAATGAGCAATCAGAATGTCTACCATGGCAGTGAAATCTCTAGTATTTTAATAAAGAAGGACAAGCTTAATCCTCTGTACGTGGCATTATTTAAAACACAGAGAACAGTTATGTTTGAGAGACACTAAAAATTTAAGCTTTGTTATGAATCACCAAAGGAGCAGAGAATGGCTTGAAGAAGAAATGATCAAATTTAGTCATATTACATCCAAGAACTATGGCTTGAATTAATGTGGCTAATAACACAAGTAGGTTAATATGTGTGTGTGTGCACATGCGTGCACGCACACACGCACACAGACGCCAACACACGCAAGCGCTAACCCAGCCTTGTCTGACTCTTTGCAACCCCATGGGCTGTAACCCATCAGGCTCCTCTATCCTTGGAATTTTCCAAGCAAGAATATTGGAGTGTGGTGCCATTTCCTACTCCAGAGGGTCTTCTTGACCTAGGGGTCTTCTGTGTCTCCTGCACTGACAGGTGGATTCTTTACCACTAGCACCACTTGGGAAGTTGCCAGATAGTTAATGGTTTCTGCCTAATAAAAATACTGTTAGTGATAACATACAACGTATTCAATCCTTGAATGGGAAGCTTGTGTTTTTGTTTGTTTCGTTTTCAAAGATTTTATTTTACTGCTCACAATTTTCTTGTGTGTTTTTTCTCAAGATTTCATTAAACTACCTGCCAAAGCATAATTAAAGTCACAGGAGTTATTTTCATCTTGAACTGCCATTATAAGTAAAGTATCATGTCATCTTTGAGAGGTTCTTTAACTTCCCAATGGGTCCGCCCATGTAAGAAAGGCACTGATTTTGCCTGGCTAAGTATTTTGCCCACTAACTTCTTCTGCACAAACAAGGCTCTTAAGAAATCAGATGATGGAATAATGACATGGTGAGGTCTACACTTTCCACCCTTGTCCGTATAAATGGTAGGATTAAGGCCTACCAGTAGTGGGGAGGGCTTCCCTGGAGGCTCAGATGGTAAAGAATCTTCCTGCAATGCAAGAGACCCAAGTTTGATCCCTGGGTCAGGAAGATCCCTTGGAGAAAGAAATGGCTACCCACTCTAGTATTCTTGCCTAGAGAATTCCATGGACAGAGGAGCCTGGTGGGCTACAGTCCACGGGGTCACAAAAGAATTGGACACAACTATGCGACTAAACAACAACAACAAATGGTGGAGAAAAAGCACACCCAAGAAGAAAATGTAGCTGAAAAGTGTCCCCCTGTACGAGGTTGTATGGAATGAAATACTGTCTGGCAGATGTACAACTCACAATCTGAAAGATAGGCTGCTATTCACTTCACAACAGGGATACATGACCCTATTAGCTTATGTTTTATCCTGTACATGTTCAAACACAGGCCAGGAGACCTGAATGAAAAGTTTTACTTTAAGACTAGTTTATTCATTCAAAAAATATTTACAGAGTACTCAGGATGAGCATGGGCTTCCCTGGTGGCTTGGTAAAGAATTCACTTAAAATTCAGGAGACCTGGGTTCGATCCCTGGGTTGGGAAGATCCCCTTGAGGAGGGCAGGGCAACCCACTCCAGAATACTTGCCTGGAGAAGTCCATGGACAGAGGAGCCTAGCAGGCTGCAGTCAGTGGGGTCGCAAAGAGTAGGACATGACTGAAGCAACTTAGCCCAGATGCACACACACATTTCCTAAGTACTCACAGTGCTTTGATACAATAGCATTGGAGCTGTATGGAGAGCTCTACAAGCTGACCTCTAGAAGCTTCAGGTCTAGAAGTAGAAGTGAACACCATGTCACCGTGACCTCGTCGGCTCTACTTTCCTTCTTCTGGGCATTTCCAACAAGTTGACTGAGCTAATAGCCTCTCTAGAAGGAGCCTGCCTCCCTGGGCAATGACTGCAAGTGGCCTCCCTACTCACCTCCCTCTCCAATATCACTCTTTAGACTATAGGGACATCAGAGGTAACTCTTTACCTGGGGAAAATGGTAGTAGCTCATTTTCCTGCTTGTAAAATAGAGAGCTAGGAAGTAGGAGCTGCTTAGAAACTCAATAGAAAGTAGAAACATCAGTTTATTTAAAGACTTCTTTTCTTTGTTTTTAAACTGAAGTATAATTAATATGTAATATCACATAAGTTACAAGTGTACAATATAGTGATTCAGAATTATACTGGATTATTATACTCCATTTATAGATATTATAAAATACTGGCTATACTCCTTGTGCTGTACAATATAGGTACAGGTAGCTTATTTTAGACCTGATAGTTTGTACCTCTTAATCCCCACCCCTATACTACCTCTCCCTTTTTCCCTCTCCCACGTAACTAGTTTGTTCTTGATATCTATGAGTCTGTTTCTTTTTTGTTACTTTCACTATAAATGAATGCATATATTTCCACATGTAAGTAAAATCATACAGTATTTGTCTTTCTCTGCCCGATTTATTTCACTTAGCATAATACCCTCCAAGTTTAAGGACTTATTTTCCAAAGTGAAGTAGTTACTCATGTATTTTATGTATATACATAAAATCTTATGTATATATTGAGTGCCAAAAAGATGTGAGTTGATGTTCACAAATTAACAAACAACAGCCACCAACAGACAAACAATAATCTGCAAAACATTTATTTTTATTTTCCTTTTTAATAGTTTTCTACTTCTTATTGTGAGATTAGAATTTTTCACTAGGATTATTATAGTTAATAATGTTATATCCTAAGCAAATCACAAATTTATGTCAATGAATTTTAGAATTAGAAGAGAATTTAATTCACAAAGGAAAGATGTTATTGGATTTTACTTTTGAATGTTATCTTCAAAAAAGCATTTCTTTTAAAATCATGATTCATATACATACAAGTTTTCTTATACTGCAGAGAGAAGCATATAAGCCAATCTATTCATTTTCTTCAAGGTTGAATTTTTCCCCCCATCATTGAGATGTATAGCCATAAAATGCTTGGTGATATTTTCTAAGTTCATTTGCATAGTATTCACTGCAAGTAAATAGCAACTTTTTACTCTACAGGTTTATTCTACCTTTAGATTTGCTGAAAGGCAGTCATCATTGATTTATTGTAATGTTAGAAAATGCTAGAAAATTTTACTCTTGTAATATGAACTACAAAATTAGGAAATTATTTCTCTTAGGAAGGCATCATAAAACATAATATTTATGAAAAGTTGCACACACTATACTTAAAAGGATCTAAGTATAAGTGGTTAGTCTTTATTTCTACTGCAGATAGATCTTGCTTTTAAACAAATCTTATGACAAGATGATGTATGAAAATTCTGATATACTGGAAAGATAAGCTAGAGGTGGTTATGTGCTTTATAGAATTATTCATAATAGTTCATCCATAAAAAGTAATTTCCCCTGGTGCTTTTAATGTATAATTGATTTGTACACAACTTTTCAGGAACGTACCTACCATGCACATTTATATCTTCATCTTAACATATTTCTCTTTTGGTTTACAAACAGGATGTAAAAATTAGTCCCCCAACAACTCTGAGGTCAGAGCATAAACTTTCCAGAGTGGACCATGTTAATAACTCATTGATGAGTTTTCCATGAACTCTGTTAAAGGGAGGCATTGAGATCTATGCATGCGGCACTGATGAGAGGTCCAGGCAAGGTTTCACCCCATTCAGGAGCCTGGGCTGTCTTAATTCTCACCTGCTGAGCCTACTGTCAGATATACTTTATGAGACCCACTCAACTTCATTCAGTTCAGATTGAGCTTTGTCCTTTTCTCTCACTTCTGAAGTCTTATTCCAGGGGATAACACAGGGTCTTGGTGAACCTTGCACCTTCTAGCGCTCCCATGTGGAGAAGGCTACAGAGACTTCTTAATCCCGTTCACACACATCCATTCCAGTAGAGAGGAGGTGAAATGAGTGGACAGAAGGGCCATCCTATGGCTTCACTCCTACTGCATGGGTACCAGATATGAACAGATGAAATTGCCTTAAAAATCTCAAGAGCCATTAACGTCTCGGAGGTGAGGATCATCTTGGTGAGTCTAAACATCTTCGTAAAGAGTGCCTCATTCTTATCGCTCGTTACCTGATGATTACTTAGTGGATCATAACCATTTAATTCTGAACTGTTCACTTTTAAATGATAAGACTTAACCAATTAGCATTTGTAAGTAACCATTAGTACAGTGCAGCATTAATGAATTTTAAAGTCAACTCTTTAAAATAAGTCAAATGCTTGAACAATTTTTCATCTGACGTTACCCAGCAAAGGAACTGGTTTGGGGCCGTGGCTCAGCTGGTAAAGAATCTGCCTGCAATGCGGGAGACCTGGGTTTGATCCCTGGGTTGGGAAGATCCCCTGGAGAAGGGAAAGGTACCCACTCCAGTATTCTGGCCTGGAGGATTCCATGGACTGTATAGTCCATGGGGTTGCATAAAGTCAGACCGGACTGAGCGACTTTGACTTTCAGCCAAATGAGACTTCAGGGCAATGGAATGCTAATCAAATTGTTTCCTGTTCAGGCTTAGAGTCTCACCAGCCTTCTCCAGTCAGACTTTCCCGAAAAGAGTGATGCTGTACTCATTAATAAGTTCAAAACAGTATATTAATCAACTAGATTAATTTAAACTAATTTAATCCTCATCTGTTCACTTACCACTATAGGATCAATGTTCATTCAGCTATTGATTCTTGTGAGAGCTCTGCTGTTAAGAACTGCAGACACTTTATAAACTCTGTAACATCTAATTTATAAAAAAGAACCAAACTGATGATTCATTCATTCATTCTTCTTCCCATATGGAAAATAAGGCCTATTTTCATCTTCAAGGCCATTTTAAAGACTGGAAAGAAAAAGAGAAAAGAAGAAAAAAGAAGCCTCGGGAAGATGATCAGGAAGCCACCTAAAAACATAGATGTTTTACGCCTAAAAGAGACCTTGGAGACTCATGTAGCATCTGCCACCTTTCTGCCGCCCTTTACAAAGGAAGACACGTGAGTTAAGAAAGATGTAACCATGATCTGGTCCAGTTCTCAAATTTCACTGATCTGCATATTTCAGTGAGTCCACTCTATCGATTTTGGGGGGTCAAAACACGAGGAGGCTTAATCAATCAGTATGGGGAGTTATTATCAGATACCACCAGTTGTCATCAGCTCTACCTTTGTTTGATGGTAGAGATACCCTCAAGCACTTTAGCTTGTTTGTTAAACAAACAAGCAAACCAGAAACTAGAGTGAAGCATCTTCCGTACTTGGGGATCATCACCATAACAGAAGGGGCTATGCCAAAGCTCTTCAACAAAGGAAGAACAGTGAGGATTCACTTGCAGATTGTCAGTCAGAACTACGGCTTGGTCAGCCTGTTCACTAGAGCAAGGCGTGAGCATCTAGGCTTCTTCGGTGTATCTTTTGTTACTTAGCTGTGTCTCCACTAGGGGTGTATATCCTTTTCGAAGTCTTCTATATTGAAGGAAAAGCAGCAATGCAAAAAGGACAACCAAAACCACGAGCATCCCCGTGACCACTGAGAGCACTGTGGTCCAATCTGCAGTTTCTTCAACTGAAATTAAAGCAGAAGAAAAGAGTCTTACAATTGGGGTTTTCATCAGCTGCATACCCTTAGAAAAGGGAAGAATAAACCAATTTGTCTTTCATGTGTGCTTTTGTTGAAAAAGCACACTGGAATAAAATTTTTCTCCTTCCTTACGAACTATTTATCATATCCATAATTTTTTTTTGTGGAAATGGAAAATGACATTCCATTGTTTGAATATAGCTTATTGTATTTTAAAAATTCCTTATGATAAATACTTATACAGAATAAACCCTCCAAGGAAGTATATAACTACTTTTGTGAGTTAGAAACTCATTTGTAAAAGTGCATGCTAAAATGGTATCTGGGGAACTGCAAAATATACAACAGTCAGGTCTAGAAATTCTGCTGTTGTCTCTAGCTTTTTTATGGAGTGATCAGTGAGTAAGACAGATGAGACTAGAGATTATAACAGGGGTCATTCAAGAGCAAAAGTAGAAGAAATTTGGACCCATTTAAATAGTTGTGAATGAAATCGGAATCATCACATGATAAATGCAATCCTCTATTCAAATGTATTTTATAAGCACTTTTCCACAAAATTAATGGATTTCATTTCTAATGTATTTATGCCTATTTGTCATTTCCTTAAAAATTATCCTTGGTCAGTTGTTCTTAAAATCAATTTTTCTGAAGTACAGTTTTTCTGTACTCTACACTTCTCTAAATGTAAGACTGTCCTTCTAGTCCTTTCTCTCCAGGCCCACAGAGGACCCTGACTCATTCTGATGGGGTTTCTCCAAAAGGATTTTAATTTGTCTTTTCCTGCAACAAATGCCATCCTCATCTTCTTAAAATACAGGTTTTTATTCTGTCATTTCTTTGTTCAGGAGCCAAAAATGATTGCCTTTGTTATTGTCCAAACTCCTCTACCTAGCTTTTTTAAAAAATTACTTATTTTTTTTAATTGTGGCAAAACATATATGACATATATTTTATCACCTTAACCATTTTTAAGTTCTGTGACATTAAATACATTCACATTGTTGTGCATTCATCACCACTATTCATTCATAGAAATTTTTTTCCCTGCAAAATTGAAATAATAATTCTCTAGACCTCTATCCCTTCCCACGCTCTAGCAACAAGCAACCACTCTTTCCGTCTCTATGTATCTGACTACTATAGGTGCCCCATATAAGTGGAATCATATAGGTTTTATCTTTTTGTGACTGTTTTATTTAACTTAGCGTGTCTTCAAGATTCACCAATATTACGGCATGTGTCAGGACTTCCTTTTTAAGGCTGAATAATATTCCATTGTATGTATGGACCATATTTTATTTGTTGTTATTTTGCTTATCTGTCAGTGGGCACTTGGGTTGTTCCCACTTTTTAAAAAAAATATTTTTAATTGGAGGATAACTGCTTTACAATAGTGTGTTGATTTCTGCCACACATCAATATGAATAAGCCATAGGCACACATATATCCCTTCCCTCTTACATCTCCCTCCAACTGCTTCTAACTTTTGCCTGTTGCAAATACTGTTGCTATGAATAGAGGTGTACAAATATCTGTTGGAGTACTTGCTTACAATTCTTTGGGGTCTATGCCCAGAAGCAGAATTGTTAGATCACATGGTAATTCTGTGTTTAATTTTTTGAGGAGCTACCATATTGCTTTTCACAGAGCCTATGCTAACATTCCCACAAGCAATGCATGAGGATTCCATTTTCTCCACATTCTCATCAACACTTGTTATCTTCTGCTTTCTTGGTAGCAGCCATCCTAATGGGTATACAGTGGGATCTTATTGTGGTTTCTGCCCGACTTTTACAGTCCCTCGTAACCAGGCCTTCTCTCAGATCCAACCTTAATTCACAGTTAATTACTCAAGCCTTTCACTACAGCCAGGCTTTCTGCTCACGGTCCTCTATATGGACTACACGTGTCTTTCACAATCCTGTTCCCTCCCTGTCTTCAATCTAAAATGCCCCTTTCTTTCCTCCAACCTACCTAAAACCTACCATCTCTTTTTTTAAAAAACTTTTTTCTTTTTTTGACCACATAGCACAGCATGTGGGATCTTAGTTCCCCGACCAGGGATTGAACCTGAGACCCCTGCATTGGAAGCGTGGAGTCAACCACTGGACCCCCAGGGAAGTCCCTCCATCTCTTTGATCCAGTTCAGGACCCAACTCCTTTCCCAAATCCCTCTCTCCCTTCTTCAATCTTGAGTTATAGTTATGTCTCCTCAGAATGGATGTAAATTTTTATTAAACCAATAAAAGAATGTGATTTGTATCTTCTAATGAGTTAATGCATCCTGGGCATATTTAGACTCTCGGGTTATATCTGTTAAGTGACCGATGTCAGAGGACATGGAAGCATGGTCAGAAGCACATGCCAAACTTTCTGATTATTATTATGTTCAATCTCAAAGAAATGAGAAAAGTTTCAAAGAGACATTCTCACCTCAGCTGCCCAAAGAAGAGAAATTTCAAATCAGTAAAGAGAACAAGCTGCAGTAGATGTAGAACTGGAAGGAAAAACAGAGGACAGAGTCCAGGGTCTGAAAGGTTTTGAAAGTTGAGAGAGAAGGGGCTGGGAGGGAGTAAGACATGAAGAGAGAGAGAGAGATGTGACCTCAGAAATGGTCTTAGTTACTTTGCAGGCTGAGATTTAGAGGAGACAAAATAGACATTAATGGGAAAATGCCACCAGCACATAGACTGAGAGTTTTTCAGCTTCTTGACAAATTACGAGATTTTTTTTTTTTTTAGTGTTTTACTTTTCCTTCATCAACCTGTCTGCAGGTTCTTTAAATGGCACATGGAGCTGTACTGGGGCCTGGGCAAATTGAAAAAAAAAAAAGTATGCCCCTACATTTATCAAAATATCTTTCTGTATTTTGAACCAAGTGGAAAAGCTAATAAAAAATCTACAACTTAAAAACATGACTTCAGGACTTCCCTGGTGGTACAGTGATTGGGACTCCACCTGCTAATGCAGGGGACATGGGTTCGATCCCTGGTCCGGGAAGATTCCACATGCCTGTGCAGCTACGCCCATGTGCCACGATTACTGAGCCCATACTCTGGACTCCACATGCCATATCTCCTGAGCCAGAGGGCTACAACTACTGAAGCTCACGCACCAAGAGCCCGTACTCCACAACAAGAGAAGCCACTGCAGTGAGAAGCCTGAACACCGCAAGAGTGGCCATCGCTCACTGCAGCAAGAGAGAGCCCTCGCAAAGCAACAAAGACCCAGCACGGCCAAAAATAAATAAGTAAAATTATTTTTAAAAAAAGAATAAAAACATGATTTCCAAAAGTTCATTTAAAAAAGTACCCATGAAGTCCCACACAGCCCAATCTACTGGCAGGTCATTGCCATCTTTACAAACCCATCAGGCAGAGGTGGTGTGGGTTAACTGGGAAAAAAATAAATGGCCTACTTACAAACTAACACAGAGGTATAAACAAACAACAGCCTGGCTTTAAATTTTTGATACTGTATTCACCATGGATTTTTTTTTTTTGGTATTAATTTGGGGTTTTGATAATATTGCATTATATTATTACTTAGCTCAATTACTGAATTTTTGGCTTCACTTTGAACTTTGTGCCTGAGGCAAGTGCTGCATTTGCCTCACCTTAAACTCAGCTTTGCCTTTAAGTAAAGATCTCTAAAAGGTTCTGCTAGTCCTCATCCATCTGTGGCTAGTGCATTTTGATTTTATTGGTTAGGCATTTCAAACCATGGCTGGTTTTCAATTGTCAGATCAGGTGCAGTTGTAGATACTTGCCCTGAAATAAGTTCTCTTAACAACTTTCAATTTTCTAAAACAAGAGTCATCCAACAGTCCCTTTTCTGATGTTTAATTGGTAGTTTAAAGGCTCATTTTGTAAGTATACATACTCTAAAAAATTGCCAATAAACTTAACTAGATCTGAGCACTTCAATTTAAGGTCTTGATTTAGAAGAAAAAGAAAGGAAAAAAAAAAAAGAAAGCCTCTTTAGAAGATTAATGAATCACGCGTTTAGAAGTTGCATTCGTTACCTGGCAGATCAATGGCATAACTGTAGCCAAGTTGGTCTGCGGTTAAAAAGAGTTCCTCATTAGTCACCGGAGGGAAGAAAGGAACCATGTTATACATCCGATTGTGACCAATGGGTGCCAGCTCCTGAGGCCAGGCATCCGCAGGGGGATTGAATCTTTTCATCCATTCGTCAAAAATGGCATCGGTGAAGGAATGAAGGACCTGCAAGACAGTTGAATTCAGCATTAACACTGATGGATGTGTGTTCAGTCACTAAGTCGTGTCTGACTCTTTTGTGACCCCATGGACTGTAGCCTGCCAGGCTCCTCTGTCCATGGGATTTCCCAGGCAAGAACACTGGAGTGGTTTGCCATTTCCTTCTCCAGGGGATCTTCCTGATCCAGGAATAGAACCAGCAGACATATTTTTTACCGCTGAGTCACTGGGGAAGCCCTGCCAATATTGATGGGTCTGTGCTAATCAGACCAATCTAACTGGAACTTTCTCTAAAATGAAATCAAGTTGGTTCTTCTTGACAACAGGAACTTCTTGGTGACATACCCACTGGCAAGATCCCCTGGAGAAGGGAATGGCAACCCACTCCAGTATTCCTGCCTGGAAAATTCCATGGACAGAGGAGCCTGGCAGATTATACTCCATGAGGGCAGAGTTGGACATGACTGAGGACTAACCCTTTGTTTTTCACTTTCAAGGCTGTATGGCATATCACTCCATAAACCCCTTTGTTAAGTGAACAAAGTAAGGTTCATGTTGCACATGTAGCACTGGTTTAAGAATATTTGAGGCCTTCAACAAATTCATGTTAATTATTACATTCAGAAAAAAAAGCAAGTATGATGAGATATATAGTGCAACCAACATTCAGATGCTTTGATTTTAACAAGGAAGAAAGGAGACATTCTGTTTACCAATAGTATAATACAAATGGATAATTTTAAAAAAGAAAAAGAAAGAAAACATCCAAAACGGGCCTTCAAATTTCTCCCACCCTTCTATGTGCTCACTGTATGCCTCTCATTCTCAGCGTTAGGCCAGCAAAAGAAAGTCTAAAAATGTTGTAATGTGCATAGTACTGTTTTATTTTCTCAAGAAAGCTGTTAAAGTCCTTTTCAAAGACAGCAATTATTACGTGTTTTTAAATATTCACAGCAAAATTTCACATTTATAGTCCTGATTTTGCAACAGGACACAAACATGAGCGTTCAGCCCAGGCCATTAGAGGTCTTCTTTCATTCCTAGTAGTTCAGGGAGCCCAGGGACTCCGTCTGATTTTCCTTCCCTCTTTGTCTGCAGGGTCTGTCACTCCAGGGCTTGTCACATGGGGGAAAGGAGATACTTACTTCAGTAAATACAGGTTAAATGAATTCATTTATCCGTCCACCAATATAGCACTGGTGAAGTTATACTATCACTTATTTGTTTATCAATTTTCCATAATGAGACTCCTAACTCCTAAAAGTCAGAGATAAGGTCTTTTCACCTTTGGAGTTTCAGGCTTAGTCTATAACTCGGACAGGGTTGATGTTTAATAAGTTTCTGTTGGCTGACGACAGTGCCATGCAAAGTACTTTTATATTTTGTACAACTCATCCAAGGGCTTCCCTAGTGACTCAGATGGCAACAAATCCATCTGCAATGCAGGAGACCCGGGTTCAATCCCTGGGTTGGGAAGATCCCGTGGAGCAGGGCATGGCAACCCACTCCAGTATTCTTGCCATAAAGAAGTCTGATCATTGAAGAACTGATGCTTTCAAATGGTGGTGCTGGAGAAGTCTCTTGAGAGTCCCTTGGACAACAAGAGATCAAACCAATCAATCTTAAGGAAACCAACCCTGAATATTCACTGAAACTACTGATGCTGAAGCTGAAGCTCCAATCCTTCGGCCACCTGGTGTGAAGCGCCGACTCACTGGAAAAGACCCTGAAGCTGGAAAAGATTGAAGGCAGGAGGAGAAGATGGTGACAGAGGGTGAGATGGTTGGATGGCATCATCGACTCAATGGACATGAGTTTGGGCAAACTCCAGGAGAGAGTGAAGGAGGGGAAGCCTGGCATGTGCAGTCCATGGGGTCACAAGGAGTAGGACACGACACAGCAACTGAACAACAACTCATCCAAACAGGCCCCTTTCTAGTGGACGCTGTTTCCCTCGGTCTGAAATACCGCTCTTTCTCTTTTCTGGCTTCAAAGTCTTGTTTCAAGATAAACTTAAGAGTCCCTGTACTAAGGCATCTTCCCTGATTGCCCTCAGTCTGAATTCTTAGTTCTTTGCACTTCCTAACTACTTCAATTCCTAACCTCTAAAGCTCTTCTGGATTGTAGGGCTTCCCAGGTAGCTCAGATGGTAAAGAATCTGCCTGCAATGCAGGAGACCCAGGTTTAGTCCTTCAGTTTGGAAGATCCCCTGCAGAAGGGCATAGGCAACCCACTCCAGTATTTTTGCCTAGAGAATGGACAGAGGAGCCTGGCAGGCTACAGTCCATGGGCTCGCACAGAGTCAGACACGACTGAGCAATTAACAATTTCACTTTCTGGCTTGTACTACTGATGCTTATTTAGTAGATAATAGTTTCAGATTTTACCCGAGGTTCCTTGTAGCTAGCTCACCCATTCAGGAAACACTGAGAGCTTTCTACCTAAATTGTCTACACTGAGATAGTGGAAAGAATCGAGTGATTTACTGAAAGGATTTCTTTCCTGAATGGATTTTTAAAGTCCATGGTAAGTATGAAATGAAAATATCTCCTGCCATATTAATAAACAAGAAGCGTCACAACCTTCAGCGATTTCTGGCCTCCAAATGGGCTTGAGGGTTCCTGAAACTGCTGCCACACACCACCCCCCGTGGTGATTGCAGAGGAGCTGGAAGAATGCAGGAAGCAATACAAACAAGGAAACAAGATTGGCCCCAGATAGCTGAGGTGCGTCTGAAAGGGATCAATTCAATGAGCCCAGAGGCTTGCATCTTCCCATACACGGAATGCTTAATTCCTTAATTTGATATCTGATCTTGGATGTTAAGACTGCCTGTTTCCTTTGTTGCAAACTTGTGTATAGAAGGACTTCCCCTCCTGCCTCCTTGGAGCGGTTTTCTCAGAGCTACTGAGATGCTGCCTCTCGGACTCCGGAGTCCTAAACATTCCCACCAAATAAAATAACTCTCTACTTTTAGTTTGCGACTGTATTTTGGTCAACACAAGATACATGTTAAAAACCAAAACATCAAATTGTAAGACCTGGGCTTTCACAGAGAGAAAATATTTTTTGAGTTCTGAAATCTTGGCTTTGAGTCACAGAATTTAAGCCCCGAGGGAATAAAAGGCATCAAGCTTATCGAATGAGCAACAGCTTTGAAGGAACACATGATAATTTGAGTGATCCATGTCTCTCACAAGTAGAGTTCAGGAAGAGTTCTCTTTGAGAAGGGGCATTAACCCTGGAAAAGGAGCTGAGCGTTAGCTGTTGGTGTAGGTCCCTGAAAACAATATCAGGTGCTGTAAAATCCTGGGAGCTCCAGATAAGGTTAGAAGTTTCCCAGAAAGAGCTCCATGCTCCAGGTCTGGCCTCAGGAGCCTGCCAGCCTCAAACAGAAGTTCTGCCTCAAGTGTGGAGCCCAAGCAATAGATGCACAATGTCTAAGAGTAGCAAGCACTATTGATTGTTTAACCAATAGCCTTTCTCCTCTTCTTTCTCAGTAACTTCTTTGGTGTTTGTGGTGAAGCAATGTGCCAAGTTATCCATGAGATTTAGCTGGAAATCACTGGATAGGACTTCTAGAAAATCTTGTTAAAGATGTTAAAGATGGTTGTCCCAGCTTAAAAGGGGCCCCTTTTCCCTCTCCATTCCTCCTCACTGCTTTCTGGAACATGGGTGCGATGGCTGAAGCTGTGGCAGCTATCTTAGCAGCCTGCAAGCAAAGCTAAGAGAAGCAGCCACTCACCAAGGATGGTCAAGCAGAAAGACAGAAGGAGTTTATGATGACTATAGAGATAGTCTACCAAGGCTAAACCACCTGCCAATGGAGTTCTTTTACACAAGGAGAAAAATAAACCCCTTTATTTGTTGTTTAGAGTTCTGTAATTTTGGTTTTCTGTTTTAAGCAGTTGAACCAAGTGCTAACTGATACACAGAAAAAGGCGTGTATCAGAATGTGTTTTCTAAGAAAGGCCACACAGTATCTCTTGAACTTTTAGAAACCATCTGAGTTGAAGTCAGAGATCAAACTGTGATTTTTAAAAAAAGAGATAAGAGAATCTCAGGGCAGAGAAAGAGATAGAGTCAATGCTGTAAGAGGCAAATAACTGGGTGAAAGCACCAGAATTCACCAGGTGTGGAAGTGTAAACAGTTAGGGAGGAGAGGAGACTCTAAAGAAATTCATAATTTTGAGGGAAAGAACAGGGGAAGAGTAATAAGGAGAAGATTATAGGTCTCAGACGAGCCGTTAAACATTATCCAATAAAAGCTCTAATAGGAATTACATACATATGAAACAATTTATAGAATGTAGTTAAAAAAAAAAAAAAAAAAAAAAGGTCAGCATATGCCAGGGAGATGCAAAATAGGCCAGAGACAAAATGCTGTGAGCAACAATGTATCCAGAGGCTAGAAAGAGAAGCAGGGCAACAGGGAGACTAGGTATTTTTGATAAAGTTGTGAACACTGTTCCTAAATGAAATAACCTGAATTGCTTTTGACAAACCTGTGGTATTTTTGTTGAAAAGTGTTAGTCACTCAGTCATGTCCAACTCTTGTGACCCAAAGAGCTACAGACCGCCAGGGTCCTCTGTCCATGGGATTTCCCAGCCACTCCCTTCTCTACGGGATCTTTCCGACCCAGGGATCGAACCCAGGTCTTCTACACTGCAGGTGGATTCTTTACCATCTGAGCCACCAGGGAAGCCCCATCTTTGTTGAACACAGGTTGAAAATAAGCTACTATCTCTGTAAATGTAATTCGAGGGCATAAATAAAAGCAAAGTAAAAGTAAACTGCAGTTGCCTTATATCTGCTATAGAGATTTATACTTATATTTTAGCATTAATAATTGAGTGCCTCAAAAATGAGGTTACAAATTTTGGTACACAAACTTAGCCTATCGTATTCCAACAAAGTAAAGATAGGTACAGGAAGGGAAAAAAAATGCTAAATTTCAACTTGCAAGGCAATATTGAAGGAAATGTGATTACATGGGTTTTCAAGGTAAAAATTTTTAAATGCAACCATGCAGAAGAAAGCAATTGATCAACAAATATTGTGCTTAGAGGCATAAAGAAACTTAATAAAGTACAAGGAAAGCATGCATATCTTTCTCAAGATCACTAGAGGATAAAGTTACTAACAACCTTCTCTTGTCATTGTTGTCATTTAGTTGCTAAGTTGTGTCCAACTCTTTCACGATTCCATAGATTGTACCCCATCAGCCGCCTCTGTGTGTGGGATTCCCCAGGCAAGAATACTGCCATTTCCTTCTCCAGGAGATCTTTCCAACTCAGCGATCTAACTCATGTCTCCTGTATTGGCAGGCAGATTCTTTACCACTGAGCCACCTAGGAAGCCAGCCTTCACTTAGGGGACTGAAAATTCAGATTCCTGCCATGTGGAATCTCTGACACAAGAAGAGCATTTGTGCCTACAGAAAGATTGCTATAGAATATTTATTTATTCTTGCCTTCTTCTATCAAGGATTTGAAGCAATGTATAGCCAAGATGTTGGTTTTACATACCTAAAGAAGCCATATGTAATAGGCTTGAAATAGTTACATGACACCCAACTTCAACATAGCTGACTACTAAGCTCTACCACAGGGAGGTGAGTACTCCATAGGCAGCACATTTAGTGACAGACAAGAAAGCACCAGAGAAAGTGGGCATTTGAATAACAACAGAGTCTCCTGGGCAGTGCTCAGCCCAGAGGGTGTTTCCCATTTTACTATAATTTTCTTTCCCTCTTGCACTGCATCCTGAGCAGACAGAATGGAAGGTATTTTTTCAGGCATTTTGGCAGAGTTACCTGAGGAAAGCACCCTTTCTGCATAGCTTTGTATGATAGCATTGCATACAAAATACACATATGTATACATATAATTATACCATATACATTGTATACAAGGTATAATAATATGCACATAAAAGAAATAGCAAGAGCATTAGGAATTCAGCTGTGATATCCTTGAGAAAGAAAGCTTGTAGTTTAAGCATTAAATTTTGAAGAGATGCAAACAGAGGACTCCAGGAGAGTTCTGCTGTTATTATGTCAGCTTCAGAAGATGTGACCAGTTCAGCATCCATCAGAGGCAAACAGTACAGACTGAAAAGTGAGGACCAGGGTGATGTTAGAAGAGGTTATAGATGAGAACTGAGATACTCCCAGGCCATTCGAGGCTAAGGAGCCTCCAACGCACTAGGAGAGAGGAACTCCAATCAATGCTAGAACCATCTTCGATATGTACATATATTATGGTTTGCCATTATATTACTTAATTCATCAATGTGCTTAGTCGCTCAGTCATGTCCAATTCTTTGTGATCCCATGGACTATAGCCCACCAGGCTCCTCCATCCATGGGATTCTCCAGGCAAGACTACTGGAGTGGGTTGCCATTTCCTTCTCCATAATTCATCAATAATGAAGTGCATATAGTTCATCTCTTAGGTTTAATTCTTCTCCATAGAGTATGTGTTTATCCTTATAAAATTTAGAATTGAAAAGAACCCCTTCAGCTCCATTTAACCATTGAGCATGTGCAAGTTAAAGATCAAAACATCCCTACAAACTATTGTTTATAAAATAAGCCACAAGGATATACTGTAAAACACAGGGACTATAACTAACGTTTTTAAATAACTGTAAATGGAGTTCAGTTCAGTTCAGTTCAGTCGCTCAGTGGTGTCTGACTCTTTGCGACCCCATGAACCGCAGCACGCCAGAGCTCCCTGTCTATCACCAACTCCTGGAGTCCACCCAAACCCATGTCTCTCGAGTCGGTGATGTCATCCAACCATCTCATCCTCTGTCGTCCCCTTCTCCTCCTGCCCTCAATCTTTCCCAGCATCAGGGTCTTTTCCAATGAGTCAGCTCTTCGCATCAGGTGGTCAAAGTATTGGAGTTTCAGCTTCAACCTCAGTCCTTCCAGTGAACACCCAGGACTGATCTCCTTTAGGATGGACTGTTTGGATCTCCTTGCAGTCCAAGGGAGTATAATCCTTAAAAACCTTCCCTGATGGTAGAGTGGTTACAACTCTGAGCTTCCAATGCAGGGGTCACAGGTTTCATCCTTGGTCAGGGAACTAAGATCCTACATGCCACATGGTGCAGCCTCCAAAAATAAATAAATAATAATTAAAATAAAGTAAAATGATATTTAAAAGAAATCCACTTCTGTATAATTTTAAAAATTTTAATTAGGAATCACTAAATTGTATACTTGTAACATACAATATTGTACATCAAGTATACTTCAACAAAGAAAATAAATAAGAGTATATCATGATAGAATATGTGATATACATTTCAGTCAAGAGTATTTCTTGTACTTGCTGCTAAGTCGCTTCAGTCGTGTCCAACTCTGTGCGACCCCACAGACTGCAGCCCACCAGGCTCCCCCATCCCTGGGATTCTCCAGGCAAGAACACTGGAGTGGGTTGCCATGTCCTTCTCCAATGCATGAAAGTGAAAAGTGAAAGTGAAGTCGCTCAGTAGTGTCCGACTCTTAGCGACCCCATGGACTGCAGCCTACCAGGCTCCTCCGTCCATGGGATTTTCCGGGCAAGAGTACTGGAGTGGGGTGCCAATGCCTTCTCCAAATAAGGTTGCTGGTATGTCTTAATTCCATTTAGAATTTTAATGTAAAAGGTGAAGAACAGACACATGAGCTATTCAGGAAATATTAACTGTGCAACCTATTAATCTCCCCGCCAAGAATTAAAACTTGCCAAAGGTACCTTTTCTAAGAGGATGACATCCAAATACATCGTTAAGAATATTTTCTTTGGGACTTGGGCACAAAGTCACTGATCCTCTAACATAGTTTCTTTCATGGCAGTTAACTGTTTAACTTTACAGTCTATTGGTTTCCCTCCTTTTTTTCTTTTCTAGGTTATACCCAAATTTGATATTGAAAACGGAACTATTTAACATTCCTGTGACCTAAACTTAATTTTCATGATAAATGTGTGCATTTCCTTCAATTACCTTAAAATTAGAATTTCAGAGATTGGTTCAGAGTATTTCCTGCATTTTAGCATCATACCTTCTTATACTCATTTCAATCGAATACAAATGTGTGTTTCTCTTGCTTGAAGAGAGTTCACAAAAAACAAATTTAATAAATGTCATATGCAATATGTTTGCATAAATTTGAAATTCCAGAAGCCATAACTCTGTAAACTTAAGTGCTTTCACCTGCCTCTCAATATTGTTGAAGCTGAATTGGCTTCAACATGAAACTCTTTGTCAATAGTCTAAAGTAATTGTGAGTTCTGGAACTGGTGCCAAAACATTACTCCTTCTGTGCCTTCAAAGAAAGGCTGTGGCTTTTTGTCTATTTATATGTACATAACTTATACCAAGGAAAACAAAATTTTAAAACATTAAAAGTATTAAAAGTAATGATGACAAGGATGATAGAACATCTTGTGTCTTTGAACTAATGTAAGTCATGGAATCCCACGTCCACAAAATCATAATGCAGGCTTCCAGCTAGAGCAGGAAGAGAAAGATGACTAAAGAGATATCCGTACTACACAGAAGACATTGATCCCTTCCAGCCGGGGTTGGCAAACTAAAGCCTGCTGGGTAAACAGGGCTCACTATTCTTGTAAATAATGTTTTATTAGAACACCACACTTGTAGGCAGGTAGGAGATGGATGGTCTGAAAGGAAAGAACCAAATATAGCTTTTTGACATAAAAGAGACCATTTTAAGCATAAGCCATTTTGCCATCTAGGCCTGGCCACAATGTTTGCCCTTGAACAAGCCTCAGCAATAAGGATTCTAAATGAACAAAAGAACAAACTGACTGTTATCAGACAAGTGAAGTAACAATAGCAAAGACAACAAATCAATTGTAAAGACTCTCCATTCTGTTTCAATATTAAAGATTAACCTGAAGCACTTTCTTGAGCTGTTCTGAAGAATCTAAACCCTCTTCTGAAAGCCCTCAATTACTTGATGAGTGCCTAGGAGATGATGATGTTAACCTTTTCTCACTTGTAACTTAAGCTTGGACTAAAGCTAAGTCCAACTAAAGCTTGGACTCTGTCAACCTTTGCTCCAATTCTATGCTGAGTCCCTGGTGGTTCAGCTGGTAAAGAATCCACCTGCAATGTGGGAGACCTGGGTTTGATCCCTAGGTTGGTTGGGAAGATCCCCTGAAGAAGGGAAAGGTTGCCCACTCCAGTATTCTGGCCTGTATAGTCCACGGGGTTGCAAGGAGCCAGACTCGACTGAGCAACTCTCACTTCACTTCTTGCTGAGTTCTCCTATGCACAAGCCCCTTCATGAATATTCATGTACCCTTAGCTTAAAACTTCCCCAATTTTGCTATTCCTCCAGGAGACACTGCTTTGGGAAAGATCCCAAGTGTTCTCCTTACTTGCTACAAGTAATAAATCCTTCCTTCTCCCGACTGATTTTTGGCTTGGCTGTGTTTTCTGTGTAAACACCCACCAAGAGATGATCCCAGTTTTGGGTAGCACACTCACTTATTCATGTATTGTCTATGGCTCCTTTCATGCTATAGAGGCCAGGCTGCGCACCTAGAACAGAGACCATCTTGTCTGCAAAGCCTAAAACATGTGCTATCTGGTCATTGACAGAAAAATGTTGTCAAACCCTGCAGACTTAGTAGGTTTTCCTCAAAATACTGCTGCTGAGTCATGTCCCACTCTCTGAGACCCCACTGAGGCAGGACTGTAGCCTTCCAGGCTCCTCTGTCCATGGGATACTCCAGGCAAGAATATTGGAATTGATTGCCATTTCCTCCCCTAGGGGATCTTCCCGATCCAGGGATCTAACCCATGTCACCTGCATTGCAGATGGATTCTTTACTGACTGAGCTACCAGAGAAGCCCACTTAGTGGGTTTCCTCGAAATAAGGAGGTAAGATTTGGCAATCCTTGAAACTTAGGACTGAAAATCAAATTACTAGCCATCACCACTATTTACCATTGGTAGGAGTGAGAAGTTTGGGTTTGATCTTCAATTTGTCAGAGGATTGCTAGTCTCATAATATTTTGGAGTACTGCATAAACAGTACTGTAACATTCTTCCTTATGAATAAGGGTTGTTATGTACAAATTAAAAATGCATGTTTTAATAAAAATTTAGAGACATATAGTATTGATAAATAGCTAGATAGCAGAGAAGGTAGACATGAAAATATTTGGCATAGCTGATGGCTGAAATGATGGACTGAAAGTGATGTGAGATAGAACCAGTGAACAAGGCAGGTGTCTTACAGAAGAGCAAAGATGACGATGGAGGATTTACAGATAACCCCTCACCTTGTTAGAAGCGGGGACCAATAGTCCACATTTCTGATCCTCTGACGGCAAGAACAGCAGCACATTTTTAGTCAGTCCTTGGGTTCGCACAGAGTCGGACACGACTGAAGTGACTTAGCAGTAGCAGTTGCGAAAGGAGGGGGGCCAGGACCCAACACTGAACAGAATTTTGGACCTCAGGTAGGTGGCATCATGCCAGGGTCATGGCATATGCACAGTCCTTCTAGTCCATCACTTACCTTCAACACTGCTCATTCTACCAATGAAAAATCCTTCCTCTTGATGCTCATGTTATGATATAATTTATAACCTTATTAGGGCTTCCCAGGTGGCACTAGTGGTAAAGAACGAACCTGCCAATGCAGGAGATGTAAGAGATGCGGCTTTGATCTCTGGGTTGGGAAAATCCCCTGGAGGAGGGCATGGCAAACCACTCCAGTATTCTTGCCTGGAGAATCCCATGGACAGAGGAGCCCGGCAGGCTACAGTCCACTGGGTTGTAAAGAGTTGGACACGACTGAAGTGACTTAGCACGCATGCACGAATAACCTTATTATGCTAATTTATGAATCCACCTCTGGACTGTAAACCCTCATCCAGGGTCATCCCAAAGCTAACCATCTCTAAAGCACAGCTGAGGGGACTTCAAACACTATCTAACCACCCGTATGGTGTAGATTAAAATTAATTGACATATGCATACATCCCATTGTTCACACAGAGAATAAAACACACACCAAACCTTAATCTTGTTGAAAAGCAAATAAATCCAGCACATTATCTAGAACATTTTTCATCTGGTCTGAGTCTTTGAACATACCACAAAAACAGGATCATTGGCAGCAGAATGTGGCAAAGCGCTTGTCCCGTTCAGGAAGGAATGAACCAGATTATGAAAACTCATCACTTGAGAGTCCAGGGTCCCATCTGCTTTGTCAAACCCTTCCAGGGCATTCCTGAGAGAAATCAGTATTTCAGCAACCAGAGTCATGAACTGACAAAGAAAGCTCTCTTTTTGTTTCCAGCCTAGGTAATAGTCTTCTAATTTCAGATTGTGTAGGGAAATAGGATGCAGGAGACATAAGAGACGTGGGTTCGATTTCTGGGTCAGGAAGATCCCCTGGAGAAGGAAATAGCAACCCACTCCAGTATTACTTGCCTGTAAAATTCCTTGAACGAGGAGCCTGGCAGGCTACAGTCAAGGGGGTCACAAAGAGGCAGACACAACTGAGCATTCATACACTTTTAAATGCATAAGGAGACACAGTTTCTAGCACTGCCTAGAGAATCCCATGGACAGAGGAGCCTGGTGGACTACAGTCCATGGGGTCACAAAGAGTCGGACACAATTGAGCAACACAAGGGGCTCAGAGTTGAACAGTTACTGCAGGGTTTAGTCATGAAAACCATGAATCTATCCGCCATTCCTTTCTGGATCTTCAAAGAAGCTTGTTAAAATCTTATTTATAGGGACTTTCCTGATGGTCCAGTGGCTAAGACTTTAGGCTCCCAAAGCAGGGGGGCCTGGGTTTGATTCCTGATCATGGAGCTAGATCCCACATGGCGAAACTAAGACCCAGTGCAACCAAGTAAGCAATAAACAAAATTTTAAAAAATCTTATTTATAGCCACAGATAGTGGTTTAGTCACTAAGTCGGGTCTGACTTTTGCAACCCCCACAGACTGTAACCTGCCAGGCTCCTTTGTCCATGGGATTCTCCAGGCAAGAATACTGGAGTGGGCTGCCATTTCCATCTCCAAGGGATCTTCTCAACTCAGGAATCAAACCCTGGTCTCCTGCCGTGAAGGCAGATTCTTTACCAACTGAGCTATAAGGGAAGCCCACAGCCATACATATTTCTCATAATTCTTAAAATCTTTTTAGAGGGAGAAAATTACTGGTTGGCCTTTAAATTTCAAGTATCATAATGTCGTTACTGTGCTGTAATCTGAGTAGCATTTAGTCTGAATGTGCTCATTCATTGAGTCATATCCGACTCTTTGTCACCCCACAGACTATAGTCTACCAAGCTTCTCTGTCCATGGGAATTCCCCAGGCAAGAATACTGGAGTGGGTTGCCATTTCCTTCTCCAGGAGATCTCCCCAACTCAGGGACCAAACCCGAGTCCCTTGTCTCTTGGGTTGGCAGGCAGATTCTTTACTCCTCTAAGATCTCAGAACCAAACATTAAGGTCTATGACTGATCTTTCATTAAGGAAGAAAAGAAGAAAGAACACAAGAAAATATTTTAAAAATACTCTATTTAATAGGTGAGGTACCAGGGTTCTGAATACTGTACTTATATGTGTATAGAAATTGGAAATGCAAAAGGTGGTTTTGAATAGCAGAGTTAGAAGATATATAAGTTCTTAATGATAGCGAGGGACAGGGAAGCCTGGTGTGCTGCAGCCCATGGGGTCGAAAAGAGCCAGACACTACTAAGCAACTAAACACAATTAATGATAGGTAACACTATGCCTTGCTATCCTCTTACAAAGTGCTTCCCTATTACTGAGCTTTGATGTCTCCCAACATCTAGCTTTCCTTCCCATTCATTACAACTACAAGCATGGAAATCTAAAAAGGACTATAAACTACAGATATCAGAGCACCAACCTGAAGCTGAGGGTAGAGTTCCGGAAGAAAGGAGGATTGTCAAACTTCTTGAGAGACAGGCAATTTTGTATGTCTTTTAAAGTTGGCAATTTCTCACTGTTTCTTCCCACTTGATTTCTTTTCAACAAACCTTCATAGGTTCCATTACACAGGGTGACTCGGCGGTTGTAGTCATTCAAACTAAAATGTGTAAGGAGATTAGAAATAATACCTCTTAGTTTATGGATAGTATCATAACTTTGAGCCCAACAAACCAATCAAGGTCATAGTGGTGGTAAAACTTTACTATAGTTACCTTACAAGGGTCAAACGTATGTGGTAAAAGAACTGCTTCCAAAAGCAATTATGGATGAAGGAGTTTTGAAAACACAGATGCATGAAATGTGAATCAACACATAAATAACGAGGAAAATTACCATTCCACTGGAAAGACAGTAAGACGGTTTACTAGGCAAGATGGTGACTCCTATCGTACGTGCATTTGAATCTGGAGTAACTGAAGAGAGACCAGGGTAGACTGTATTAACAGTGAGCTAAGCCAGTTTGATCTGATAAATTCAAGCATCCAGCACACAAGGTCTTCCCTAGTGGTTCAGCTGGTAAAGAATCTGCCTGCAGTGTGGGAGACCTGGGTTTGATCCCTGGGTTGGAAAGATCCCCTGGAGAAGGGAAAGGCTACCCACTGCAGTATTGTGGCCTGGAGAATTCCATGGTCTGTATAGTCCTTGGGGTCGCAAAGAGTCGGACACGACTGTGCGACTTTCACTAAGCCAGTTTTGCAGAAGTGAAGCTAGGAAAGCATTCCAGGCAAACTGAAGACATGGAAGAGGTCAGAGTCCAAACAGATGATACTACTGGAGGAGAGGAATTAGGAGAAATGCCGTGTTAGAAAATGTTCTAAGGTCGGGATGGTTACTTGGTAAACATGGAGGCTGAGAAGGTGGGCCCCAACCTTTCTGGCACCAGGGACTGACTTCGGGGAAGGCAATGTTTCCACAGACTGGCGTGGGGGGTGGGGGTGGTGGGATGGTTTCAGAATGATTCAAGTGCATTATACTTATTATGCACTTTTTTTCTGTTATTATTACATCGACTCCACCTTAGATCACCGGCATTAGATCCCAGAGGCTGGGGACCCCTGCCCGTAAGATTATATCCCACGTGCCTGTTGCGGCCTGGAATTCCACCATCAGAGCAGTATTTCATTTGGTAGACATAAATTTTTAAAGACATTTCTGTGTGGATTTTAATCGGTGAGGGAATCATACTGGGTGTGTGAGAATAGAATCAGAGCACACAGGAAGATGAAATAGCCTGGTGCCTAAGAACTAGGCAGAAACAGCCTCCAAAAGCTGCCTTTCCCAGAGCGTTCCAGTGAGACGGCCTGTGAAATTAAGGGTGTCAGGGTCAGGTAAGTTTAAGCCCCTCTTGAAAAATAAGAATACAGTTACTTAAAGGCTCTGAAACATTCTAAAACTTCTAAAGGATTTTTAAGCTCAGCATTCTCTAAATGTATCTGATCAGAGAAATCTCTTTTCACATACCAGCGACTAATAGCCCAGGACATATGAGAAATGGAGCCTTCTGGAATGACTCAGTCACATACACAGCACTTACTACATCCCCATGGGCACTCTCTGGAGGGCTGTAGGAAAAGCTCAGGATGGAGAAGATGGGGTCCCTGTGAGCTGGATTCCCGAAAACACGCGCATGCCCAGCCTGGGGTGTGGACGGCAATGCTCTGTGCCATGGAGCAGTCCAAAGGCACAGGACAAGGGCGTTAGTACAGCAGGGTTCAACACCGGAGGGTTGTGGAGGAAACAAACAAATGCAGAGAGACAGAAGATCTGCTTGGGGAATCTGTTCCTGAGATGTGTGCTCGGAAAAAGACATATTCAAGGAATCACTGAGGACAGAATTCTTCATGAGCTACCGGCTGCTTGTGTGTACTTTAGTATTTTATTTTTTTTAATAACCAACATATGTTGGTATAACTTATGGTAGGAAAAAAAGTTCCCACACCAGCTGCACATGACCCAGTTTTAGTACTTTAAAGATCTATCTCCCCACTGCATATCCTGTTCCCCTCTACTCCCCAGAAACCTGTGGTCCAGCCATACCAGACAACTTCTAGAGGCTTTTCTAGCTTTATAAGATAATGTTGCCCCCACCAAGGACACACCACCCTCCCTCACCTCTGGTTGAAAGGTTTGTGCCTCCTTGAAGTGTCAGGATAATCATCTCCACCTCCTAAAGACTTTCCCTGCTTCTCTTCTTGGCTTTGCACACACACCTATTAAAATAACTTCTCACGTTGTACTGTAATTTGTTTACCGGGCATCTACCTTTGTAAGTATAAGACGATATTCCAAAGGAAGGCTGTATTTTATTCATCCATGTATTCCCAGCACTATTAAACTGCTTAGAATATGATCAGAGCTTAAGACATGTTGGCTGAATACAGAAAATACTTCTCATTTTAAAACAGTGGATCTCAAAGTGATGGCCAAGCATACTCAGTTTATAAGTGTGATTTCCATACCTCTATTTTTTTTTTTTACTAAAGGACTCAGGATTTTTAAAAATCCTACTTCCTACAGGAAAATAACTTTCAGAAACATATAAATAGAATTCAACATGCATTAGAAACAGAATTATAAAGTGACTGTCCATCTCTCAGACATGAGGAAACACGGTCTCTTGAATTTCCACAGCAGGTACCCATGTCATTACCTATCACAGACAATCTCCCAGCTGGAGAATCGGGAGTTCTGACTAATCAGAGTCGGATCGTCTTGCCTTGCTGCCCCGAGCAGCTGGTCTGTGCACACGTCACACTCGTTCCTGCCTGTGGCAAAATTCCAGTAGGGCAAAGCGAAGGACTCGTTGCCAGTAAGGCGCTAAAAGCAAAGGGCATGACCAGACATTCAATTCATGTCATCAGAAACAATAAGAAAATGCAGGAAGCAAAGACTTATACGGGTCTTGCCCAAATACATAGCAAAATTAAAAGAAACTTTCAACCAACCTGGAGATCCCTTTCCAGCCATAACAAGTGGTACCGGTGCCAGGTAACAAAGGCAGGTCCTTGGTGTGAGAAATCTATAGCCTTGTATGGGCGCCCTGGTCCTAAAACAATTGGGAAACATGTTAGAAGTCACAGAAGAGAATTTTTTAATGTGAACCTTACCTGGGATGCGCTGGAGAGGTCTCTGATGTTTTAGTCAAAAACAACTGGATTTTTTTAATTAATTAATTTTTATTGAAGCAATAGCTGATTCATAATGTTTCAGGGAAAGCAAAGTGATTCAGTTTGCTGAATGCATGTGTGTGTGTGTGTGTGTGTGTGTGTGTGTGCGCGCGTGCGCACATGTGCACACGCATGCACACGTTCAGTTGTATTCAACTCTTTGGGACCCCATGGACTGCAGCCCCCCAGGCTCCTCTGTCCATGGGATTCTCCAGGCAAGCAGACTGGAGTGGGTTACCATTTCCTTCTCCAGGGGATCTTCCTGACTCAGGGAATGCATCTACGTCTCTCACACTGGCAGATTCTTTACCACTGCACCACCTGGGAAGCACATATATATATATATATATATATATATATATATATTTCTTCTTTCTCATTGTGGTTTATTACAAGATATTGAATATAGTTCCCTGGGCTATACAATAGGGTCTTATTGTTTATCTATTAATAGTTTATATACAGCAGTGTGTGTGGTGTTAATTCCAAATTCCTAATTTATCTCCCCATCCACCTTTCCTCTTTGGCAACCATAAGGGAAAACAGCTGTTTTTGTCATTTATTCCTCTGAAAACAACAACCACAACAAAACAATCTCAGAGGCAAATAGCACTTTCAGGATAAATTCTCCTTCATCTCTCAAAAGTCTGATGGTCAGCAGAGATCCAGAGAAACTCAGGTCATCTTAAGAGCTCCTGTTAATTTATAACAGTGTTATAAATTATATTATATTATTATTTATGTTATAAAGTTAATTTAATTTTTAAGCAGTGCTTCAGGAAGATAAAATAAGAGTATCCCAAAGAACAGATCATTAAGATCTAAATGAAATATATTTTAAAAGACTTTTTCTAACCCATTCCTTACAAATGCCTGCATTTGTAAGGAGCAATTAATGTAGAACAAAGCAACTTCAACTACACTTAGTCTGAATTCAGCATTTGGAACCAAAAGGAACTTTCACGGGTTTTGCCTCAGCCATCAATCAGTTACAACTATTAGCTGACAAGCATGGTTGCCGAGACCAGAAGAGAGGAAAAATACATTCCAACCAATTTGGCTGGCCTCTGGAACTGCCAATTTTAGTGAAAAGCTTTGGGCGATTTAATGACCTCCTTACTGCCTTTCCAATCCTTCTTCTCCGTCTCATAACAGCTTTTGATGGTTATGTAGAAACTTGAGCTAACTTTAGTTCTTTTTCAAAGTCCCCATAATAACTTCAGAGAGATGAACAGACATGAATATAAATTTAATTCCTAGATGCGACCAGAAACTATAGTTTTCTTTTCCTCTTGAGAGATTACCCTCTCATAAAGCAAAAATTCTTCAGAGTGATGACAGGAAAACTATAAAGGTTTATAGCCAGAAGAGCCTCCGTACCTATCGATACAGAAAGACAGATGCTTACCTGTGAGGCAAGTTTTAAAAAGACCCACACTGAGGGGAAAAGCTGCTGTCGCTGCTGTTGGCTAGGCAACCCTTTGTAAATGTTTTAATGCAGAACAAAGTTTAAAGTTCTCAAAACAAAATGAGGAGGGGGAATGAGCGATAAACACAAGGGCTGTACTGTGCTCAGTCGCAGCTGACTCTTTGTGACGCTATGGACTAACCCACCAGGCTCCTCTGTCCATGGGATTCTCCAGGCAAGAATACTGGAGTGGGTTGCCATCCTCTCCCCAGGGGAGCTTCCCAACCCAGGGATGGAACCCAAGTCTCCTGCATTGCAGGCAGATTCTTTACTGCTGAGCCACCAGGGAAGCCCAAACACAAGGATAGATTCCAAACGAGAATCTTACTATTCAAAGTGAGCGCTGTGTCTTCACTCACCCTAACTCCAACGAGGAGCCTCAAAAGTGAGGATAATTGCAAATAGAGCACGATTTCAGAACACCTGAGTCTCCTGCAGCTCCTGCATTAGCAGGCAGATTCTTTACCACCGAACCACCCAGGACGCCCCTAAGATACCTTAAGGTAAAGGGGGAGAAGCTCACCTAATAATGTATCTCTGACGGAATAATAGTGGAGCCACACAAAGAAATCATAAATGCTGCAGTTGGCGATCTGTGGTTGGGTCCCATTGGGCCCCAGGAGTCCCAGCCAGTGTTGCGTGGTGATCACGTAGTCGGGGTGCGGAGTGTACTTTGCGAGGTCTAAGGCACCCAAGAATTGCTCCCTCTCTTGAGGGGTCAAGGAATGGACATCTTGCCGGACAACCAATGGTTTCTTCTGATCGCATTTGGGGCCGGTCCAGCCAAACCTGCAGTCTCCACAGTTATAGCCGGCGAAGTTTCCTAGTGCATTTGAGAAATTAAGGGAAAGATGGAAGAAGAAGTAAGCTTACGTAGCTTGGAAGAAATTTCTGGAGTAGAACGGAAGAGAAGGTCAGTTGCCTTTCCTTGCGCTCTGCTTGAAATGTTTGTCTCTCCAACGGGACTGAACACCAGAGAGTTTCTAGAAATATTCCCAGCAAATAAACAGGACATGAAACAAATTCCATGGTGTTATGAGCTGAATTGAATCCCCACCAAATTCATATGCTGAAGTCCTAACCCCTAGCACTTGGGGGGCTATTTTTGGAGATACGGTCTTTTAAAAAAGTAAGTTAAAATGAAGGTACTGTGGTGGGGCAGGGAGGGGGTGTGTGGTTAATCCAACATGACTGGTGTCCACTTAAGAAAAGGAAATTTGGACTCAGAGAGGGGTGTCAGGACACAACAAGCCAACAAGAGATACCTCAAGACACACACCCTGCTGACACCTTGATCTGGAAGGTCAGGCCTTCAGAATTGCGAGAGAATGAGTTTCTGTGTGCCACCCAGTCTGTGGTCCTTTGTCATGGAAGTCTTGGGAGACTAAGACAAGTGCTGCCATCTGTTCCACTCATGGATCATGTCAGATGTCCCTTCCTGAAGCAGAGCTGCAGCCTCAAATGTCATCCCTGCTTGGTCCCTCTCCCCTGAAGCACATGCAGAAGGTTATTGATTTACAGAAGGAAGAGAATATATACCAAGCTAAAGGGGGAACCAAAATAAATAAACTGATTTCCAGGAATTTAGGTGAATCCAACTTTTAAAAAGCTGGTTTATGTTACAAAGGAGACAGAGTTAAGACAAAATCAATGGAGGCTGGCAGGTCATAAAGGTGAATTAGTGGCCCTAGTGTCAGAAAGTGCAAATCACTGCAGGGTTGCCCATCTCTGCACAAACTGCTCATCCATTTTATCATCCCAGGGACCGAGTACTAGTCATACCAAGCTCCAGGCCTCTTTCTGTTTAGCATCTAAAACTGAAATTATTTTAGGTTGACTTTTCCCTGTTTAGCCTTGATTATTGCATTTGGGCTTCCCTGATGGCTCAGACCGTAAAGAATCTGCCTGCAATGCCGGAGACCACAGTTCAATCCCTGGGTCAGGAAGATCCCCTAGAGAAGTGGGATCCTGGATCCCACTCCAGAATTCTTGCCTGGAGAATCCCCATGGACAGAGGAGCCTGGTGGGCTACAGTCCATGGGGCCACAAAGAGTCAGACATGACTAAATGACTACACTTTGACTTTGACTTTCATTGCATTTGGTTTGACCAGCACCTCATTCCTTAGGTAGTGATAAGTTAGAGAGTAAACACTTAAATATTGTTTGTGTGTTGAAACAAAAGAGGGCAATAACTTATCTCCTGGGGGTTGTCTGAAACATTTAACATGTCAACTTCCTGCCTTCTCCTCCTCCTCTTCCTCCCAGATCTTTTTACTTGCTCTTCCTTCTATTTTGAACACTTTTCCCTCACAGTCTTCCTACCTTCCTCTTCACTTGGTTTGCCTATTCCTCCTTTAAGCTGCACAGTGGACTCTCTACAAGGTCATCCCTGATCCCACACATCAGGGTCAGATGACCCCCAAGCTGTGCTCCCACGACACCTCCTATTTCTTTTTTCATTGAATTAATTGTGGCAATTTTAGACATCTACTGGCTCAGCTACAGACACCTGGAAGGCAATTATCCTGCTGCCTAGGCCTATGCTGGGCCTTGGACGAATGAATCTTCATTTAATGAATGAAAGGAGCAAAAAGCCAAATCATCACAATGGATGCTTTAAATATCTTACAATTTTATTTGCCATTTATACATCAGTAAAGTTGAAATTTAAAATTTTTAAATTAAAAAAAGGATATAAAAAGCATGTAGCAGATGGATTCAATAATTCTCAATTTCTTCTTTCTTTCTCTCCCTGTCCTTGTGAATCAGAAGGAAAAGCAGGCTCTGCAAGTAATTTTGATAAACTGCAAGTACCAAAATAGATGTAAGTAAAACATACTATGACCATGGTAAGGAGAAGGTTAGGGACTTCCCTGGTGGCGCAGAACCCTCCTTGCAATGCAGGGGACACAGGTCCAATCCCTATTTGGGGAACTAGGATCCCACATGCTGAGGAGCAGCTAAGCCCATGTAGCATGACTAGAGAGTCCGTACTGCCACAAAGAAAGATCCCACAGGACACAGCGAAGAGTCACAACTAAGACCCAACACAGCTAAATAAATAAATAAAAATATATAAAAGAGGGTTATTTGGATCTCTAAAGGAAAAGAAAATTTTCCAACATCATGAAAACAAAATGAGCATGTGTCCTATATAAAGAAAATACAGTCTGCTATTTTTGTATGGTTAAAAGAAATGTCCTTAAAAATATCATAAGTAGGAAGAATTTGAGAGGGGGGGTAGTCCTATGTTCTTTGTAATATACCAAATATCGTACCTATCCTTGTGTGCATGCGTGCTAAGTTACTTCAGTCGTGTCCGACTCTTTGCGACTCTGTGGACCGTAGCCCACCAGCCTCCTCTGTCCATGGGATTCTTCAGGCAAGAATACTGGAGAGGGTTGCCATGCCCTCCTCCTGGGGATCTTCCCATCCCAGGGATAGAACCCACAGTTCTTATGTCTTCTACATTGGCAGGCAGGTTCTTTACCACTGGCGCCACCTGGGAAGCCGCTTACCTACCCTTACTTAGCTTTATTTGCATTTTCCTGTTTCAACACCAAATGAAAACTTAAGTTTGAAATAATAGTTAAAAGGAAAAATTCTACTAGTCCTAAGACTGAAAATCAAGTTTTTGAACAGTTTACATTAAACATTAAAATTTATGTTGATCACTCAGGTGAAGCTATTAAATATAAATTATTTAATCAACACTTATTCAACGGCTACTATAGTATCAGATGTTATGCAAGGTACTTCGGTCTTCATGGAGCTTGGAGTCTATCTATTTTCCCTTGGGGTGCCTACTATAATTGAATCATATCTATTTTTAAAACATCTTGATTGAAATACATCCCTCCACTTTCATAGTTTCTAATGGAACAGAGTGGACTTCCCAGGTAGTGCCAGTGGTAAAAAACCTGTCTGCCAATGCAGGAGACATAAGAGACACAGGTTCCTTCCCTGGGTCGGGAAGATTCCCTGGAGGAGGGCATGACAACCCACTCCAGTATTCTTGCCTGGAGAATCCCCATGGACAGAGGAGCCTGGAAGACTATAGTCCATGGGGTTGCAAAGAGTTGGACGTGACTGAAGCGACTCAGCAGCAGCATAGGAGCAGAGTATTTCTTGAGAAGTGACTGAACAAAATGCACGTGAAGAACACTAAATACCCAAACTTCCAGCTGTTTCCCCAAGGCCAGATGATCAGAGGTGAATATGCAGTCTACAACAGGAGAGCAATTGCTTCCTTCTAAATGCTAAGAAATAGCATGCACACATTTTGAAATAATAAATTCAGTACATTTCTAGATTTAAAGGAATAAAATTTGTCTTTGAATTTTGGTGTCTCATTATTAAAATTGAGTAATTCATAACCTAGGCACTGAGTTTTAAGATCTCTGCATTTTCTCTACCAATATTCTTTTTGGTTGCTAGAAACTAAATTACCAATAACTATCTCCCTCATTCATTTACTCAACAAATAATTTATTAGTACCTATTAGCTAAAGAAAGGTCAAAATTAAACATGTCCTTCTCTGCGCACCCACATATTTATGTACATTCATACAACTGCCACACTTGATTACTGTGGACTTGACTTCTCAAAACCTGTCCTATTGGAATAAAGTGTTCTTACAGGAAGCAATCATGGTAACATAGAGCAGTACTGGTACATAGTAAGTTCTATATGAAGCGTTACCAGTACTAGTTTTACAAGTTACCACTGATCAAATCTCATAGTCTTTAAGTATTTGTTTTCATACCTGTCTTACTCAACCAGCACATTTGGACATATCAAAAATCATGTTGGGGTTTTCCCCTTAGTATCTGAAGGACCTAACATAATTGGTGCTAAATAAACACTGGTTAGGTGGTTGATGAAGGAGTCATGAATAACTGAATAAAAGGCATTAAGTGCTAGAGGATATAAATATAAATCAGGCTCGGTGCCTTCATCTAGTGGTATGAGGAACATGAGTGCGATGAAACATCAACACCAGCCTAACCATGGGAAAAGTGAAAACAAGAAGTAACTGAGCACCATGGATGACAGAAGATGAAATGATTCATTCTGACAGAAGATCAAAGATGGTTCACAACTGTGTTGAACAAAGCCATCTCTTCTCACAAAGCCAAAGTTGTCCCTGAAAAGCAATGCAGAAATGCTAATAAGAAAGCGTTTGTGTGGATTTGAGCTCACCTATTACCTAGAAATGTATTTGACTTTAAAAAAAATCCCTTTTCCAGCATGTCTCAGAGAAAACATATCCCACAGCTCTGCAGTCAGCTCCCTTTCATATTTGTGCTTCTAAACCTGGTCTAAAGAATTTGTTAAAATACTGAAGACAACTGAAAAATGCAGTAACATAAAAGCTTACCAAACAAAATGTTTATTTCTTTAATTTAGATTTCCTAGCAGTCCCTTATATTAATTTAATGAATTGAGTTTTTCCATTAATCCACCAATAGCAACAGTTTTAAAAAAAAAAAAGGAGACCCTTTAGGAAGGATTGCATTATCTCACTGGGGAATGGAGAGAGAAAAAGTAAAAGGTCCCTAGATATCAGTCTATCTGTTACTTAGTATGTCCTTGAGCAAAAACGAAATTTAAAAAGACAAAGTCTTATACCTACTTAGGACTAGGATAAAAATGGAAAAAGAATGAGAACAACGAAACAATGCACGTTCCTACATGAACCACATCAGCTCAACCTCCAAAGGCTATTAGACTAAATAAGTTTAAAGACCACCGATTAGTGAATTTACAAGGAGCTCTAAATAGCCTATTCCTTTTAATTAGAGATTCTATTATATTAATAACAATACTTTACACTCACATGAGGCCTTTCATCTACAAAGCTCAAAAGGATTTTACAAGTGTGGTTTCATCATTATCCCCATTTTAGAGATTGGAAGATGGAGGCATTAGTTGTATGACAAGAAATTCTCAGACAATTGTTCAAAAACCATTTGGTGCACATGTTTTTCAAAAGTCCAAAAACACAGCTGCAACTGGTCTTTTCTCAGGAATGCCAATTGGCAGGTAAGATTTGGAAGGTGACTCTCTGATGCCAAGATCTCCTGAAATTAAGCTCTTCTTGAAAATTAAGTTCAATAATTTTTCAGTTTGAAATTATCCCCACAGAGAATACAAAAGTTCTGTCTAGAAAATTTGAGTACATAATTTAGGTTTTTTTTTTTCCCATCAGAGTTTGTATTTATTTATTTTTATTGAGCTAAAATCCTTTACCAACTTCAAGATCATGGAGACTACGGGTGGTTCTTTTTATTTTTATTTTATTGTGCTAAGAATACTTTACATGAGATCTACCCTCTTAACACACATTTAATTGTTTAAAACATTACTGTTGACTCTAGATACAACATTGTACAGATCATATTTGTCTTGATTAACTGAAACTTTATGGCTCTGATTACTAAATCTTTATTTCCCCTCCCTCCCAGCTCCTGGTAACTACCATTTTGTTCTTTGATTATATGAATTCGACTATCTCAGATGCCTCACGTACATAGAATTATCCAGTATTTGTCTTTCTGTGGCTGACTTATCTTCTTAGCACAATGTCCTCAAGGTTCATTCATGTTGCTGCATACTGCCGAATTTCCTTCTTTTCTAGGGCTGAATAGCATTAAATTGCAAATACATACCATCTGACTAGGATGCAAAGAAATTGGAACCCTTGCACACTACTGATGGAAATGCAAAATGGTGCAGCTGCTGTGGAAAATAGTATGAAGGTTCTTCAAAAAATTAAAAATAAAACTACCATACAAGCCAGCAATCCAATTTCTGAGTATTTATCCAAAAGAACATTAATCAGGATCTCACAAAGATACTGAGATTCCCATGTTCATTTCAGCATTATCCCCAATGACCAAGATGAAGAAACAATCTCAATGTCCATTAACAGATGAATGGTGTGTTTATATTTCCACGGAATTAACAAAGTTCTGAGGTCATCAACAGCCTTGTTGCTATCTACATTTCATTAATAAATTTGGGGTGACACTAGAAGAATCTACTTGCCAAAGAATTTTGAGGTTACGGCGGGGGCGGGGGTACTTTGGGCACTGAAGATCAGGTTTAACTTCTGAAGACTGCATCCTACATCATGAAGAAATTAGCCTAAGAAAGCAAGCAATTCACTCTCTAGGGAGAATAAATTGAAAAACATGTGTCTTGCTTTGGGGCATATGACACATCACAGTGATTATTGGACATACTAAATACCTGTCCAGTCCAATCACTAAGGACTTAGTCTGGTGTCCTGAGGCTCAAAGAAAAAGACCATCTAACCAACATAAGTGGAGTCAATCCAAAGCTGGGATGGAAAGAGCTATGGTCCTGAATGAGTCCAGACAGATCAAATCCCAGAGGAGGGAGACAAGGGGTTCTAAGAGGCAGTCCTGGCCTTGACAATGGCTGGAGATGGAGACCATACACCCTGCTTCCTTTGATTGGTTTACAGATACGTGATGTCCTTCTGAACTTACAGGTCAGGCCCTGTTTCTGGCCCACTGCCTTCTTAGGTATGTTTACCACTGTGCCACCTGGGAAACTCAGATGGCACAGTGGTAAAGAATCCACCTGGCAATGCAGGAGACACAGGAAACACGGGTTCAATACCTGGGTCAAGAAGATCCCCTGAAGTAGGACAACCCACTCCAGTATTCTTGCCTGGAAAATTCCATGGACAGAGGAGCCTGGTGGCTCCTACAGTCCATGGGGGTAGCAAACAGTTGGACACAAATGAGTGATTGAGCACACACATCCTCCTGAGAACATTTTGAGAGTAGGTCACTGTGACCCGAAGTTATTGCCACTTCTAGAGGGAATATTTATAAGTACTCTCTTAGGACAGGGAGACTGTAACTATCTCTTCTATTCTGCCACCCCTGATTCCTTCCATTTCACTTAAAAAAAAAAAAAAAAAAACTTCCTAGTCAGGTCAGAAAGATAGAGTAGATGGTGATATGCGTGTATGTGCTCAGTTGCTCAGTTCTGTCCAACCCTTCGGGAACCCCATGGTCTGTAGCCTACCAGGCTCCTCTGTTTACGGTTTTTCCAGGCAAGAATATGGGAGTGGGTTGCCATTTCCTTCTCCAGGGGATCTTCCTGACCCAGGGATTGAACCTGCGCCTCCTGCATTGGCAGGTGGATTCTTCACCACTGCACCACCTGGGAGCCCAGGTACGGGTAGCCACAAGGAGAGTTAACAGTTATACCTGAGCTCCTAATGTCTTCTGCTTCCAGGATCCCATAAAATGGAGATTCCCAAAGTTTCTAACTTGTGGCACTCTATCATTGACTGACCTGGAAATAAGCTTTCCAGAAGAATTTTTGAGTCACCAACAAAGAAGTCACTGTGTAGTGTGGTTTCCAGTCCCACAAGTAATACGAAATCTGCTGCATCTCATTAGATTAAAAAACCATGAGAATCTATGAGATGTCTACAGAAGCAAGTGGTCAATTAGATTAGAAAAAAATGAATAGTATACATTCAACATGTTATTACAAACATTTTGTCACAATTAATACCCCCAAGACAAAACTAACAAATCCTTTGAATTATAGAATTAACAATATGACTACAAAGGAATGATTATAAAGCCAGAGTTTTTCCTTTTCCACTATGGTTACTTATACAATATTGACTATAGTTCCCTGTGCTATACAAAGGGCCTTGTTTATCCATTCTATATAAAATAGCTTCAGAATTTTCAGTTAGAAAAGAAACCTGATCTCATTCTTACATCAACATCACAGCCCTTTGTACATTCTCTTAGTTTACCTTTTTAATGTCCTTACATAGCTCATTATCTATATTCTCCTATGTTCTAGCATCATATAAGAACATCAATAAAAACATAATTAAAAAGGAAAACCTCTTAGGCAGCTGGACACTGTAAAACAGTTTCCAAGGGCTTAGCTAAAGTTGCTGCTTATGTTTTTGTGTGTGTGCTTCACATGCCCTGCCAGCCTTTGAGTGTTTATCACTGCTGTGCATGTTTGCTGAACACTGGAGAGGAGCCCCGCTAAAGAGGATTTGAGAAGGCTCAGAAGAGCGGAAGAAGTAAGAAGTGCACAGAGATTTCAAAAAAAAACAGGTAATAAGAGAGACCAAGGTCTGAAAGAGGGATACTGTATAAATTCTGAAATGCTCACATCACACCCAGAGAGGAGTGAAAAAAGCCATTGTTATCTAAAAACTACCCTCCGTTCTTCAGCTCTGTCTTTCCATCTCTCCAAGGATGGCAAAGTTACAAGCCAGTCATAACCTTCACGAGCAAGATATATCCTGCTTGAGACCTGTTCAGATCGTTAGCAATGCTGAGACTCGAACTACAGAACACCTACCCCCGGACGTCTGTCTAACCGATGCCAAGAATCACCCACCCTCCCTCTTCAACAAGTGCAAACCCATCCCAGAAGGAGAGGGCACCGAATCCATCTTGAAAGGACTTGCTCTGAGTTTCAAAGCTGACTCTGGGACTCTTTAGCTTCCCTCGCCAACAGACAAGCCCATGGTGTGCTGGCACGCGTTTATAGAATCAAGCGTGGCCCATGGAGTATTTCTTTAGTTCTCATAACTAGATCTACTAACGGGTGTGCAGAATATACCCAGACATCAGCCTTACTCAATGCCAATGGACAGACTTGGTTTGCCTTTCAAAGCCTAGGCTGAGCATCTCTGCCTTGGAAGGGGTTCCTCCATCAGCGGGCCAGCCCCACCCAGCTGGGCGCATGCGCACATCCGCCTGCCGCCCTCACCTGTGCACCTGCAGGTCCGGTCGAAGAACTTCCGGGGCCATCGCTCTCGGTCGTCCAGGTTGCGCAGGACGTAAGGACCGCTCCAGGGCCTGGTGTCGGTCTCCACCTCCGCGCACTGGCCCCGGCCCTCCCGGGAGCCGCAGACGTTGGCGGGGTCGGCGCCCAGCAGTGGGCAGCACTCCTTGGCCCGCAGGCTGCCCACCGTCATGCAGACCCGGGGGAACTGCGCCCGGGCCCCTGGCGGGAGCGCACAGCCCAGGCAGCCGAGCAGAAGCCCCCACCCAAGGGGGCTCATGGCTTTAGAACCGGAAGAACTCTCTCTCTCTCTCTCTCGTCTTTCACTCCTTGCTTCTCTCCAGCTTTCTCCTGGTCTTCCACTCTTGGGCTCTTGAGCATTCACCCGCTTTTTGCCTTGGGAGAAATTTACGTTTTAGGGAGTATATCTTGGATCTGCCTTCTATTCCTCTCCTCTTGAAAAAAAGACCCACAAAAATTACAGAACCCACATATGTGTGCTCGTGTGTACATGCACACACACAGACGACTTTATGTGATGCAAACCGCTAAAACAAATTTCATTCCACCAGAAGCGCCTCTAACAGCCAGATTTAATGAGGGGAGCGCTTCTCACCGCCTTCCCTGGTTAAAACAGGCTTTGTCTAATTGAGTTAATTGACGGAGCGCTCCAGTCATGCTACTTATTATACTGGTATTTCTGAACCCCCTCCTTCCCTCCTTAGCCCATGACTTTAATTGCCTTGAACTCAGTTCAAAAGCCAAATGCCGTGTTGCCTTTATTCTGTCTGGCTTGCCAAATCACGGGGCCTGGTGGGGTTTGTGTAAGGGCTGGGAGAAGCCGTCATTAGCGGGATTAGTATTAGACAAATCCCCATCGTTAGCACATGACCCAGAGTGCACAATGAAGTAGATAGAATGTCTGGCTTTGTTTCAAGAGGGCAAAACCATCTTCATTATCTGGGCTCATGTGCTCTGGCCAAGCCTGTGACCTCAGACTTCCCAGGGAGTCAATAGATGCAGTGAGCTTGTCGTCAAAAGCCCTTCAGAGATCAACCCCACTGCTAACAGCCGTTCACTCCTGACTGCTCCCTGACGTGCTTCCAAAGACCACTACAGGCTGTCACACAACTTCACAAATAAAGAAACACTTATTGAGGGCTGACGTACAAGGAATTGCTTTGTTCCACGACTCACAATGAGGATCCTCTTCCCTCCAAACAATAACGTCCTATTCTATTCAGGGCTTCCCAGGTTGTGTTAGTGGTAAAGAACCGCCTGGCAATGCAGGAGACTTAAGAGAAGTGGGTTCAATCCCTGGGTTGGGAAGATCCCCTGGAGGAGGAAATGGCAACCCACCTCAGTATTCTTGCCTAGAGAACCCCATGGAGAGAAGAGTCTGGTGGGCTACAGTCCTTGGGGTCACAAAGGGTTGGACACGACTGAAGTCACTTAGCACCCATTCTGTTCAGTGCATCTGTGCAGCAGGTTTTTCTTTTTAAATACATAAAGCACCATGTCATGCATGTTTCTTGGAAGAAAAGCTATGACAAACCTAGACAAAGTATTAAAAGCAGAGACATTACTTTGCCAACACAGGTTCATATAGTCAAAGCTATGGTTTTTCAAGCAGTAGTGTTCAGAGGATGTGAGAGTTACACTATAAGGAAGGCTGAATGTCAAAGAATTGATGCTTTCCAATTGAGATGCTGGAGGAGACTTCTGAGAGTCCCTTGGACTGAAAATAGATATTAAACCAGTCAATCCTAAAGGAAATCAATCCTGAATATTCACTGGAAGTTCAGTTCAGTCTCTCAGTCATGTCTGACTCTTTGTGACCCCGTGGACTACAGCACACCTAGCTTCCCTGTCCATCACCAACTCCCACAGCCTGCTCACACTCATGTCCATTAAGTCGGTGATGCCATCCAACCATCTTATCCTCTGTCATCCCCTACTCCTCCTGCCTTCAATCTTTCCCAGCATCAGGATCTTTTCCCATGAGTCAGTTCTTCATATCAGTCAGTTCTAAGTGGCCAAAGTATTGGAGCTTCAGCATCAGTCCTTCCAATGAATATTCAGGATTGATTTTCTTTAGGATTGACTGGTTTGATTTCCTTGCAGTCCAAGGGACTCTCAATAATCTTTTCCAACACTACAGTTCAAAAGCATCCATTCTGGATAAGGAAGCTATGGAACATATACACCATGGAATATTACTCAGCCGTTAAAAAGAATTCATTTGAATCAGTTCTAATGAGATGGATGAAACTGGAGCCCATTATACAGAGCGAAGTAAGCCAGAAAGATAAAGAACATTACAGCATACTAACACGTATATATGGAATTTAGAAAGATGGTAATGATAACCCTATATGCAAAACAGAAAAAGAGACACAGATGTACAGAACAGACTTTTGGACTCTGGGGGAGAAGGCAAGGGTGGGGTGTTTCGAGAGAACTGCATGTATATTATCTAAAGTGAAACAGATCACCAGCCCAGGTGGGATGCATGAGACAAGTGCTCGGGCCTGGTGCACTGGGAAGACCCAGAGGAATCGGGTGGAGAGGGAGGTGGGAGGGGGAACCGGGATGGGGAATACATATAACTGCATGGCTGATTCATGTCAATGTATGACAAAACCCACTGCAATGTTGTGAAGTAATTAGCCTCCAACTAATAAAAATAAATGAAAAAAAAAAGCATCCATTCTTCAGTGCTCAACTTTCTTTATGGTCCAACTCTCATAGCCATATATGAACACTGGAAAAGCCATAGCTTTGACTATATGGACCTTTGTCAGCAAAGTAATGTCTCTGCTTTTTAATACACTGTCTAGATTTGTCATAGCTTTTCTTCCAAGAAGCAAGCGTCTTTTAATTTCATGGCTGCAGTCACCATATGCAGTGATTTTGGAGCCCAAGAAAATTAAGTCTGTCACTGTTTTCACTGTTTCCCCATCTATTTGCCATGAAGTGATGGGACCAGATGCCATGATCTTGGTTTTCTGAATGTTGAACTTTAAGCCAACTTTTTAACTCTCCTCTTTCACTTTCATCAAGAGGCTCTTCAGTTCTTCTTCACTTTCTGCCATAAGGGTGGTGTCATCTGCATATCTGAAGTTACTGATATTTCTCCAAGCAGTCTTGATTCCAGCTTCTGCTTCATTCAGTCCAGCATTTCACATGATGTACTCTGCATATAAGTTAAATAAACAGGGTGACAATATACAGCCTTGACGTACTCCTTTCCCAATTTAGAACTTTGATGTATTCCTTTCCCAATTCATTGGAAGGCTTGATACTAAAGCTGAAGCTCCAATACTTCAGCTGCCTGATGCAAAGAGCCAACACATTGGAAAAGACCCTGATGTTGGGAAAAATTGAAGGCAAAAGGAGAAGGGGGCAGTAGAGGATGAGATGGCTAGAGAGCATCACCAACTCAATGAATATGAATTTGAGCAAACTCCAGGAGACAGTGGAGGACAGAGGAGCCTGGCATGCTATAGTTCATGAGGTCACAAAGAGTTGGACACGACTTAGTGACTGAACAACAAGAACAAACCATGCCACAAGGAATTCAAAGTTGTAATTATATAACCCTATATGCAAGACAGAAAAAGAGACGCAGATGTATAGAACAGATTTTGGACTCTGTAGGAGAAGGTGAGGGTGGGATGACCTGGGGGAGTGGCATTGAAACATGTATATTATCAATTGTGAGGCAGATCCAGTCCAGGTTTGATGCATGAGACAAGTGCTCAGGGCTGGTGCACTAGGATGACCCAGAGAGATGGGATGGGGAGGGAGGTGGGAGGGGGTTCAGGATGGGGAACACATGTAAATCCATGGCTGACTCATATTAATGTACAGTAAAAACCACTACAATATTGTTGTAAAGTAATTAGCCTCCAACTAATATAAATAAATAAAAAAGATATATAATATTTAAAAAAAGAATTTTCAAAGTCAAAAAAAAGAAAACAAAGTTGTAATTATCTAATATGTAATTATCAAGAGACAGTGGCCAATTTGGAGTGAGGGCCCGCACGTGACATCTTTAGATTTATGTTAAAGTTAAGCATTGTCCAACTTCAATCTAGAGGGCAACGCCTCCCCAGTCCTTCTGGGAAGCATCCAAATGGGCAACAGTGGTTCACCTGTCAGAGCATCCATATTCTCTCATGGTGGAAACAGGATTCTCTTAGTGTCATAAGGTCAGTGCAGATAGCTGAGGCAAAGCTGCTTCAGGCAGTGTCTAAGAATGCTTTCTATTTCAGCATAAAGATATAGAATCTTATGCTCCAAAGCAAACTCCTAAGTTAAAAATTACTTTATACAGCTGTTCCAGCCCCATGTACTTCTGTGTCATCCTCATGACATTAAATTGCTGTGACTAATTAAATGGCAGCACTTAACTCTGACTATACACCATTGCCAGCCTACAGCCCAAGCCTACTGAAGTGGAATCTCTATGGTTGTGACCCAGATTTCAGCCTTTTTTCCAAGCTCTCTAAGCCTTTCTTTTTTTTTTTTTTTTAATTTTTTAAAATTTATTTATTTTTTCAGTGGGTTTTGTCATACATTGACATGAATCAGCAATAGATTTACACGTATTCCCCATCCCGATCCCCCCTCCCAGCTCCCTCTCCACCTCTGGGTCTTCCCAGTGCACCAGGCTCGAGCACTTGTCTCATGCATCCCACCTGGGCTGGTGACCTATTTCACCATAGATAATATACATGCTGTTCTTTCGAAACATCCCACCCTCACCTTCTCCCACAGAGTTCAAAAGTCTGTTCTGTACTTCTGTGTCTCTTTTTCTATTTTGCATATAGGGTTATCGTTACCATCTTTCTAAATTCCATATATATGTGTTAGTATGCTGTAATGTTCTTTATCTTTCTGGCTTACTTCGCTCTGTATAATGGGCTCCAGTTTCATCCATCTCATTAGAACTGGTTCAAATGAATTCTTTTTAATGGCTGAGTAATATTCCGTGGTGTATATGTACCACAGCTTCCTTATCCATTCATCTGCTGATGGGCATCTAGGTTGCTTCCATGTCCTGGCTATTATAAACAGTGCTGCAATGAACATTGGGGTGCACGTGTCTCTTTCAGATCTGGTTTCCTCGGTGTGTATTCCCAGAAGTGGGATTGCTGGGTCATATGGCAGTTCTATTTCCAGTTTTTTAAGAAATCTCCACACTGTTCTCCATAGCGGCTGTACTAGTTTGCATTCCCACCAACAGTGTAAGAACGTTCCCTTTTCTCTCAAGCTCTCTAAGCCTTTCTAATGGGCAGTCTGAGGTGAGAATCACTGGGTCAGGATAAAGCATGGATCCAAAGGAAATGCTGGCATCAAGTCAACTGAAATATTGCACATGTATTCGTTTCCTTAGGCTTCCCAGGTACAGCTAGTGGTAAAGAACAACCTGGACAAGGCAGGAGACACAAGAGACGAGGGTTCAGTCACTGAGTTGGGAAGATCCCCTGGAGGAGGGCATGGCAACCCACTCCAGTACTCTTCTTGAAGAATCCCATGGACAGAGGACCCTGGTGGGCTACAGGTCATAGGGTTGCAAAGAGTCGGACGTGACTAAAGAGACTTAGCACTTTCCTCGGGCTGCCTTAACCAATTCCTACTAACTGGGTGGATTGTATTCTCTCACTATTCTGAAGGCCAGAAGTCCAAGCTCAGGGTATCATCGGTAGGGCCGGGCCCCCTCTGAAGGTTCTAGGGGAGAACCTTCTTGCCTCTTCCAGCTTCCAGTGGCTGCAGCCATTTCTCAGCTTCCTCTGTTTGAGCCCACATCATTCCAATCTCTGCCACGGTGCATGGCCGCCTCCTGTCTGTGCTTTAACATTGCTACCCACGGTGGAAGCCCTAAGCAGGTCAGAATAGAGTTAAGAAATCCCCATCTTGATAAAGGAGGCTGGCTAAAGTAATAATTTGGGGTCCCTCCTCACCTTACACTAACTGAATTATCTTTTAGTATCAAGCCATCAGCCTACATTAAGGCATGTCATGGAGAAATATTATGTGAAACTTGTAAGACGTTTTTCTATCATCTAATATACATCACAATGTCATTTTTATGAGGAACCAGGGGAGAGATTTCTCTCAGAGTTCAATATTCAGAAAAGCTGTGCTTCCCCATAGCATCTAGCTTGTCCTAACTTTTAGATCCTGTGAATCTTAGGATAGCGTTTCTTTCTTACCCTCAGCCATTTATGACACTTGCAACCAAATTCACAGCTCCATGTCCAGCAACTGAGTCACACATTGTTTTATTTGATATTTGCCTTACATATGTTCCTAGATGGGCTTCCCAGGTGGCGATAGTGGTAAAGAATTTGCCTCCCAATGCAGGAGATGCAGGAGCCCAGGTTTCAATCCCTGGTTCAGGAAGATTCCCTGGAGGGGGAAAACCACTCCAGTATTCTTGCCTGGAGACTCCATGGACAGAGGAGTCTGGCTGGTTATAGTCCATAGGGTCACAAAGGATCAGACATGACTGAGCATCTAAGCACATGTTCCTAGATATGAGAATTCTTAGTTTATCCTTTTGTGAATTTATGTATTTATGTATCTCAAATTGTTTGAAAAAGGAGGTAAAGAAATATATACATGCACAAATATATTTCTGCATTTGTGTGTGTGTGTGGGTGGGTGGGTGCTCAGTCATGTCTGACTCTTTGAGACCCCCTGTACTATATCTGTTCATGGAATTTTCCAGGCAAGAATACTGGAGTGGGTTGCCATTTCCTCCTCCAACGGATCTTCTCAACCCACAGGATTGAGCCTGCATCTCTTGCGTCTCCTACTTTGGCAGGCTGAGCCATTTACCATCTCATTTACCACTGAGCCATCATGGAAGCCCACCGTTGTCAATGGAAGTAATAAGATCAAAGACTATTATTCTAAGAAATGTTCTGAAAGCCAGTAAAGAGAGGCACCTGTGTATCACAGAGCAGAATAATCTGGAGTAGAAAAGTGCCTTATCAGAAAACAATATATCTTACCCTGTCTTTTTACCATTGAGGAGATTCTGAGTGAAAAGAGATGTTCTGTATAGTTTGATTTTGCATCTCAACATCTTGTACCATTTTGCTTTCAAGAAGGATTTAGTGTGCAATTCTTTAGAGAATCTGTGAGGGGACCATGCCGGGTGGACGTGGAAAATTTTGGAGGCAGGATGCCAGCCATGCCTACCCTCCATTTGAAGGAGGAAGCGATGGTTCAGAGCCTGGTAAGCAATCCAATGGGATGGTAAACATTTTAGAACCCTTGCTAAAAGTCATGCAAAGAAATCAATCATCTGCATCTTGCTTCTGCTTTTCAGCAAGTTCCTGCTCTTTTCTCTACCCCTCTGAATGTGAAAACCCTCCTGGTTTCTAATCCTGCTGGATTCCTCTGTCCAAAGCTTTTTGATCTATTCTCTGCAGTCACATCATAGGGAAAAGAGATTATTCTTTTTCCTTGTGTCCAAATTGTTTCCTAAATGCTGGGCATGTGTCCTGATAAGGGTTTTGCTTTCTACATCTAAGAGCTTTTCTCTTCTTGTTGCTGTGAATTGTTCTTCAGAGAAATCAAGGGTTAGGAACGAGTTGTGTGGTTTCTGGTATTTCAATTGGATGCATTTTTTTTCCCCTCTTGCATGCATTTTTTGATATTCTATTCATAAGACTGTGTTTATACATCAAACAGCCATTTTAATTTCAGATTTTTCATCACTGAGCTTTATATCCATCTCTGTTCCTTGTTATGCACACCTGTGCCTTCTAATTCTTATTTTATCATTTTGGTTTTAATCCTTCATCCTGGTCATGAGTATTCAATCTGAAATTTTTATACATACCCCTCTAGTTTAATGACTAACTTGGATAAACAATATAGTTACTCCTGCATCAAAATACAGATCTGTGTAAGAGGGGATTCACTCCCCTCTCTGCCCATTTTTTACCAAACCTAGCAAATATCACCCGTACATTTACAAAGAGGTTGTATGGCCTGAAAATGTGATTTTTAGACTATTTCAGTCCACCAGAGTTTATAAATTGTGCAATTAAGAAATTTTGGGGGCTTCCCTGGTGGCCCAGTGGTAAAGAGTCCACCTGCCAATGCACGAGACACAGGTTCGATCCCTGATCCAGGAAGATCCCACATATGACAGAGCAACTAAGCCCATGTGTGCCACAATTTCTGAGCCTGTGCTCTAGAGCCTGCAAGTCACAACTACTGAAGCCCGTGTGCCTAGAGCCTGTGCTCTGCAACAAGAGAAGCCACCGCAATGACAAGCCCGTGAACTGCAACTCGAGAGTAGCCTCTGCTTGCTGCAACTAGAGAAAAGCCCTCCCAGCAACGAAGACCCAGCATGGCCAAAAATAAAAAATAAATAAATATTTTTAAAAATTAATAAGTACAAAAGAAAATTTTGAACCTACAAAGATCACCAAAATACAATGTCAGGAGAAAAACAAGATACATAACTGAATTCACTATGCTAACACAGATCCACCAGAATTTATAAATGTGCAATTTGTAAACTTAAGGAAGTCTGGGATCTAGAAAGATCACCAAAATATAATGTCAAGAGAAAAACATAGAATACATTACAGTGAATTCCCTGTACTAACATAGTGAAGGAGTGTGTGCACACATGCACACACCTGCTTGTCTGGATGTGTAAACACATAGAATATATACAGGAAACTGGTGGAGTGGCTGTCTCTGGGAAGGGGAAAGATCTGGAAAGGCTGTCTCTGGAAAGATCTGGGGAACTAGAGAAAAAAGAAGATCTATTTTCATTCTATATTTTTGCACATCTTGAACAATGAGCCAAGAACATAGAGTATTTATTTTTATTCATAAATTTAAAAATTTAAGTTAAAAATTCAGAATGATGGGTACTTGTGAGACTGACATTATATAAAGGAACTTCCTGTAAGTACTAAAAAGAATATGATTTTGGCACAACTCAGATTTGTTTTCTTGATCTTGGTCCTGCTACTTACTAGTTCAATAGCCTTGAACAATGTGGTATGCTTTTCACACACACATACACACTTTTAATCCAACAATCTAATTAGAAGTACTTTTCAAAATAGTTTTCTTTCTGGAAACCAAATCAGTACTTCTAACTTCAGTATATGGAAAGTATTCTTAACCTTTATGTAACATTACTACCCAGAAATGGAGGTTAACTGTTCTTATCTGGATTCTGCTGAGTTGATTAAATGATGATGTGGTATTTTCAGGTACACTATTCTCTCTTAGCCTTAGAACTTAGGAGTTGCCATCCTTAATTATAACAGAAATGTGGACAAAAAGTTAAATAAGCCCCAGAGACTGTGGGTAAACCGGATTTGAGACAACTCATTAATTTCAAGAGCTGACAAAGATGAATTCTATCATTAAAAATAAGAAACATAAAATAAAACGTAAATCTTCTTCAAAAAAATACTTGACCCGAATCTGATGCTTTATACCAAGCTCATTATTTTATCACTGCTGTCAAAAAGCATCTAACCATGTGCTTGACACTGTCTTTGGAAATGATTCCTTCTCGTTTAATCTCATCTAAATTAATTCAGTTTCTTTTAATAGGCCAAGTGTGTGCAGACACACACACAGCCCAAAAGAATAACTCTAAACTTCCAATTCATTTTATAAGCTATAAAAAAGAAATATGTTCTTACAAATCATGGCAGACAGCTACCTACTAAATGTAAATTTTGCTGGTGTGAATTCTTCATTTCTAAAAAGTGTTCTAGCGTAAGATGAACAGACTGAAAAGTATGCAAAACAAGATCATTTCTTGGAGATTTTGGTTTACTTCAATTATAAGAGGTGCTTATGATAGCATAATATTTTTATACTAACAAATATAAACTGAAATTTATGAACACCAACTGTCTATTTATGTCACAGAAATGAATTTCATCTTGAGTAGGACTATTTGAAGCCCAAGTCAGAACTCAGCAGAAGATGCAGAAATGATAGAGGAGTGAACAGTTTTCTCGGTGGAAATGTGTCTGTCCTCACCAAAGGCTTGAGAAATACAAAGCTATAAGTGAACACGCAAAGTCATAGAGCACGTGGGGCCTGGGAACTAGAGAGGGTGAAGCGTTAGGGAGTAAAATACACTTCAAAAAAATATCTACATTAAAAAAAACAAAACAAAACACCCTCTATGTCTTCAATTTCCACTGTGGAAATTTGAGCTAATAGAATTTGTCTGAGTTGCTCAACATCACACAAATGGTATATTAGCTTGCTATTGTTATCATAAGAAACTGTTAAAAGATAAACTAAAGCATAATACTTTTTTTTCTTTTTTGGCCACGCCATGTATAAGATCTTATTCTCCAACCAGGGATTGAATCTGCACCTCCTGCACTGAAAGCTCTGAGTCTTAACCACTGGACAGCCAGGGAAGTCCCAGAATATTATACTTTTAAGAGTTTATTTAAGCAAAAATCAATTTGAATTGAGTAGCCCCAAACCAGAAGTGATTAGGAGTATATTCCACGAACAGGAGCTGGAAGCAAGGTTTTTATAGAGAGGCTGTGGAAGCAAAGCAAGAAAATTATTTGATTGGTTAGAGCTTAAGTGGTTTTGTTTGGGGGGAAAAGCCTAGTTGGCTGTTTTGTGATTGGTTGTTCCTTAACCTTGAGGCTTTTACAGGAATTCACCCTGGCTTGGGTTTTGATTTGCTTACACAGAAGACCAGAGCATTAGAGCCACGTCAGACCAACGGCCTCCTTGTTTGGTTACTTTCACATGAAGGACCACAAACTGAGAGGTAGAAATGTATTGTCTCACAGTCCTTGAAATGACGATCAGGGTGCCGTGCTCCCTCTGAGAGCAAGAGGGAAGGACATTTTGCAGACTCTCTCCCAGCTTCAGCTAGTTCCTTGACCTGTGGCAACCTAACTCCAGTCCTCACGTGGCTCTAATTACTTACTTCTGTGTCTGTGTGCCTCTGTGTCCAAATGTCCCTTTCTAGAAGGTCACAGGTATACTGGGCTAGGGGTCCACCCTACTCCAACATGACCTCATCTTTCCAGTGAAGTGTTAGTCACTCAGTCCTGTCCAACTCTTTGCGACCCCAGGGACTGTAGCCCACCATTCTCCTCTGTCCATGGAATTCTCCTGCAAGAATACTGGAGTGGGTAGCCATTTCCTTCTCCAGGAAAGCTTTCTGACCCAGGGATAGAACCTAGGTCTCCTGCATTGCAGGAGGACTCTTTTACCATCTGAGCTACCGGGGAAGTCCATGAGCTCATCTTACATCTGATTAAATTTGCAACAATCCTATTTCCAAATAGGCTTACATTCAGAAGTACTAGGATTAGCCCTTCAACACGTATGCTTTGTTGGGAAACCCAGAGGGAACATTGTTCAACTCAAAAGAGATGGTAAATGGTGAAACTAGACATCAAAACTCATAAATTCAATCTCTTTTCAAAAACAGGTCACCCTCAACACATCCTCAAACTTTTGGTTTTAGGAGGACCATCGGTGTGGGTCATGTGATTGGGGGGGAGACACTGAAGAGATGTTGAGGAGACACCACCATGGAATTTAGCTGCTTTCTGCAGATGTGAACAATTCTGTTTCCTCTCACGGGGAATTCCAAATTGGGTGAAGGCAGCCTACTTCTCTAAAGGTTAGCATTTGTCAGGCAATACCAGGAGCTCCTATTATTCTACAATTAGTCCTACACATGGTCTCTTTGAGCCACATTATCTCATGAATTATTGATCTGATGAGAAATTCAAAAATTATTTGGATCAGTCATTTGAGAAAACCATGCCTGCCCACGGTCTTCCCAGGTGGCGCTAGTGGTCAAAAAATCTGTCTGCCAGTGTAGGAGGTGCAAGAGACATGGGTTTGATCCCTGGGTCAGGAAGATCCCCTGGAGGAGAAAATGGCAACCCACGCCAGTATTCTTGCCCGGAAAATTCCATGGGCAGAGGAGCCCTGTGGGCTATAGTTCATGGGGTTGCAAAGAGTCAGACACGACTGAGTTGGACACAGTGCTCACCCAGAGTCAAAAATAATTTGCCCAAGACCACAGAGCTAGTTAGCAACAGAGTCTCAGTCTCGTGACTGACTTATGGTACAATTCTCTTTTCCGACACTAGGCAACCAGGGTGAGTAAAATATGAGATATCTTTTTCCTGATATGGATACTTTTTTCCCTCTCATCTTTGTCTCAAGTGTCTTATATTTAAAAGTCACTCTTTAAAAAAAAAAACTTTCTTGTTTGTTCATTTACTTATTATTTATTTATTTATTTGGCTGCCTTGGGTCTTACTTGAGGCAATGCCCTGGGTCTTAGTTGAGGCAAGTGGGATCTAGTTCCCTGACCAGGGATCAAACCTGGTCCCCTTGCACTGGAAGCATGAAGTCTTAGCCACTGGACCACCAGGGAAGTCCTGAAAAGTCACTCCTAATTCTCATCTTTCTGCCAACTCAACAGTTAGGGGTAGACAGATAAAAAGTGCTTGATAATATTTATTAAATGAGTCTATGAATGAGAACAGGGAAGCACTGTGCCTTTAAGGATAAATTTTTCAGCTGAATAGCCGGGTGGTCTCTTGACTCACCGACCTCTCCATCTCTAAGGAAAGATCCAAGAAGCTCCTTTTCTGAATTGGGAGGTGGGTTGGGCTCCTCCTGGGAAAACTTTCCATCTATTCCCCTGTCAGATTTTTCACTTGATTTTAAGTCTGTAGATCAAATATGGCTATTTGTCTTGTTGTAGAAGAAATAGAAGCCTCTCTGTATATGGCTCCATGGCTGGAGGTTACATTCACTTCCAGATGCCCCTGTCGAGGCCCCTGTGAGACTGTGAACTGCTCAGCAGTCTCTTTCGGGAATAATCCTTCCAACAGTCTTCCTCCCACCACAACAAACATCCTTAATGATCACAGGCTAAGATTTTTGTTCACAGAGTCCCCAAAACCTGATGACTAGAAGCTGGTCCTTCACATTTGTATACTAACTTCTGTCAAGAAAATAATCTGAATGTAAGGTGATTGCCAAGTAACCCTTAAAGGAATGAATATTTTTAAGATATAAGAAAAATCTACCTTAAGGGAGGCCTTTATCAAAGTGTGAGAGAAAAAGTCAATGTTGCAGAATCCCACCAAGAAAGGGAGGGGTACCTGCTATATTGGCTTAGTTAGTGGCTCGGTGGTAAAGAATCTGCCTACCAATGCAGAAGAGGCAGGTTCGATTCCCGGGTCCAGAAGAGCCCCTGGAGAAGAAAATGGCAACCCACTCCAGTATTCTTGCCTGGGAAATCACATGGACAGAGGAGCCTGGCAGGCTGCCATTCCATGAGGTCACAAAAAAGTCAGACACAACTTAGCAACTAAACAACAACAAACCTGCTATATACAAAGTTGTGAGGCTGTACTTCTCTCTTCTTCATTTTCCTAGGTATTAATATCTCTAGAATGTACGACATTGTACCATGGTTTTGCAAGATGTTACCATTGAGGGAAATTGTGTAAAGGGCACATGGAACCTCTCTGTGCTATTTCTTACTACTGCATGTGAATCTAAAATCACTGCAAAAAAAATAATAAAATAAAATCACTGCAAAGAGGGAGGGGATATATGTATACCTGTGGCTGATTCATGTTGCATGACAGAAATCAATACAACATTGTAAAGCAATTATCCTCCAATAAAATATAAATTTAAAAATTTCAAATAAATAAAATCATTGCAAAGTAAGAAGTTAACTGTCAAAAATCTCTAGAATAATGGAATCAGCAAACACATTGGTAGAAGCACAGTTGCTACTGCATTCAAGTACTTAATGACCCTTCCAGTTCACTGATGGAGTTGCCAATACAATCATGCTGAATGACATTTGTCATTGGAATGGATTCCATACTCTTGGGTACCAAGAGCAGTACGCTTCTCCTTTACTATCAAACCCAGCTTCATAGTTGAGTTCTTAACTACCACCACCACCCAGCCCTGCCCCTCAACTTAACTGACTAATTCAAATCAGTAAACTAACCTGAATAACTGATGGGCTGAAGACAAATCTTTCCAAGGGAGGGGAACTGGTATTGTGTTCATCTTTGTATCCAGCATCTAACATAGAGACTAACAGGTAACAACTGAATAGTAAGTGTTGCTGAAGGACTAAGTGAATGATGGAATAATGAATGATGAACAGTGACTATTGTTGCCTTAGTGTTCTAGTTAGTTGGGGTAGGAAGTTACTCCAAATAACTTGGCAATTTCTTGCAAATCAAAAGCTCCAGTTGGGGGTTTAATATAAAATTTTTCACACCATTTCTGATAACAATATACACATTCACTCCAGAAAACTTGAAGAACACAGAAAAGTACAGAGAAGAAAATTTAAATGACTCATAATTTCACCATCCAGAAATGATTCTGATTGTTCTTTTGCTGTTTATCATTCCAGATGAATGTAATTATTCATTCCTTCAACAGTCTTCTTAAACTGGAATTATGGAATACACATTTTTATTATCTACTTTTATCCTACATTTCATTATATGCTGAGAAACACTTTTCCATAATTTGCCACTGTCAAAACAGTGACAGAAAGGAAAGCTGAAAAAGGAAAGCTGAAACCTTCACTTCATCAAAACCACATCAGTCAAACCAAAAACACAGCAGTCACAGAGAGCGGCGGTTAGGGAAGGGGTGGGGGAAGGGCATTGTGCTTGGAATGTCCATGCATCTGATTGTAAAAACAATTCATGTGCGGACCAAAGAGAGTGGAGGCTCTTTTGCACTTCCAAAAGGCATTGCATGTGAAGTGTCCAAGAAATAAATTCATCATTAAGGCCAAAACTTAAAGAAAAAAATTTATTACACATTATCATCAGAATTTAAATCTTAGTGGGTTGGAAATTGCATGTCAAAACGCAAGATGCAAAAATTTGAAGCGAAAATAAGAATATCACATGAGATATTTTATGTCATGAAATATCTCATAATACTAATATCATAAGATTTATGTTAAACATTCATTGTTAGCTACTGTAATTAAAAATAATTATATTAATCACACCACAGTTGTAGAGGAGAGAGAATATGAACGTATCTCAGAGGAGAGGGAAACATGGTTTAACTGTATAAACCTTTCCGGAGTAATAAGTTTTATTTGATTTAATCATGTTTGATTCCATGTTTCAATTATGAGAAATTTCTTTTAAATCTGGTTATACATAATTTGGGCTTCTCAGGTGGTGCCAGTGGTAAAGAACCTCCCTGCCAATGCAGGGGATATAAGGTAAGAGAAGTGGATTCGATCCCTGGGTCAGGTACATCCCCTGGAGGACGGCATGGCAGCTCACTCAAGTATTCTTGACTGGAGAATGCTATGGACAGAGGAGCCTGGTGGGCTACAATCCATGGGATCTCAAAGAGTTAGACATGACTGAATCGACTTAGCATGCATACATAATTTACTATGGCACCTCCTCAAAATTCATGCAACAATTACTCTGCAAGGCGAAGAGAATCTATTGTAGAAAAGAAATCAGACAACCAGCTCTTCTCAGGAACAGCATACTGCACGCTTCGAAGCACTGCCAACTGACGCTTCTCCATGCCTCTCTCATCCCCTGCTCACTCCGTCGTCAGCATTCACTTTATCTTCAATGACATGTTGCTGTTTCCCAACTCTATCTTTTGATCTTCTTCTGAACTCCCTTAAGTGCAATCCAGATGAATCAACTTAGAGCTTAAGAGGTGTGTTCTATACAAGTTGTCTTTGGAACGGATTCTGGCACGTCCTAAACATTCCCACCCATCTCAGAGATCTTACAATGGCAGGTACAGACCTTGTCGATCTTCTTCAAGTATAGACTGGTCGAAAGGTACAGGACTGGGGTGCGCTAAGGCATAGAAGTGAAGCAGAGAAGATATTTATGTGTGTTATATTTTGGACTTGGTACACTGAGCATCCCTTTTACCTGCCAAAGCACTAATATTAAACACTGTGTGAAATCAAAACAGAACCAAAGGCCTACTTACAGCTCCCTATGATTGCTAAGAGATTCTAAAGGTCATCAATTCAGTGCAATGACTGACTGTTCACCAGCCAAACCATCTCAGGATGGTTTCCCAACAACCCCAGATCACCGTGATACCGAGGGTCCTAGGGCAGCCAGCCAGACTTCAAAACCCCCATGCCAAATGCTGGCATGCTGTTTGCCAAAGCTCAGGTGGACCCTTCAGATTATAGTCAGGGCTGGATCCCCAAATTTTACAAATAAAAATTCCCAAGCTGCCTGGGAAGAATTCCAACTTGCAGAGGTGCTAGAAGATCTGATTAAGAAAGAAGAAAAAAACCAGAGTTAGGCCAGCCCCCTGGAAAATCATCCTGCCTGAGAAAGATCTCAAGAAAGGAACCAACTGGGCTTTTGCATCACCTGCGTTTTTTTCTTTCGGTCACATGTTTCCTTCTGAATACCCTTCTAACAAAATGCTTCCTAAGTAATTTTCTCCTTTCTATGCCCATCTTCTCCCTTGGTGGTGTATGAAGAGAAATGGCAGACCCAAACATAAGTAAAACTGAAGTTCATTACAGCATGTCTGTCACAAGACATCAAAACAACCTCAATGCATAAGCCAGGGAGAGGCAAGAAATACCTATCTCCTTTCTTAAAGTCGAACAGAACTTCATCCTAGATCTTGGTCACACTTAATTTTTAGTTCTTCACTCATCTATTCTGTCAGCTAACACATACAGAGTCTGGTACGTGCCAGGTACCATGATGGGTCTGATGAGAGAGAAAAACACAGGACAGTTCAAAGTGAGACAGCAAGATCCTAAAGTTGAAGGACCCGGGGAGGGCTATGGGAGCCCGGGGAAGAGGGAACAGCCCCCCATGTTTTGCTATTTCCCCCCAACCCCCATCTCTACCTCCGATTAGTGGCATTAAGATTCACTTGAAATAGCCCAGTCAGAAATGAATACTCAATCAGAAAAATTCAGGGCGGAAATGCTTATTTACCCCCGTGGCAAGCAGACATCTTAGGCTAACTTTAGAATCAAACCACCATTTACAAGGTTCTTCTCAGGCACACCTTGTTTTAGTGCATTTCACAGGTATTGTGTTCTACAAATTGAAGATTTGTGGCAACCCTGCTTGTCAGATGATGGTTAGTATTTTTTAGCAATAAAGTGTTTTTATTAAAAACTATTAGCTATATTCATTAGCTGTAGAGTATATCCCTGTAGCTTATTTACTATACACATAGTAGTTTGTTCCTCTTAATCCCCTATTCCTGTCTTGCTCCACGCCTCTTCCCTCTTCCCATTGGTAACCACTAGCTTGTCGTTATAAGTCTGCTTCTGATTGTTATATTCATTTGTTTTAATTTTTAAATCTCATATATAAGTAAAAACATACAATGCTTTGTCTTTCTCTGTTTGACTTATTTTACTAAGTGTAATACCTTCTAGGTCCATCCATGTTGCTACAAATGGCAAAATTTCATTTTTCTTATAAGTGAGTAATATTCCATTGTATGTATGGATGTGTGTGTGTATACACACACACATACCATATCTTTTTTATCCACTCATCTGTTGATAAATAAGTAGGTTGGTCCATATCTTGGCTAACAATGCTGCAATGAACATTGGGTGCACATATCATTTCAAATTAGTGTTTTTGTTTTCTTCATACCTCCAGGAATTACTGGATCATATGGTAGCTCTATGAGCTTCCCTGGTGGCTCAGATGGTAAAGAATCTATCTGCAATTCAGGAGATCAGGTTTGATCCCTAGCTCTGGAAGATCTCCTGGAGAAGGGAATGGCTGCTTATTCCAGTTCCTGCCTGGAAAATTCCAAGGACAGAGGAGCCTGGTGAGCTACAATCCATGGGGTCACAAAGAGTCAGATATGACTGAGCGACTAACACTTTAACTTTTCATAGTAGCTCTATTTTCTGTTTTCTGAAGAAGCTTCATACTGTTTTCCATAGTGGCTTTATCAATTTACATTCCCACCAATAGCGTACGAAGGTTCGCTTTTCTCTGAATCCTCAACATTTCTTATTTGTGGTCTTTTGACAATAGCCATTCTGACAGGTGTGAGGTGATACCTCCTTGCGGTTTTGAGTTGCATTTTTCTGATGTTTATCCATGTTGAGCATACTTTCAGGTGACTGCTGGCCATCTGTATATCCTCTTTGGCTAAATATCTATTCAGGTCTTCTGCCCATTTAAAAAAAATTTTTTTTCTTTTTCAACTTTTGTTGTTTTCTTGATACTGAGTTGTTTGAACTGTTTATAGATTTAGGATATTAACCCCTTACTGGTCATGTCATTTGCAAACATTGTCTCCCATTCTTTTCATTTTGTCAGCTGTTTCTTGTGCTGTGCAAAGGCAATAAAGTATTTTAATTAAGATGTTACATGGTTTTTAGAGACATAATGCTATATAGAAAAAATTTTCCATGTACTGGGAAACCCAAAAATTCATGTGACTGTCTTTACTGCAGTATTCACTATATTGCCATGGTCTGGAACCAAACTTGCAGTAGCATCTCTGAGCTATGCCTGTAGTTTGCCTTCCCACGCCCAGTCGAATCCACTGAGCTCTACCCTTATGAAGTACAATGTATTCTTCTGCAAAAGACTACGGACTTAGCTTTTGATGCACGTTGTGTGGCATATTTCTAAGAAGATCAGATAATACACCAGTAGTTTTGCAGATAATATCCCAGTCTTGTGATGCATCTCAACAAACAATGTATATCTCTTTCCTGGGATACATTTATCTCCCCCATACATTAGGCATTCAGTTATTGCAGACACACTGTTTTCTCAGCAGGCTAAGGTGGCACTTTTAGTCTCTGATTTTATGATACTGAGATTATCCATAGTGAAAGAGGGGCTTCCCTAAGTAGCTCAGCTGGTAAAGACCTCACCTGAAATGCAGGAGACCTGGATTTGACCCCTGTGTCAAGAAGATCCCCTGGAGGAGTCGTGGCAACCCACTCCAGTATTCTTGCCTGGAGAATCCCCTAGGGACAGAGGAGCCTGGCGGGCTGCAGTCTGTGGGGTCACAAAGATTTGGACACGACTGAGCGACTAAGCATACATGCACAAGCAATCTTTGGGCTATCCCAGGAAAATATTTAACCCCTAGGGCTGAGGACCAGCTTCTATGTCTTTGCTTCCTTCAATTTTATGAGACTGTGAGTTGGCTTCCCTGCAGAAACTTGAGGCAAACGCTGCTTCCTTCAGACAGTGAAACACAAAGAAACACAAATAAAGAAATCAGAGCCGAACAGAAAAGCTTTGAGGGCTTTACCTTTATTCTTCTCAATAAAATTTAGCATAGAGAACACTAAAAGCATAAAGACATTTGTTCTTATTCCAGAAGCAAATAAGAGGATTGAGAAAGGATTTTTTTCCCTCTGAAGTACAAAACATCGGCTGTTGATGGCAATATAAGAGAGAAAATACTGTTCTTTTCAGGATGTTCCGAAGCAAAATTGGCCACATGCATTAGAGTGCCTAACAGAACATCTCCGATTCTTCTTGGATAAATAAGCAAAATGTATCATCAGCGGCTAAACACCATTCCAATTTTACACTGTAAACAAAAAAGTGAAGCTAGAAACCATTTGATTCTGGGATCTAACTCCCAGCTCCAAGACATGCAGAATATTAAACTAATCTTCCCTTACGACCCTGGTCCATCCTGAGTTTCAGACACTCACTCTTTCTGTAGGGGAAGATTCGACCCCTCTGTGCCCCAGTCCAAAACACAGCCAGTCTTCACTTTTTAAATATACTTTCGTTTTAAAAATCATTTAGATAAACAAGAAGAACGAAACAGAAGAGCACAACCCACCACTCAGAGACAACGCCAGTAACATGCGGTGGCTATCTTTCCCAACTTTTCTACCGTGGCCACCTTTGCACAAGGCATTTTTAGCTTCTTTCTTTCTAAGTAATTGTTCCAGAAAGATTTGAAAGCAGTTGGGCACGTGTATCTCTCTGAACCTCTATTTTCACCATCAATAGACAGGAGATGCTCTTGGTAAGACCTAGCTGATAGGGTTGCTAGCAAATAAGTTAGTACACCTACTTGACCTTCCTACCCTCCATCTGCCCTTCCTTGCTTCTTTCCTTCCTTATTGATTTGTTCATTGAAAAACTTGTTTGCTAAGCACCAGCTACGTGCCAGGCACTGGCGGCAGAGCATCACCGCAATAAGCGAGAAAAGAGTCACGGCGCTTGCGCCCCGCGCACATGCGCACATTGAGACAGAGAAAATGCAAGACTGGGGGAATACAAACCAAACCAAACCAGAGGGTAAAGAGGGAGGAAGAGTGTGCCAACCATACAGAAGTGAAAAGTGAAAGTGTTAGGCGCTCTGTCATGTCTAACTCTTCATGACCCTATGGACTGTAGCCCACCAGGCTCCTCTGTCCATGGGATTTTCCAGGCAAGAATACTGGATGGGGTGGCCATTCCCTTCTCCAGGGAATCTTCCCAGTCCAGGGATTGAGCCTGGGTCTCCTGCATTGCAGGCAGATTCTTTACTATCTAAGCCACCAGGGAAGCCCAAGCATTCCCAAGGGAACAGCATTACAAAAGCCCTGAGACAAACTGTCAGGAAGCAGCCAATGCACTTAGCTCCAGAAGGAAATAGGTTGTGAAGGAGGAGGCTGCAGCCACCAGAAGCTGAGAGATGAGGAGGGACTCTTCCCTGGAGCCTCTAGAAGGAGTGCAGTCTGCCTACACTTTGCTTTCAGACGGCTAGCCTCCACAACTGTAAGAAAATAGATTTCTGTTGTTACAAGCCACCCAGCTTGTGGTCATTTGTTACAACAGCCCTAAGAAACAAATACAGGTATATCCTTTTTTTTTCTCTTTTTTTTAAATTGTTCGCACAATTGTCGATTGGAGACCCTGGTTTTCATAACCACTAGAGTTATTGATGAACTACACATTTGTCTCTTATCTGTAAAATGAGTGGTGTCGATTATGCATAAGTGACGTAAATATTTTCTTTCCATCTTGTTTGTGTGGTCTTTATTGATGAGCTCATTTATCAGAGTGAAAGCAAAAAATAAAACATTAGGCTATCCTAATCCAAGCCCAATTTACAAGATATAAAATTAAAAGATGCTACTGTAAGATGGTGTGATCTTTGCTACTTTCATAGAATATGACACTCGTGTTTGGCTAATGTAATTAATTGTCAGCCAAAATCATCTAATTTTACACTCTATTTTCAATGCTTCAGACTGTTTCAAAAGCACTATTCTGTTTCTGTTTGCTTCTCAGAGTGAGCTTAGAGGCTTTACTGCAGGTAGGAACCCAAGTTCTTAGGAAAATAGTGGATTCCAGGGTTGGGGCAGAAAAAAACAAAAGCAGAGCCTGAAAAATTTTGCGGTGCCAGAAAGTGAAAAAGTGCTCAAAAAAAATAATGTGGTATGTCAAAAGGACACAAGAAACAGATAAAAGGAGCCCCTGTGGTCAAAATCAGAACAAGTTAAGCCAGACAATAAATTATAATAGTAATGCATTATAACCCACAGAGTAAATAAATATTCATGAGTCCAAATAAATAAATAGCATGAGAGAGACCATAGAGTTTGATTCATAAATGTAGAAAGAATGATGTAAATAGAAAGCAACTATTAGACAAATTCCATAGCATTTGAATGCAGAGTTCCAAAGAATAGCAAGGAGAGATAAGAAAGCCTTCCTCAGCGATCAATGCAAAAAAATAGAGGAAAACAACAGAATGGGAAGGACTAGAGATCTCTTCAAGAAAATTAGAGATACCAAGGGAACATTTCATGCAAAGACGGGCTTGATAAAGGACAGAAATGGTGTGGACCTAACAGAAGCAGAAAATATTAAGAAGGGGTGGCAAGAATACACAGAAGAACTGTACAAAAAAGATCTTCACAACCCAGACAATCACGGTGGTGTGATCACTCACCTAGAGCCAGACATCCTGGAAGGTGAAGTCAAGTGGGCCTTAGAAAGTAGCACTACAAACAAAGCTAGTAGAGGTGATGGAATTCCAGTTGAGCTATTTGAAATCCTGAAAGATGATGCTGTGAAAGTGCTGCACTCAATATGCCAGCAAATTTGGAAAACTCAGCAGTGGCCACAGGACTGGAAAAGGTCAGTTTTCATTCCAATCCCAAAGAAAGGCAATGCCAAAGAATGCTCAAACTACTGCACAATTGCACTCATCTTACACGCTAGTAAAGTGATGCTTAAAATTCTCCAAGCCAGGCTTCATCAATACGTGAACCATGAACTTCCAGATGTTCAAGCTGGTTTTAGAAAAGGCAGAGGAACCAGAGATCAAATTGCCAACATCCACTGGGTCATTGAAAAAGCAAGAGAGTACCAGAAAAACATCTATTTCTGCTTTACTGACTATGCCAAAGACTTTGACTGTGTGGATCACAATAAACTGTGGAAAATTCTGAAAGAGATGGGAATACCAGACCACATGACTTACTTCTTGAGAAATCTGTATGCAGGTCAGGAAGCAACAGTTAGAACTGGACATGGGACAACAGATTGGTTCCAAGTAGGAAAAGGAGTATGTCAAGGCTGTATATTGTCACCCTGCTTATTTAACTTATATGCAGAGTACATCATGAGAAACGCATGAGGAAGCACAAGCTAGAATCAAGATTGCTGGGAGTAATATCAATAACCTCTGATATGCAGATGACATGAACCTTATGGCAGAAAGTGAAGAAGAACTAAAGAGCCTCTTGATGAAAGTGAAAGAGGAGAGTGAAAAAGTTGGCTTAAAGCTCAACATTCAGAAAACTAAGATCATGGCATCTGGTCCCATCACTTCATGGGAAATAGATGGGGAAACAGTGGAAACAGTGTCAGACTTTTATTTTTCCGGGCTCCAAAATCACTGCAGATGGTGATTGCAGCCATGAAATTAAAAGACTCTTGCTCCTTGGAAGGAAAGTTATGACCAACCTAGACAGCATATTAAAAAGCAGAGATATTACTTCGTCAACAAAGGTCCATCTAGTCAAGGCTATGGTTTATCCAGTGGTCATGTATGAATGTGAGAGTTGGACTATAAATGAGTGCCGAAGAGTTGATGCTTTTGAACTGTGGTGTTGGAGAAGACTCTTGAGAGTCCCTTGGACTGCAAGGAGATCCAACCAGTCCATCCTAAAGGAGATCAGTCCTGGGTGTTCATTAGAAGGACTGATGTTGAGGCTGAAGCTCCAATACTTTGGCCACCTGATGCGAAGATCTGACTCATTGGAAAAGACCCTGATGCTGGGAGGGATTGGGGGCAGGAGGAGAAGGGGACAACAGAGGATGAGATGGTTGGATGGCATCACCAACTCAATGGACATGGGTTTGGGTGGACTCCGGGAGTTGGTGATGGACAGGCAGGCTTGGCGTGCTGCGGTTCATGGGGTCACAAAGAGTCGGACACGACTGAGCGACTGAACTGAACTGAACTGATAGCAGCTGTTGCATGATGAAAGGTAGTGTATTTGCATAAACTCAAAGTAGCTTCCTAGAAGGTATTTATTTATTGTAAAGGAGAAAACAAACGAGACACACATAAGCTACTGCATTAATTAAGTGATCAAATTTATTAAATAGCTTCACCAGGGTAAGAATAAAACATACCAATATCTTGTACCTTCTGATATCATGCACTGAGAAGGGTACAGGATTACTCAGATGGTATTCTTGCCAAAAATTCTTGCCTAACTTTAATCTCTTTATGAAAAAGAAAATAAGAGAGATACACATTGAGAGTTTTTACTATTACCTTACTGTATGGTGCTCTCTGGGTCTTGGATTCTTTATCTGGAAAATAAACATTCTTCAAAAATGTCAAAGTCATGAAGGACAAAGACAGACTGAGGGTTGTCCCAGATGAGATTAAAGAGACAAGACAACTAAATGTCCTGTGGGATAAGTCAGTAAAGGGAATACTGGTAAATTTCAAATAAGGTCTCTAGAATTGTTAATATTGTATCAATGTAAATTCCCTAGTTTTGATCATTCTCCTACGGCTATATAAGATAGTCACATAAGGGTAAGCCACTCCAGAAGTCTTTATACTCTTTTTTGAAACTCTTCTACAAAACTAAAGTTATTTCAAAGGACTTCCTTGGTGGTCCATTTATTGAGAATCCACCTGCCAATACAGGGGACATATATTCGATCCCTGGCCTGGAAAGATCCCACATGTCAAGGAATAACTGGGCCCATGTGCCACAACTTGCTGAAGGCCAAGGGCCTAGAGCTTGTGCTCCACAACAAGAGACACCACCAAAATGAGAAGTCCAAGAACCACAATGAAGAGTAGCCACCACTCACCACAACTAAAGAAAGCCCCTGTGCAGCAATGAAGACCCAGTGAAGCCAAAAATTTTTATTTCAAAATTAAAAGTTTAAAAATAGAAAACCCTACTTGGCATTCTAAGATTGGACCTCGTGGTCTTTCAAACTCCCACCAACAATTGAACATGTGCAGGACTTTATATCTAAGCTATAAAAATGTCTCTTCTCAGTTGTTATGTCGTCTCCCATATCAAGGACACCATGCTTTTAATAGGCTCTTAACAGTCTCCTCTGGAGAAGGAAATGGCAACCCACTCCAGTATTCTTGCCTGGAGAACCCCATGGATGGAGGAGCCTGGTAGGCTACAGTCCACGGGATTGCAAAGAGTCGGAAATGACTGAGCGACTTCACTTCTTCTTTCTTCTTCTTAGCAGTCTCCCCAGGTCCTCTCTAATCTATAGTTGTTGTTTAGTCGCTAAGTCATGTCCAACTCTTTGCGGCCCCATGGTCTGTAGCCCACCTGGCTCCTCTGTCCACAGGATTTCTGAGGCAAAAATACTAGAGGGAGTTGCCATTTCCTTTTTCAGGGGACCTTTCCAACCCAGGGGTTGAACCCAAGTCTCTTGCCTCTCTGGCATCAGCAAGCAGATTCTTTACCGCTGAGCCACCGGGGAAGCCCTGAATACAAGGAAGTAGAGGCTTATGAAATCTCAAGAATGGCTATCAGTGACGCTAGGAAGCTCTAGAGCTGCTACCCAGAAGAGGAGCTACTTTGAATCTCAGGAACTTCAGGAGAGCCTGGGCTCAGCCTGCAGGGGGTGCCTAAGAAATGGCCCGCAGCTACATAGACAGCATGGTAACCCGTGCTCACCTGGGAAGCTGGCTGGGGAAGGGAAAGCTGGGTCAGGATGTGCTGTGTGACCTTCTGGTGGGATGTTTAGTCTATGCATCCAGACCACAAGACAGAGCTCTGAACTCAAGGACAGATGTGAGAGTCGTGGGCCTGAAAAAAATGACCTTTCCGAGAGACACTGTAGAGAGGAAAAAGAAACAGTAGGGTCCCATCTACGGTGGCTTGGAAATAAGGCAGTGATTTGCAGTGACCCAGGGCTTCCCTGGTAGCTCAGATGGTAAAGAATCTGCCTGCAATGCAGGAGACCTGGATTCGATCCCTGGGTCGGGAAGATCCCCTGGAGAAAGCGATGGCAACTCACTCCAGCACTCTTGCCTGGAGAATTCCGTAGACAGACCATGGGATTGCAAAAAGTGGGACACGACAGAGCAACTAACACACACACAGCGACCTAAGTTCCTGGATGCTGGCCACCCACTGTAACCATGCCAATACCCTCATCTCTCAGACCAGGACTTGGAGACCAGATTCCATTGGTCCCAGCAGCTCCCAGGCCTCCTATTAACCAGGCCTATGTATGGACAGGGATGTGCTGATTTAGAGTCCTTGGCAGGTACTGTTAGCCCAGATTAGCCCAAAGGAGGAAGAGATGATGGTCGAGTGTGGGTGGGTGGAGAGGAAAACTGACAGAATTGGGCTTGAGGTACAAACTGAGTTGATTATTTTCCACATTAAATTTGAACCCTCCTATAACTGCCCCCAGAAAAGAAATATGCCTGATGAAAAGCACATGATTCAAGTGAAGGGAACTAAGCAATGCTTCTTTGTGCTCAAGATTTCATGGCTGGTGTCATTTGCAATGGGGAGAACAAAAAACTTTTCAAAAGAATAAATCTTTAAAAGCAATCCAAGTTGATACCAACCAATTTATGAAATCATTCAAAGAAAGACAAAATAAACCAATATCAAAAGTGTGTGCTAAAAAACAAAGTTTATACAGAGATTAACTGTGGCAAATAAATGTCAAGGCATACTAATTATGTAGCTTCTAATGCTTCTGCCCAAAATGTGATCATTTGCAAAATCACAAGAGGGTAAGCGCTGAAATAGGGGATTAAAGAGAATGATGTATGTTGGAAACAGCTTTCAGACAATTTCTCTTCTGCTCTTTGACTTTTATTCCACACTCCAATATCTCCTCTTGTTCTGTACTTTTCTGACTTACAATTGTATTTCCTCATTCTCTGTGGACCTGGAAATTGACCACTGCCTTTCTAGCCATCGTCCAAAGTGACTTCAAGGTCTGTGTGAACATCCATCTGGTATCCAGGCTCCAATCTCCTCAACCTCATCTCCAATAAACTCCTCCTTTTCTCTAGCTTAGCCACCACCCTCATGGTCCTGTTCTTGCCTTTCTCATCACCTGAGCCTGTATTGCTTCCAAAAACAACAACTCTGTAATTCTGGAGGTGAAGTCATGAAAACATGTAAATAACCAACTCTGTGACCACAACTTCCCATTCTTCCTAATTCCTTGTGGAAGTACTCTGTAGTAGGCTGAAAAATGCACCCAAGGATAATAGGTTCTAAGCCCTGGAACCTGTAAACGTCATCTAATTATGTTTGGTATGGCTATTTGCCACCTGATGCTACATTAGTCTTACGGGACCACCAGATCCTTGACTCACTGGCTTTCCCTGTGCCCTCTCCACTTTCTTTTTGTCTTCTCTTTCCTCCCCATCCACTCTAAATTCCATTTTACACCAGTATAATATTGCAAATACCCCAAATCCCCTTGCTTTTCTCTCTGTCCACAGCCAGCTGACTTACTCTTCACCCTACATTGTGGATGAAGCACAGGCTGGAATCAAGATTGCCAGGAGAAATATTAATAACCTCAGATATGCAAATAACACCACCCTTATGGCAGAAAGTGAGGAGGAACTAAAGAGCCTCTTGATGAAAGTGAAACAGGAGAGTGAAAAAGCTGGCTTAAAACTCAACATTCAAAAAACAAAGATCATGGCATCTGGTCCCATCACTTCATGGCAAGTAGATGGGGAAACAATGGAAACTGTTGACAGATTTTATTTTCTTGGGCTCCAAAATCATTGTACATGGTGACTGCAGCCATGAAAGACACTTGCTCCTTGGAAGGAAAGTTATGACCAACCTAGACAGCATATTAAAAAGCAGAGACATTACTTTGCCAACAAAGGTCCATCTGGTCAAATCTATGGTTTTTCCTGTGGACTTTCCTAGGGGCTCAAACAGTAAAGTATCTGTCTGCAATGCAGGAGACCAGAGTTCGATCCCTGGGTTGGGGAGATCCCCTGGAGGAGGGCATGGCAATTCACTCCAGTATTCTTGCCTGGAGAATTCCATGGACAGAGGAGCCTGACAGGATTCAGTCCATGAGGTCGCAAAGAGCAGTCATGACTGAGCAGCTAACACTTTCACTTTCTTCATGTATGCATGTAAAAGTTAGACCATAAAGAAGGCTGAGCACCAAAGAATTGATGCTTTTGAACTGTGGTGTTGGAACAGACTCTTGAGAGTCCCGTGAACTGCAAGAAGATCAACCAGTCAATCCTAAAGGAAATCAATCCTGAATATTCACTGGAAGGACTGATGCTGAAGCTGAAACTCCAATACTTCAGCTACATGATGCGAAGAACTGGCTCATGGGGAAAGACCCTGATGTTGGGAAAGATTGAAGGCAGGAGAAGGGGACAACAGAGGTTGGATGGCATCACCGACTCAATGGACATGAGTTTGAGCAAGCCCTGAGAGATGGTGAAGGAGAAGGAAGCCTGGCATGCTGCAGGCCAGGGCATCACCGACTCAATGGACATGAGTTTGAGCAAGCCCTGAGAGATGGTGAAGGAGAAGGAAGCCTGGCATGCTGCAGGCCAGGGGGTCGCAAAGAGTTAGACACAACTGAGTGTCTGAACAACAACAACTACATTAACCTAACCATTGACCGTCTCTGCACCAGCACCTGAAAAACTAAGTGTCATTGCAGAAAAATCATTCAACCAGGCAGACTGATGCCACTAAAAATTGTTGGTGTGAGGCTCAACTGGGTCTTCCATGCTACTTCCCACCAGTCACATGCCAGAGCCTATGTATCTATTAATAACTGCCGACTCAACCTGGAAGACACACGTGCATTTTAAATCCAATGCATCCACAACTGATCTCGGGATCTCACTCTCCAAACCCACTTCTCAGGGTTCCACAGCTCAGGATGTGGCACTCATACTGTCCAGCATCTCATGCCGGAAACCCAGGAGTCATCCTCGATGCTTTTCTCCTCTCGTGCCCTTGGTCAGTCCATCACCAAGTCCTGTAGATTTCAATTTCTCAAGCTTTCTCAAAACTATTTGCTTTTCCCCACTTTCCACCAGTGCCCACGTTCCACTCAAGATGATCTGTTGCCTGAACTGGGGCCTCTGCATGGATCTCCTGCAGCCTCTCCTGCTCCCCTCCAGTGGTTCGTCTTTGATGATCACAGTCGTTGCTTAGGAGACAAGTCCGACCATCTCATGTCTATGCTTAAACTGAATTATCAGGATAGATTCCACTTGTAGGATAAAGTTACAAATACTTAGCAGGGACTCAAAGGCTCCCGCCCCCCATCATGATTTGTCCTCTTCCCCTCCCTGCAGTTTCTTCTTGCCCCATGGTTCTCCTTAATCTCTAAGCTTCCATATTATTTCAGTTCTTAGAATGCACCAAATTCCTTTGAGCTTCAGGGTCTTTGCTCATATGCCTCTGATTGGATGGAAAGTCCTTTCTCCCTTGCCCCCTCATCATTCTATCTGGTGAATTCTTAGCCCTAGTGGCTGCATATTTAACTTAGATAGAGGGAAAAACTAGGAGATCTGAGATACAAAAACTGAGCACAGCCTGGTCTTGCATCTAAGGAGTTCACATCTGGACACTTGTTCCGTCTCATCTAATCTGATCCCATCATAGAGAGAAATTATTTTACATCAAGAAGCATATTGAGACACATGGCTAAGGAATTTAAGGAAGAGTCATTTGAATCATGGCCACTGTAATCTGTTGCATGGTTTCTGCCCTGCTCAAAGAAACATATTCAGGAGGTAGCTAGTAACTAAAATCCACCCACACTTGACTTTCCAAGCTATGTCAGTGGGGACAGTGTCTGTGGGGACTGCATCCACTGAAGACGTGCTTTTTCTATTTTGCACAAAGTAGGGTAGGGGCTTCACTTCCCAGGTGGTGCAGTGGTAAAGAATTTACTAATGCAGGAAATGAAAGAGACCCAGGTTCCATCTCTGGGTTGGAAAGATCCCCTGGAGTAGAAAATGACAACTCACTTCAGTATTTTTGCTGGAAAAATCCCATGGACAAAGGAGCCTGGCGGGCTATAGTCCATGGGATCACAAAGAGTTGGACACAACTGAGCAACTGAGCAACACATGTACACACAGCGTAGGGGCAAGCGGCTTCCTTGATTCACATCCCGAAGGATGTGGGTCTCGGTGATGTCAGTGGTGTTCAAACAGATGGAATAGCCTGAACGCCAACCAGGTAGCAAAGGAACCAAGAAAAATCCGACACTTGTGGCAGATCCATTAATCAGCCAAAGAGCAACTCAAACTGTTAACTATGAGGGAGAACAGAAGAGATCTAAATTCCTATTGAGTTCTCAGATGGCAATTACGGACATCTAATAGAATCTGTAAGTGGTTCCTATCTGACTTTAAGATGTCTCTCAGAAGTCAAGAAGGGTCACACGGAGCCTCCAGACACAAATCCTGCTGCTTAACATGCCCAACAATCTCAGTGTTCACCCCTCAACAGCTTTCAGATGCTGCACCACTCATCGCAAAATTAAAATTAGAATCAATACAATGAATACTCGGTGTGTAAAACAATTCAGGGCTCTATTTCAGCCTGAAGTTTCATTTAAGCTGTCGGAATAAAAAGAAAAGACAACCCTTTGTTCTCTCCATTTCACAATCCTGCAAAAGGCCTCTTAGCCAAAATAGCTCCTCTAATCTTTAAGTTTTAATTAGCTGCCCACAATTCATAAAATATCAGGAATGAAAATGCTGATACCTCATTCTCCTGAGAAATAGCACACAATTAACCTCTTTTTTTTTCTGGTCAAAGGCAGAAATTGAGAAAGGGTAATGACAAAATTAATCTATTCTGGTGGTAAGGCCTGCCACCGTGCTGGAAACTGCCTTGACCCAGCGTCAAAGGGGAATATAATCTGGAGTGTCGGGAATGGTAGATGCCTTGAGGAATGCCTTCCGTATTCACAACAGGTTACATCACAAAACCACATTGGGTCCCCAAATCTTACTAAAATGTTAAGTGATTCCCCAGTTAATAGACCTAACTGACCCCCTTTTTATTTCCACTGTAAATAGATACACACGTAGGCTTTTTAAAATATAATTTTATTTGTTTATTTTTGGCTGTGCTGGGTCTTCATCGCTGTGTGTGCTGTGGGGCATGGTCTTCTCACCGCAGTGACTTCTCTTGTTGCAGATTGTGGGCCGTAGGGCACAGCCTTCAGTAGTTGCAGCACGTGGGCGCAGTAGTTCTGGCTCCCAGACTCTAGAGCACAGGCTTGTGAGTTGTGACCCTCAGACTTAGTTGCTCCTTGGAGTGTAGGATCTTTCCCGGCCGGAGATCAAACCCGTGTCGCTTGCATTGGCAGGCGAATTCTTTACCATTGAGCCACCAGGGAAGCCCCCATAGGCTTTAAATAATATCTGAAACTCTGGCTTTCTAGGAAGGGGAAGAGAAGACTGAGAAATGCACTCCTTCCTGGAATGATCTCAAGGTCAAAGATATGTCCGGCAGCAAAGACAGATGGAGTTGCTACTGCTGAGTTTATGCTTTCTTTGAATAACTGTTCCCTGAAAGAGTTAGACTCTGCTTTTTCTTTTCTCCATGATGGCAAATTACATGGTGTATATTTAAGTAGGACTAGCCATAGCCATCTAAATTCAGTGGAAAGCCTACAGAGGCAAAATAGAGTCCCAAACCTTGCAACATATGCTCTCAAGGAAGATGAGGGGAGGTGAAGGGTAGGATGGAGGCTGTAGAATCTACCTTCCTTTAAACTCCAATGTGGTGACTCACTAGCTCTGTGATCTAGGGCCAATTGCTTAGGCTCTCTGAGCTTTATTTGTCCCCATATGACTAAATGACTGAAAAATGGCTCAAAGGGTAAAGCGTCTGCCTGCAAGGTGGAAGACCTGGGTTCGATCCCTGGGTCAGGAAGATCCCCTGGAGAAGGAAATGGCAACCCACTCCAGTACTCTTGTCTGGAAAATCCCATGGACGGAGAAGCCTGGTACAGGCTACAGTCCATGGGGTCACAAAGAGTCGGACACGACTGAACGACTTTACTTTCAATTTTCACTTTATGTCTAAACTGGGGACCAAAACTTGTGTAGTGAGGATGAAACAGAGAGCCTGGCATTTCAGGCAAGTGCTTATCAAGGTTAGCGTCTATATGGTCAATAGAGGAACCCAGATAGCTTTTAATGAGTCCAAAAACAGAAAGATACCGTTTCACATTCAGAACACTTGGGTAATTCCAACTGCTGCTATTTGTTTTTCAGGTAACAACTTTATTGAGATATAATTCCCATGCCATACAGTGAACTCATTGAAAGTGCCCAACTTTCCATCTTTAGCACATTCACCAAGTTACACAACCATTGCCACAATCAACTTTAGGACATTTTCTTTGCTATACAAATCCCCATACCCACTAGCTATCACCCTCTTTTCCTCCCAGCCTTAGGCAAACACTAATCTACTTTCTGTCTCTATAGAGTTGACTATTTTGGACGTGTCATATGAACTGAATCACATAATATGTAGTCTTTTGGTAAATGATTGCTTTTACTTAGCATAATGTTTTTCAGGTTCATTCACACTATAGCATATATCAGGACTTATTTCTTTTTACGGCTGAAGAATACTGTTGCATGGATATATGACATTTTGCTTATCCATTGCTATTATTCCTTGATAGACCCATTGTAAATTCAGTGCTAAATAATAAAAGCATAATAACACACAGTGCCAACCATCACCTATATAGAGGTGCTTTCTAGCTGGCAGGGTATGTCAACACACGCAATTTCATTTGCACATGAGCGATTTTATCTGCAGCTCACAACAATCCTGGGTGGCAGGCATTATCTTACGTTTCATAGATGAGTGCAAAGAAATCAGACATCTTAGCAAAGATTACATTGCCACACAGTCACTGGCAGAGCTGGGACTCAACTGTGACCTTCTGAACAGAGTCCCTATTTTTCCTGATTAAGGCTGAGCTGCAGTCAACTGGTCAACCTGCCCCATGGTGAGGGGTGTGTAAAGGTCCCTAGTCCAGAATACATGTTTTGCACCTTGGAGGGAGCAGAGAGGAGCTACAAGATCTTTTCCATGACCTCTATTTGCCCCCCAAGTGTAGTCACCTGTGACCACATAGCCAGGAGTGGAGGATCTTAGCTTTCCAACTTCAAAGTGAATGTATTAATATTACCGCTTCTACAAGGGCCGGCCAATTCCTTGAGGAAGCAAAACAACAGTTCCTTTGTTAAAGGTTCCATCATCACAACCACCCCACACACACACACACACACACCGGCCAGGCCCCCAAGGAGGTTTTACAACTAGGCCATTTCCAAGCAGCCCCCTTGTGAGCAGACACACATTCACCGCTGGCCTCAGAGAAGGGATCAGTTCCTTCTTCTGTATTGACCCCCCTGCAGCGGAACCCCTTGGCTCTGCCACAAACACACACAATAGCCCGTCCCCTCCTCTTCCGTAGATTTTCCTGCTCCTTTAGCTGGGCAGAAATGACCCCACCTTATTTTACTTTTCCAGATAAGTGTTCTAAAAACTTCAGTATTAAAAAATCATTTTTCATTTCCCTCAAGCCCAAATCAGAGTGATTTGATAACACTAGCGTCTCATGGATCCAGCTCTAGTGTGTACAAGGTGTATATACAATAGCTGGAAATCACTTGGGAAGAATGGGATAAGGAAAAAGAAAAAGGAGGTGCGGATCTATCTGTGGATTTAAATTCAGTAAAATGGCGTGCTGCAGTCCATGGGATTGCAAAGAGTTGGACACAACTTAGCGACCGAACAACAACAAGAGAATGAGCTGACCCCCTCCCCCTTTACTTGAGGACAAGATGATCTCCTTCCAGACTGTTCTATCCAAGAAAGACCTTCTGGAGCAAAACTCAAAACCGGCTGTGACTGGGGCTGAGGCGGTTGGAACCTGTGACCAAGAACTACTGGCGGCTCACTTCTCTCAGAAGCTGCAGTGAACCCAGCAAAGCTCCTTAGAGGCCCTGGAAGTTCAGTGGGTGGCAGCATCTTCAGAGGACTCAGCAAAAGGAAAAGCATCACTGCACAAGCATGGTGGGATGCCAGCGAGCCGCTATGGGTATGGCTTCTGTCTGCTCCACATGAGAGGGTGTGAGGCCGCAGGGAATCCAGGACTGGGGCCAGCCGTCAGCCTCCACCAGCTCTCAGCCATCCTGGGTCAGCTCAGACGCTCACCAGGGCCATTCGCCAGTGGCCCTGGGACCCTCAGACACATGGGCTCAGAGTCCTGGGCACTGAGGTGGGATAAGACAACGTTAGCCAGCATCACTCTGCTGGCTACATGGTCCTATCACCTTCCATGAAAAAAGGAAGATTCTGCTCCAATTTAAGCTCCTGGGCAGAGCTGGTTCCTTTCTCCCTACCAAAGAAATAATAGAATCTTCTCCTGGTTCATCTTCAGTGGCTGTTTCCAGAAAATGCCAGCAGGGTTTCATTAAGGGTTGAGTTGTATTCCCCAAAAATAAAGTCCTAACCCCAGTATCTCAGAATGTGATCCCGTTTGGAAATAGGGTTGCTGTAGATGTAATCTTTTGTTGTTTGTTGTTTAGTCGCTAAGTCGTGTCCAATTCTTTGTGACCGCCTAGCCTGGAGCCCTCCAGGCTCCTCTGTCCATGGGAATTTCCAGGCAAGAACACTGGAGTGAGTTGCCATTCCCTTCTCCAGGAGATCTTCCCAATCCAGGGATTGAACACGTGTCTCCTGCATCACAGGAGGATTCTTTCCCACTGAGCCACCTGGGAAGATATAACAGTTAAGTAAAAATGAGGTCATTCAAGTGGGCCCTCACCCAGTATGACTGGTGTCCTTATAAAAAGGGGATGTTTGGACAGAGACACACACAGAGAGAACCCTGCGTGAAGATGACAGAGATCAAGGTACTGCTTCTACACACAAAGGCGCCAGCAAACCACCAAAACAAGGCAAGAGGCACTGAACACATTCACCCTCAGAGCCCTGAGAGAGAGCCAGCGCTGCCCACACCATGATCTTGGACTTTTAGCCTTCAGAACCATAAGACGATAGTCACCAAGATTAGGGGATGTTGGTGGGACAGCCCCAGAAAACTAATACAGGCTCCTTTCCTCGGTTTCGCCATTACTTCCCGTCTCACCCTAGACCCTCCCTCACATCACAGAGGGACCTACCTCTGTCACTTCAGCCTCATTGCCGGGGGAGGAAGCGTTCCCTTCACCTTTGCAGGAGGTGGTGCCAAAGTGAAGTGTGTTATGTTAAACACAACTTCAGAGACCTCCAAATGGCTGAGAACATGAAAAATACCTTTCCTTTTAATAAATTCATCCCATTTGTCTCTCTGTACTAAATTATCGAGAAGATGAGAGAATATCACTCAGCCATAAAAAGGAAGGCATTTGTCAGTTTTAATGAGGTGGATGAACCTAGAGCTTATTGTACAGAGTGAAGTAAGTCAGAAAGAGAAATATAAATATCATATACTGATGCATATATATGGAATCTAGAAAGATGGTACTGATGAAATTATTTGCAGGGCAGCAGTGGAGAAACAGACATAGAGAACAGACTTATGGACAACGGGGGCGGGGGACGGTGGGCAGCAGGAAGAAGGAGAGGGTGAGATGTGTGGAGAGAGTAACATGGAGACTTACATTACGGTATGTAAAATAGATAGCCAATGGGAGTTTGCTGTATGTCTCAGGGAACCCAAACAGGGGCTCTGTAACAACCTAGAGGGGTGGGATGGAGAGGGAGGTGGGAGGGAGGGGACACAGGTACACGGGTGTACCTATGGCTGATTCTTGTTGATGTTTGACAGAAAACAACAAAATTCAGTAAAGCAATTATCCTTCCATTAAAAAATAAATAAACTACAAAAAAAGATGAAAATATTTTTATACTACAAATATTTGACATAGTCATATAGCAAATACCATTTTAGATCTTTTCATGTGCCAGCTTCTGTTTTTTTTATATATATTTTTTTAATTGGAGGATGATGTTATTTTTTTTATGTTATTTTTAATTGGGGGATAGTTGTGCCAGTTTGTGCCAGTTCAGTTCAGTCTCTCAGTCATGTCCAACTCTTTGCAACCCCATGGACTGTAGCATACCAGGCCTCCCTGTCCATCGCCAACCCCCGGAGTTCAAGTTTCTGCCATACAACAATGTAAATCAGTCATAAGTATACACATAGTACCTGTCTCTTGAACCTCCTTCCCACCCCCACATCTCACCCCTCTAAGTCATCACAGAGCACTAGGGTGAGCTGTCTGTGTTATACAACAACTTCCCACTAGCTATCTATTTTACACATGGTCATGTATATATCTAGAGAAGGAAATGGCGACCCACTGCAGTACTCTTGCCTGGAGAATCCCGTGGACAGAGGAGCCTGGTGGGCTGCTGTCCATAGGGTCACACAGAGTTGGACACAACTGAAGCGATTTAGCATGCATGCATGCATGTATATATCTGTTACATACATTAGCAATTAAATGATCACAACAATCCTATTAGGGAAATACTATTACCATCCCCATTTTAAGGTGAGGAAACTGAAATATAATGATTCCCACAGGGTCAGTGGCAAAGCCAGAGGTCAAAGCCAGACTAGAGCCTGGCACCAGAATTCATGCTCTGTGTCAGACCGCATCTCACGGTCAGGATTTAATAGCATCCAGCTGGGGTTCTGAACAAGGCCCATCATTCTGGGTGTCAGTAATCCCTGCCATCGAGGGGCCCAGCCCAGTCCTAAATGTGAGATGATGGCGCACTTCCATTCTACTCCCAGGGGGGTATTTTATACCACAGCACTAGCAGAACTGGAATCCCTAGGCAGGTCTCCCCCACAGAACATAGAAATGCTCAGCACCCTGACAACACGAATGTATCCATGTCAGGGCCCCGTGGAACTACGGCAGAACCCATGAGGCCAAGCAGGAGACGAGAGAAGCCTGGTAGACCAGAGTTTCAATGGTGGCGTCCAGCAATCCAAGATTTTTTTTTCTGAAAATATATGAAACACCCCCAGGCAGGTAGGCAAGATTCTTTCTGATTGCTGAGTTCTTCAATAAATAGTTGGGGCAAAAGACTTTGAATTGGGGTAAAAACTTTGAGTTATTATCAATACCATGACCCTATCTGTACCCACAGGTTGTTTTGGCAGGGCGAATTTTGTGTGTGTGTGTGTGTGTGTGTGTGTGTGTGTGTCACATAGTCATGTCCAACTCTTTGAGACCCCATGAACTCAAGCCTGCCAGGCTCCTCTGTCCATGGAATTCTCCAGACAAGAATACTGGAGTGGGTTGCCATGCCCTCCTCCAGGAGATCTTCCTAACCCAGGAATCAAACCCACATTTCCCGCATTGCAGGTGGATTCTTTACCATCTGAACCACCAGAGAAGCCCATGCGAACTGTAAATAAGTGCTAATAACATATCAGTACTTTAAGATGGCACAGGCTAGCTTAGATTGCCCTCTTCAATGGAAACTACCTTCCATAGAGCACAGAGCCTCTACGGAAAACTGAAGTCAATTCAGCTCCTCAACAGACAGCCCAAAGAAGTGTTAGCTAGAAACAATATAACTCTCAATCTGGGAAAGGTTGGGTTATGCTTCCAAAACGGTATTAAGAACCAGCTCAGAAGCCAGTAAGTAACACAAAATCCTTCTACAGCTATAGAAAGTACGCCCTTTATTTAAGGCTCAGCAGGTCAAACTATGTGCACAGAAATATGGCAGCTACCAAGGACCAACGGCAGCTACAAGGCAGATACAATGGCAGATATAAGGTCTAGGATCCAAGGCTGACAGGTCTAATCCTGAAAATAGCCAAGATCCAGAAGGCCTGGACCAAATGATTTCACATTGACACTGGACAGAATCAAGTCCTGGGAGTTGCCAGGGTCTGTGATGTCCAGGAGCTGCTTTTCAAAGGGGACCTCCCCAGCACATCTACTGAAGGCCAACACCTGCGAAGCCTCATAACTGGCAAGAATGAATGAGCTAGTCATTAGCAGATTAAGCAAAACATTTTCATTATTAAGACATGTTTCTATTGCGCTGGATTGTTTGCTTTCTTTATATTTCTTGGGTCACAAAACCTTTATTTAGCTCTTAATCTCCATTACATCTGGAAGGTTTTCTAAAACCTGTTTATCTAGTGGTTGTTCAGTCACTCAGTCGTGTCCGACTCTTTGTGACCCCATGGACTGCAGCCTGCCAGGCTTCCCTGTCCTTCACCAACTCCTGCGGCTTGTTCAGACTCATGTCCATTGAGTCAGTGGTGCCATCCAACCATCTCATCCTCTGTTGATGAAGATTTGTGTAGTTTTCTATTTATCTAGAAAACTATGTAAATCTTCCATTTAAAAATAGCAGTCAGTATATCTTAAAGAACTTGAAAGATGGAAAGTTACTGTTGTTGTTAAGACATTTATTGAACGGCAACCATGTAATGTGTGGCTGTGACCCTCCCTCACGGGTTTGTGACCTACATTAATGCAGGTCAGTGCCCCGGCAGATCCTGGTCCCAAAATGCCTCAACTTGTCTGTGAGGCCAAGACAACCGCATTCTCTTTCTGGACACTAACACAGAGGCCCAGTTTCTTGCTTGCCTATGTTGAAGAAGGTTTAGAGTTAGTCGCTCACTCGTGACTCTTTGCGATCCCATGGACCACAGCCCTCCAGACCCCTCCATCCATGGAATTCTGAAAAAGGTTTCTTTTTCTTCCTTTCCTAAAATGATACAAGTGAAAAAATATTTAATACATAAACCAAAGGAAAACACTAAAATGCATCCATAATTTTAAATCAACCACAAACCCTTTCTAGTCTTTCTGAAAGAGTTACCCACTGTCAAATCAATAGATGTCAAGAAGCATTTCTTGAGAACCTAGAATGTTTCTGACACAAGGCTGGGTGACCTAAGGCACAGAAAAACAATAGGGGGACTTCCCAGGTGGTCTAGTGACTAAGACTCCATGCTCCCAATGCAGGGGGCCTGGGTTCCATCCCTGGTCAAGGAACTAGGTCCTGCATGATGAAACTAAAGATCCCTTATGCCACAAGGAAGAGCAAGGACCCCACGAGCTGCAACTAAGACCCAGAACAGCCAAATAATTAATAAGCAAATAAACATTGAAGAAAAAAAAAAAGAAAGAAAAGGAATAGGAATCCCGGCCCAGACCTTCAAAAGAGTTTGCTCTCTTGTTAGAGAACAAAATAAAAACAAGTACAGCCAGAGGCTATAATGTACTGATGAGCCACCATCACCGCTGCCAGGAGGATGAAAAGGGAAATGTACTCATTCATTGGATAAATCTGCATTGAGCACCTGCTGCGTGGTCTCTGCTTTGCACATGGATGGACATCTTAAGGAGATGATAGCAGCCAGTCAGGAAATATTTTCTAGATGGATAAACAGATAAGGTGCGGGAAGTACCACTTGGAAAAACCCCGAAGATTTTCCGGGGAAACCGGCAGGAGCTGACGCTTGAACCCATTCCTGAAGGAAGAGAGCGGCCAGAAGGGGGCGCCAACTGAGCGCTAACTCTATGCCCAGTGTCACAGGAGCACTTCCTGGAGTATTTCATTCAATTCTCTCATGACCCTATATAATAAGTATTTATTTTTCCCTCTATTTTACAGGTGAGCCAGCCGAAACTGAGAAGGGTTCCAGAACCTATGAACATTTCACAGCCAATAGGTGGAGTCAGAGCTCAGGCCCAGGCAGCTCCCACCACGTGTATCCGCAGAGCTGCGGTACCCACCCGTGGTTTCAGCCTTCTCCTCTGCCTCTTGCTGGACCGCATTCCTCAGCTGCATCCACTGCGGCCGAAAATGCACATGACTTTGATGAACCGTCTGTTTTTACAATGTGAGAGTTCAAGGCGATAAACCATAAACTGTTGCAGTGACTCGCAATTCAGGTCCTTCAGCCAGGTTGGTTGAAGCACTCCACTGTTACCATGAATGCAGCTGAGAACTCAGACTTAAAAGGAATAAAGTTGCTTTCTGGCTCTCCTGAAGTTTCTCTCAAGGTCTGAGATAACAACCCTCTTCTAAGTGTTCCCCGCTTTTAGGGGCGAGATCAGCCGTCCCAACGTCTGTCTCTCCACCCCCACCTCCGCTAGGGAGAGGATTTGACATCCCCTACTGCAGAACTTCCATGGACAGAGGAGCCTACAGTCCATGCGGGTCACATAAAGTTGGACACGACCGAGTGACTACACCACCCCCACCCCCACCCCTCCAGCCTGCCAGGTTTTTTTCTGTTGTCTTTGCCCTTTTCCTTTCCTTCTTCCAGCCCAGCACTCCTCCAGCCTCTCAGGGAATCAGCTCACATCCTTCCAGCCATTCCCGGTCAGATGACTTCTTTCAGAGACCACTCCTCAATAAAACTCACATTTTCCCGCTAGAACATGGAGACTTTCAAGATGGGACAGAATCACACGCCCAGTGCAGAGTGCATAGGGACCAAAAGGGGAGCAATCCATTGCAGCTTAATCTATGGGGGAGAGGCTTCATGAAGAGGCAAAACGTGAGAGAGAACCTGAAAGATGGACACTGATTGAGGAGACACTAACAGAATTAGATGCGGAATAAACAGGAACTTGACTACATTTTTCTAGGAGCAGTTTGCCATTCTGAAATAAGAAAATGCTCACAAGGGAGATGTTTCTATGCACCCTCTACCAGTATTTCGTTCCTGCCTTCTCAACAGCTAAACCTAGTCAATAAATCAGGCCTTCATTTTGTTAAAAAAGGAACAAAACCAAACTTTTCTGTTAATAATTATTCCTAGCATAAGAGGTCAGATCGTTCAAATGTAGATATAGTTTATGGATTTAATATTAAAATCCCTTAGCATTAAATCCAATTAGGGAATGTAAACATCATTGCTATTGGGTGAGATTATCTCCAATACTTTAGGAGATATTTAATATGGTTTAAACGTTTCAGGGGTTTCAGCTCAGGGGTTTCCCAGGTGGCTCAGTGATAAAGAATCTGCCTACCAATGCAGGAGACATGGGATCAATTCCCTGGTCCAGGTAGATCCCACATGCTGAGGAGCAGCTAAACCCGTTTCAATTTGCCTGAAACTCTATTGAATTTTTTTTTTTTTAATTTTTCTAACACTGAGTCCATCTTTAAGGAGACATTTGCTCTGAGAAAAGCATTTAGAAGAAAAAAAAAAAAAGTAGTTTACTTGCTAAGAAGTTAGATAAGGCAATCCAAGTTTTAAAAAGACTGGCTTTGGGACTTCCCTAGTGGTCCAGTGGCTGAGACTCCGCCCTCCCAATGCAGGGTTAGGTTCCATCTCTGGTCAGGGAACTTGATCCCGCATGCCACAACTAAGGCATGGAGCAGCCAAATAATAAAGAAATAAATAATGTTGTTTTTTTTTTTTTTTAAGACTGGCTTAAAAAGAAAACAAAACAAACAAGAAACTCTTAAATAAATCCAAAAAAACATCCAACAAGCCACATCTATACATAAGATGAGCTGTGTTATCAAATTTATAGTTCGTTTGTTCACGGTAGGAAGAAGTGATTTTGTCACAGCATTTTTATCTACAAAGGTTACTACCTGTCTTCAGATAACAACATTGAGATGGTTGTGAATGAAATTATCTTTAATACAGAGTTAATAACTTTCAGGAAAATTTCATAGTTTCATTTATCATGGGGACTCTAACCAGACAGAGGGATCCCCTGGGGGGCGGTCTTGGTCTATCTTAGGATGCAAAGTGCTTTTTAAAATTCTGAGGCAGGTATACTGGTATACTGGCATTGCTTCTAGACACACTTAAGATTAAGAGAGAGCAGGATCGATCCCACTGAGACCACCACACTTTTTACGCTCTCTGCCAGCAACGTCCACACCTCACTCTACTCCACCCTCTTCCTTCCTGAACCAGCGGCAACAAAAACAAAGAAGAAATCACATCTCAGGAGAGATTTTTGAAGGGCAGCAGATTCTGCCTCAAGGGTAGCAGAATATGCCACCCCAAATATGCCACTTTGGCAGATTATTATTTTGCGCTAAACGCAAATGAGAAGAGGAGATGCAGATACAAGCAAAGCTCTGACCTCCCTCATTTGCTTAAAAACAGGACTTAAACTTGTAAGGATGTTCTCTCTTCCCTCTCTACCAGAGAGGACAGAAGTTAATCCCCAGAGACAACTATACACCCTACTCAGCCCACCAGTGGCACCTGAAAAACCTCTGGAATAAACTTTACTAACAGTCTTATCTACCATTTGTTGTCATTTAGTGGCTAAGTGGTGGCCAACTCTTTTGTGACTCCATGGATTTGTAGCCAGCCAGGCTTCTCTGTCCATGGGATTTTCCAGGCAAGAATACTGGAGTGGGTTGCCATTTCCTTCTCCAGGGGCTCTTCCCAACCCAGGATTTGAACTTGTGTCTTAGAATGCCTGGCACATGGACAGCACTCTGGAAATGGCAACTCTGGTCATTCTTCGCTTCTCTGGACTAGAAGGCCAGTGGTGTATGTAATGGCAGGGTTGCCCCCAATGCACTGTAGAATATATTTAGGTAGTAATAGTCAAATATGTGCACACCCCTGCTTTAAGACCACTCATTATATGAAATTTTCCATTTTTTTGAACTCACGTGAGACCTGGGCATCTGTTATGAAGAGCCTTGCCCCTCATCAAACTGTCCTGCTTCATTCCCCAGGCTGTCTGCTGGCCCTCTCCCAAACATTACTCTGCAAACAACCCTCCAAGATTTCCAGTTAGATAAGGGAGCTACCCTTAAACAAAGCAGTCCTTTCAACATCACCTATTAAGGATGATTGTGTAGGATTCATGTATTCCCAGAACTGAAGGCAAATTCCAGCAGGAGTCGTAATTCTTTCTTTTTTTAAAATTTTTTTTCTTTTTTTTTTCCTTTTAATTGGAGGCTAATTACTTTACAATATTGTGGTGGTTTTTGCCATACATTCACATGAATCAGTCATGGGTGTACATGACCCTCCCTCCCACCATACATTCACATGAATCAGCCATGGGTGTACATGTGTTCCCTATCCTGACCCTCCCTCCCACCTCCCTCCCCATCCCATCCCTCAGGGTCATCCCAAAGGAGTTGAATTTCTGACCAACATCAGATTTCAACGTTAGATAAGTCTGAGATGGACAAATACTATAACATGAAACTAAACTATAAACCACTCTACATTTAAATGAATAGAAATAGGACCTAAGACTAATAAAATGGGCATTAAGGCATGTACACATTGATTACACAAAAAGCCTCAATGAATTATTAAATGCTCATCTAGTTTTATATTGTGGGTAACAATTGTAACAGTTTCATTATATCCTAGTTCTGACCTAAAATGAATATAGCATCTGGGATAATTAAGAGATAGTCATTTAGCAATGCTTGCATGTCACCTTAGAAATTTATCAGATGACCCAGAGGTCCCAGGTTTTTTCCAAAAGCTCACCAAGGAAACAGGAGAAAAAGCCCTTCCCATGGCCACCCAAGATAAAGGCCTTGAAGCAAGAGGAGATATTCACAACCTTTCTGCTGACAATAAAGACCTGGGCTGAGCATTAAGTCTTATAAATCTTTAATGTGATGGTGTTCTTTCCATTGAAAGCATTTCTCTTCTGGAATAGGGGCTGACTCCACACTTCACTTTCACCCTTTACACCCCTCTCCATTAATAAAGAGCTACACACCACCTCTGATCTGTTATCAAGAGCCAGGAGATGCCTGGCATCAGAGGGTCCCTAGGAGACAACGCATGTTCAGTATTTCTCAGCCTTCACCACCGGAAACTGATGGTGTTTGACATCTAGGAGAGCAGGTCACATGGCAGTGAAAGGCAATAAAAATGATCAGATTACATCTTTAGACTTTACATATTAAGGCTAAAAAATTACATGGTATGAAGATACATGTACATGTGTGCATGCTCAGTCATTCAGTTGTGTGACTCTTTGTGGCCCCATGGAGTGTGGCCCACAAGGTTCCTCTGCCCATGGAATTTTGCAGGCAAGAATGCTGGAGTGGGTTGCCATTTCCCACTTCAGGGAATCTTCCCCATTCAGGGATTGAACCTGGGTCTCTTGCATTGGCAGGCAGATTCTTTACCACTAGCTCCACCTGAGAAGCTCCAATATGTATATGTATACATGTGTAATATTTTTTAAATAAAAATATATGCATATGTAGTTATTTTTAATAAAATACATATTTAATTTTTTAAAAGGTTGCCTACCTTCTTCCTAATCATTCTTGCCTCCCTCAAAGTCAGCAAAACCTTTTAGGAAAACAGATCCAGTGGAGGCCTGCCCAAAATATCCTCTTAACTGTCCCCTTGTTTAAAAAAAAATGAGCTATCATAGTATCCATATGCAGTAGGCTGAAATATTTTGATGAATTGCTTAATTTATGAATTTTATTTTTAAGTTGCATGCTTTATTTTCTTGCAAAATAAAAATGTAATATAAAAGCAAAAAAAAAAATTAGCTATCAGGCCCAAAATGTAGCCACTTATGCTAAGCCCAAGGTCATCAAACTGAGACTTAATACCTCACTTGTCTATGGCTAAACCACCCTGGATTCACCCCATCTCATCTGATCTTGGAAGCTAAGCAGGGTTGGACCTGGTTAGTACTGGGATGGGAGAATTAATACCTAACCAAATGGCAGCTTCCTCCTCTCCCAGGAATGTCATCTTCCAGTCAGTCTGGCATTAGCTGGTCAGCACTAGTGAGGTGCCAGTGCCCAGGGTAGGTCACCCCAAAAATGTGTCTCAATGGCATATTGATTATTTTGAATCAAAGCTAGTTAGGAAATGGCCTGGGAATTTCCCTGGTGGTCCAGTGGTTAAGAATCTGCCTGCCAAAGCATGGGACATGGGTTCAATCCCTGGTCTGGGAAGATGCCACATGCCAAGAAGCAACTAAGCCCCGTGAGCAAAGAGAAGCCACAATAAGAAGTCCACACATCGCAACTAGAGAGCAGCCCCTGATCTCCACAATTAGAGAAAGCCCACACACAGCAACAAAGATCCAGTGTAGTAAAAAAATAATTAATTTTTTTAAATGGCCAATGCTAGAGGGACCCTGAACCCTCCGAAATCTCCCTGAAAGCAGGAAAAAAATCTCCCCTGTGAATGGTGCTCTCCCTGCATCTGGAGGTAAAGGACACCCTTATCACCAGAGAAGGGGAATTCAGCCCAGAAGCCTATATGAACAAACCTGGTTACTGTTTCAATTTACCACCCCAAGCACAAACTCTGCTTAGATTCTTCACTAATTAAGCACCCAAAGCCTTAGTTTCTTCACCCTGTCAATTCCTCACAAATTGTTTCTTCGTCTAAAGACTAAAAAAGCTGCCCGCTTTGTCCATTTCTTAGGTCTCCTTTCTCTGGGACTTCCATGAGCATGTATTAAAACTTGTCTCTTTTTCTCTTGTTAAGCTCTCTTGGGTCAATTTTATTATTAGTCCAGCCACAAGAACGCAGGAGGGGTAGGAGGGAAATTCTCCATCTCCAACAGAGATGAAGTGAAGTGAAAGTCACTCAGTCATGTCTCCAGGCCAGAATACTGGAGTGGGTAGCCTTTCCCCTCTCCAGGGGATCTTCCCAACCCAGGGATCGAACCAGGTCTCCCACATTGCAGGCAGATTCTTTATCAGCTGAACCAACAAGGGAAGCCCTCAATTCGTCTGACAGACCCCTCCCAAAGGAAGGTGGCCTTGCCTGAAACAATCAGATCTCTGCTAGAATAACTTCCTGTCCCGCCTCCTTCTGCCTTCTGAACAGCTCCTCGGACCCCTTTTTATTTCCTAGCAGGAACTCTGCCTGGTTCCTGAATCACTGAAGAAAGCCAATGCGATCTTTAAAATTAACTCAGTTAAAATGTGTTTTCCAACACCTCTTCAGACTTCTAACCCAGGGTGTGCCTCAGGCCCACCTCCCATACAAGTGTCTGTGCTCCTTGTTGTGTCTGCCCACAAGGTAACCGGGCCTCAGGCTGCCTGAAACGAACAGTCACTGTGACCGCCCGTCACCCACACCATTCTCCTCCCATCTGAACAGGTGGGTGTCTCGGTGCACTCCAGTTTGGGGTTTCCCTAACCAAGAAACCTTCCTCTGAGGGCCCAATCAAGACCTACTTGCCCAGAGAGCCATTCCTGATTAACCAGCAAAGCTTTTACTTTACTCCTGCAACTGTTCTTTCCTGGGCTTCCCTGGCGGCTCAGATGGTAAAGAATCTGCCTGCACTGCAGGAGACCTGGGTTCAACCCCTGGGTTGGGAAGAACCCCTGGAGAAGGGAATGGCTACCCACTCCAGTACTCTGGCCTGGAAAAGTCCCAGTCCATGGGATCACAAAGAGTCAGATTTGACTGAGTGACTTTCACTGAAACTAATCTTACTTTTATGCACCCAAACATCCCAACATCTGTTCACTTTTAATAACATTTAGGATGTGGACACCTGACATATGCTTAATCCTTGCACTCCTACGACTGTTATGTGTAAAATGAAGATAATAATAAGCAACTTCACAGGCTAATTATAAGGATCACATAGAGGGAGGTATCTAATCGGTGTTCAATCAATGAGTGAAATAACAACCTGAGTGCACACAAGATTTCATGTGAGTTACCTTCCCTTTCAACCCAAGAGAAGCAGAATATATGCAAGATTTCATGCATAGGTCCCACAAGTGACTGTTTTTCATCTGTTGACCAGCAACTCATCACCTTGCTAAAATGCATCATCCCTTTTATAGTGACTCCAATAGACTGAGGGCTTCTCTTGTGGCTCAGCTGGTAAAGAATTTGCCTGAAATGCAGGAGGCCTGGGTTCGATCCCTGGGTTGAGAAGATCCCCTGGAGAAGGGAAAGGCTACCCACTCCAGTATTCTGGCCTGGAGAATTCCATGGACCATATAGTCCATGGGTTCACAAAGAGTCGGACACGACTGGGCAACTTTCACTTCACTTCACAATAGACTGAAATTTCTTCTTCCTTCAATTAAATCTGCATCCTTACAACTTCTACCTTCAGATCCTGGCTCAGCTCCCAGGAGCCCACACAATATATATCAGGCCCCCGGGCTCCTTTTCTTTGCTCAGAAGCACCTACATTAGCCTTGGAGTGGGTCCCACAGACCAGGGTCCATGCTCTCAGCACATCCCACCACCAACACACACATTCACCATTAAAGCAAAAATTTTCAGAAAAATTAATTCTGAGCAGATGTCAAAGCTTTATTTCAAAGTTGCAGGGGAAAAGACAGCACAAGGGAAAAGTCTGTCCACAAAAACAGTCTTAGGAAAGGGCTGTTTTAAAAACTGAAAGGAATATCTAGATAAGCGGCTCTCAAACCTCAGCTGCTTCAGAATCCCCTGTGCTGGGTTGCTTCAATCATTTCAGACTCTTTGGGACCCCATGGACTGTAGTCCGCCAGGCTCCACTGTCCATGGGGATTCGCCAGGCAAGAATACTGGAGTGGGTTGCTATGCCCTTCTCCAGCGGATCTTCCTGGCCCAGGGATCGAACCCTCGATTCTTATATCCCCTGAAGACATGTTAGAAGAGCTAGCGACGGGCCCACCCCAGTTTCCCACTCAGTTAGGTGTCAAGCGCGGCCGAGAACCTGCATCTCTAAGTAGTTCCCAGGTGAAGTTTTGGCTGCTAGCCCTGGGACCACTTTGCGAACTTCTGATCTAGACTGTAAATAAAGTTGTTACGACACAGAACTGATTAATTTCACGGAGATGTAAAGCTGCCACGCTTTTACCTATTGGACAAGTAACCCTGACCGTGGCATCCCAGAGCCGCGTTCGGTGCGTTTTCACCAGAAATACCCAGCCGTCCGGTTCCCTCCCTGGGCAAGATCAGAGGAAGGCCATCTGACTCAACAGTAGGGATTTTACTTTTCAAATTGGGAAGCTTTGCGGATGAAATTTGGAGAAGGGCACAGCAACCCACTCCAGTATTCTTTCCTGCAGAATCCCACGGACAGAAGAGCCTGACGGGCTACACTCCACAGGGTCGCACACAGTCGGAAGCAGCCTAGCACGCGCGTACGCACGCCGATGAAATTTAGGACGAGCTTTTCCTTTTGGCCGCGCCCCCGCCCTGGCAGAAAGATCTACTCTTTTCTCACGGCGACCAGCGCGCATCCGCCTCTCACCACCCGGGGGCGCTGCGGTCACCGGATCGCGGCACTTCCGGCTCTCGGCTGGAGCAGGGAGGCTGCAGCCCCCACGCGCCGCATTGCGCACGCGCAGCAGCGCCTCCGCCGCCAGACCAGGAAGCGCTCCAGAAGTGGCCGGGAAGAGAAGCCACCTAGGGGTTCCCCAGAACGGCTGTTCTCACTTCTCTCTCGCCCTTCAAACCTCAGGCTTTACCTGGGCCGGAATTAATGAGCCAGGCTACTCTACACAAGGGAATTTACGAAATTCGAATGGCTGGATTGAAAAAGAAAGACTCTGCCGAAACCCGGGATCGAACCAGGGACCTTTAGATCTTCAGTCTAACGCTCTCCCAACTGAGCTATTTCGGCGCCCTTTTTATCGTCCTCAGAGTAAACTATCACTGAACTCCTGGCGTTGGCTTCTTCCGTCTTTTCCCAGGACTCACTAAAAAGTGTCTCTTCCTTTCAAATTAAGTGGTTTTCTTTTTTTAATGGCTATACCCAGAAGTCTGCGTTTTTATGAGCCATGACTAAATAGCTAAGTATACGTTACTTAACTTTTTCCAGTATAATCCGAACCTCTGGTTTAATCGTCGCCAGCCGGCAGCGTGAATGAGCCGGTGTCTCGGCTGCAGGATTCGGGGGTCGGGCTGGCCCGCAGCCGGGCGGAGCGGGGTCAAAAGTAGCTATGGCTGCGCGCCCCCCGCCCCCAGGCCTCCGCGGCTCCTGGCACGCGGGCTCAGTCCGCCCACAGCTGGTTCCAGCGGTCCCGATGGAGGGTAGTCCCTTTGGCAAGCCCCCTGCACTAGGAGTAGCCCCTTCGAGCTGTGAGCGCACACTCTTCACTATCGGTATAGACATGAAATGGACCAGGCCATGGAGGCAGGGCTGCAGTCTCCGCGATCCCGAGTCCTCGCCCCGCTGCGTTTACCTGCCACCACGCTGCACGGAATCAGCCAGGTACATTTTAAAAGCTTGGAGAGCTCATTGACCACGGTCACCCAATATCAATACTAAATGTTTCTGAAGCACCAGCTACGTGTCAAGCACAGACATTCTGCACCGCCCAAATGCCCTGTTTGTTTTGTTTTGCTTTCTTCCCCTCTCCAATTAAATTGTAATTCTCCAAAGGCGGGGTAGATTACCACCGCCGTTTTACCCACTTAAGTGGAAGCTTCACAGCCAATTTTGAGGGATAGATGTATGTATGCATACGAATATGAAAGAAAAAAATGTTTGAATATGGGGAGTGATAGCCATCTCTAAGGCCGCTTTCTGAGTTCCTTTGTTGTAAATCCAAACAGAAGAGCTTGGGATTTATCAGAAGTCATTGATTAAGGAAGGGAAGAGACCAAAGCAAGCTTGGGGGTGGATAGAGTTCTGTGTAGGCTTAGGAGAGGTTGGAGTGGAAGAAGGAAAATTTTGGAGCAGCTTCCTTGCGCAGGTCAAACATAAAGAGGTGGGGAAAGAGGGTTTTTCTTGAATGTCATGAATGTGGCTATCTTTCACATTCTTCTCCAAAGACTGTAGGGAAGGCTTGAACCTGGGTGACTGGGAAAGTGACAGGTAAGTTTTAATGGGATTCGGAGTGGGTGTAGGGATGAGGAAAAAATCGGAGTTCATCACCTACCCCTAACTTTGCATCAGGTCCAAGCCCTTTCCCTGGGGAGATGGTAAACATACCCTATTCCATACCCTCATCTGAATACACTTCCAACTGGCTCTAAAGATGAATGAAAAGAATCTGGACCACTACCCAGTGGAGACCACAACACTGATTTCGACCATTATTCAGCACACATGGACCAGAAAAGTGTGTATTAGGGACCTTAAGCTCACCTTCTTGTATCCAGTGATGACGTTTATGCTGATCTTCAGTTTCTTTGTTTATGGCAGGAGATGGCTTACATAAAAAAAAAAAACTTTGTTATTAAATAAAAATATATATATATACCTTGTTTTCAATTTATGTGTTACCATTTTTTCCAAACAGTTACAAAGATGTTAGACACAAATACTTAATAAATTGTTTGGGCCTGAGTACTTGATGAAAGGAACTGTTTGGTATTTCTTTTGGTCTGGGGGCACTGGAAAAATTTACGGAGACAGGAGGAGCATTATATACAGAGAAGGTTTGGAAGCCTCTAGCTTAGTGCCCTGATGTTGATAGCAGTGTTGAATGAATATTACTACTAAGTTTGGGAGAAAAATCTGCTTTGTTCTCAAGATTATAGAAGCTAGAAGAACCATCAGGCTTCTGCAGAGACCAAATGCCAAGTGCTAAAGAGAAGGGAAAAGTCTATGGACATGCTCACAGTCAGAAGGAACTGATGATAAAGAAGTTGGCATCTAAATCGCTGAAAGGACTCCATGTTGAAAAGAAGCTTTGGCTGCAGTCTTGTCTCCCAAATTAGTCCAAGGATTCTGGCCAACTCCAGTCTAATTACCTATGATAACCATGAAGACTAATTATGGGAACTAACGAGAAGATCTAAGAATAACAAAACTGAAAAGAATATGTTGTATATAGTTATAGTAGCTAATAGATTTTTGAACAACTATCGATTGATAATCTGTCCTGAACTTTGCTCCTGGGACCTCACAGTCCAAAAAAGTAGCACTTATTTTTATTTGTGTCTGATTTTAGTCAACATTTCTCAAAAATGTTAGAAGGAAGGGAGTATATCAAAAGGACATAAGAGCCAGTTTGAAGGGGCTCTTACTGGCCAAGTCTGGGGAAATCTTTCCTTCAAAATGAATAAGGAAGGTGATAGATTATTTACTCCTTGAATAAAATAAGAATCCATGAGTATAATAATGCAGAGAGAATGAGATTGAGGGTCCTGGCCAACACGTAAATAATTTGCAATGACTGAAAAATGGCTCAGAGGGTAAAGTGTCTGCCTGCAAGGTGGAAGACCTGGGTTCGATCCCTGGGTCAGGAAGATCCCCTGGAGAAGGAAATGGCAACCTACTCTTGCCTGGAAAATCCCATGGATAGAGAAGACTGCAGGCTACAGTCCATGGGGTCACAAAGAGTCAGACATGACTGAGTGACTTCACTTTCACTTTTGACTGAAAAATATGGATGGAATGGTGGCATTGAAAATCGCCATTTTCCAAGCATGATAGTAAGACTGGTTGGGTCAAGAATCATCAGTGGATGCTATGTCTTCAGGGAAAGTTATACAGTGAGCAAAATCATGGTATGGTCTCAATGTGTCTCTTTGTAGATTCCTTAATAGTTGCAAAGGGGAAATAGAAAGTATACAGTGGGGAAACTGGACAATTCCTTGATCTGGTCATCAAGATGAACCTCACCAGTGAAGGACACTTTAACATCATGTGCCTTCTAATGTGAGTCCTTCAAAAGGACACAGCTTGCCGCTTAAATCATGGTCCAGTCAGGGATGCATAACCTGAATGGAATCATGAAGCAACATTAAACAAATTGCAATATAAAGGCAATCAAGTAGATGACTGGCCTATACTCTTCAGAACTGTTAGGTGATGAAAGCAAAGAAGAGCTGGGCCACTGTTTCAGATGGAAGGAGGCAGCAGAGACATGACAACTAAATGTAATATGTGATGCCGGACTGGTTTCTATTCAGGAGGGAAAATGCTTTAAGGATAGTAGTAGAGCAATTAAAGAAATTAGAACATGGGCTGTAGACTACATAAAAGTGTCATGTCAATGTTAAAAAACCATAGCTAGGTGAGAAAATATCCTTGTCTTAGGAAATACATACCAAAGGGCTCAGGTATAAAGAAATATCATAGCTGCAGCTTACCCTCAAATGGTTCAAAAAAATAATGATGTGTGGGCAAATACACAGAGAGAGAGAGAGACAGAGACAGAGAGAGAGACAGAGAATATGAAAATGTAAATAGGGGAAAATATTGAAAGTTGGTGAACATGGGTAAAAGATACTTGGGACTTCTCTGTACCATTTTGTAACTTTTATGGAAATTGGAAACTCAGAATTAAAAAGAATTTTTAAGATTGCTGCTCTCCTGGAGCCAGAAAATTTCCATTAGAATCATGGTAATGCTAGATATGGCAGAGACCATGGGGTTTATTTAGCAAGCTTCCACAAATTTACATATCAGGAAACAGAGACCTAGAGATGCTATAGACAGCTTGCTTAAGGATACCGTCTTAGTTGGCCTGGGCTGCCAGAACAAAGTACCATAGATGTTGGGAGGGTGGAGTGAGGCACTTTAACAGCAGAAATTTATTTTCTCAAGGTTTGGAGGCTGGGAAGTCCAAGATCAAGGTGATAGCAGAGTAGTTTCCTCTTGAGAGCACTCTTCCTGGCTTGCAGATGGCTGTCTTCTCACTGTGTGCTCACATGGACTTTCCTTGGTGAGTGTTCATGGAGCTCTCTCTCTCTGTCTCTCTTTGTGCCTTCTTCTGTCTCTGTCTCATTGTCTTCCTCTTCTTCTAAAGCCACTAATCCTATCTGGTTAGGTCCCTACTTTTAGGACCTCCTTAACCTGTAGTACCTCCTAAAAGTTCCTTCTCCAAATACAGTCTCAATGGCAGCTAGGCTTCAATATGAACTGGAAGAGAACAGTTCAGTTCATGCCAGTTACACAGTTAATTTGGTGCAGAACTGACTACTGATCCACAAAGCATATTCTACAGCTTCTACCAAATGCTCTTTTTTTTTTTTAAAGACCCCGTTTCAGTGAAAAATTGGCATGAGTCTAAATCTGAATCTAGAGTCTGGGGTTAGGGCTCAGTTTTTCTTATAGATGCTTTTTTTAAATGGGCATCTTTATACCTTTTGAAATTCTCTATGTGGAAAGAATTTTTTTTCTTGATGGATAGAAAGTGATTTCTCCAAGACTTATATATTAAAGTTGTAACTTAGGGGAGAAGTATAAAAAAGTTAGTAGATTGCAAATATCATCAGTATGCTGAATTGATCCAAAAGAAGTTAATTTATTTAAAGCCATTAAACCACAAGTCTATAAAGACCTTATTGGTTTTCTTGTTTTTGTTGAATCACAGACATCAATATTAAGCCTTGGGGTATACTTACAAGGCCAGAAACAATTAAGTAAATTATACTTAAGAACAACCAACTGAGCTTTTTCTATGTTCTAATCTAATCCTCCCACATCCATCAGGCAAACACTTAACTAGCCATGTGGATTTTGCACAATGCCTTAAAGGCCAGAAAACTTGGACTCCAGAGCTTGAGTTTCAGAGGCTTGGCCATGCTTTAAATAATTGTCGGCTTGTCTTGTCTCCTTTCTTGATGAACTGGGCCAGCCTCCCACCTGCGTCCCTGCTCCATCTCCCTACTCCACCCTATCCAGCCATTAAGGAGGAAGACCTGGTTATTCACCCAAAGAAATAAGGCAGAACAAAGTTAAGTCAGGACTTCCCTAAATCCCTTGTTAGTTAAAAAAAAAAAAAAAGCCAGAAACAAGATATAAATCTGTCTCTTCCTTTGCCCCACTGAAGATGCACAAAGTGAAAGTATTTGTTGCTCAGTCATGGAGGGTAGCAGACCAGGCTCCTCCGTCTATGGCATTCTCTAGGCAGAACACTGGAGTAGGTTGCCATTCCCTTCTTGAAGGGATCTTCGCAGCCCGGGGATCGAACCCAGATCTCCTGAATGGCAGGCAGATTCTTTACCATCTGAGCCACGAGGGAAGCTAAAGATGCGCCAGGCAGTGTAAAATGACCAGAGGCTCAGAAAAGGAGGACACAGAAGCACCTGTGCTGTCTGGTCCTGATGCATCTCCAGCCTCCCAGGTGCCCAGCCCTCCTGACTCTGTCCTCTGCTTCCATCCACCACTCTAGTTCTGCCTGTTGTATCCTTACACCCCCAACTCCGTGTCCCTCCACTGGCCGCTTCCTGACCCACCTCGCTTTTCCTCGGGACTCTTGGCGACGAGTCAGTGCTTCTCTCTTCCTCCCTGTCCTCCTTGCACACACAGGCCAGAGTTCCTCTGGAGGACATCTTTGGCTGGAGGGATGGGGTGAGACGGACTGCGGAGCTAGCTTTGCTGCCTGCTCTGCTCAGGACCTGCAGTGGAGGCAGAAGCCTCCTGGAACGTGGTCTCCTCTGTCCTGCAGGGGGCGCTGTCAGGGCAGGTGTCCAGGGCGCTCCTAGGTTACTCAGACGGTAAAGATCTGCCTGCAATGCAAGAGATCAGGGATCCCTGGGTCAGGAAGATCCCCTGGAGAAGGGAATGGCTACCCACTCCAGTATTCTTGCCCGGAGAATCCCATGGACAGAGGAGCCTGGAGGGCCGCAGTCCACGGGATCTCGAAGAATGAGACACGACTGAGCCACTAACATTTTCACTTTTTTCAGATTACAGGGACAGTAAGCAGGGCCTTGATCCCAGACTCTCCCACTCAGCTATCCAGCACCTTCCCATCATTAGCAGCTAGAAAACATTACACTCAGTTTTCTCCAGCCACCGAAGGCTGCATAGGGTTCAGAAAGGGCTGCAGCTCCATGCGTTTTCCCATAGATGGCCGGGTATCCAGAGCTTCTTCGAGCGGTAGGAAGGAAGCCATCATCACATCACAGACAGAAGTGTTCAGATGGTTAATTTATTGCCCTCTTGATAATTGGGTGGTGGGAAAAAGAATGCTTCAACTTGGGAATGGCTGAGGCTTCCCTGCTGCCCCATAAGGAATGGGAGGCTTAAAATCAAAGTGTTTTTTCCTGTCTCCGTGATAAGTGAACACTGACATGCAATCACACCAGTGCTTGTGTAATATTTACAGGTGGTCTCACATTGATCAGCTGGGACAGTGGCCTCTACTTTGTGAGTGAGTCAATAAAAGCCCCAGAGGATAATGATTCCCCAAGTCATGCAGTCTTTTGGTGACAGAGCTGGGACCAGAACTCAGTTCTGAGCCCCAGGCCAGGGTGGTCACACTGCACAATGTATGTCCCTGTATTAGACCAGCTTTTCTGAAATATGGCGGTTTATTTAAATCTGTGGTCCACATGCACTTTGGGGATGTTAGGTTTTGAGGCAAGCGGTCTTCTTGACCTTAGCAAGGAATCTTGCTGTTTACACGAACCTGGCTCATTTCCCCAAGCACAGGAGCAAAGTTTATGCCCATGTTGCTCTGAGAATCTTGAAGCCTAATTGCTTTCGATTCACAGTCCTCTGATGAAACTCTGGACTCAGAAAAGGACTTGCTAGGAATCGTTTATACCTCAGTATAAATAGAAGACCTTCAGCCCGTTTTTATGGGCCTCCTAATCCTGCAATATAACTGTGCCTAGGCATCACCTTTGAAGTTCAGTTCAGTTCAGTTGCTCAGTCATGCCCGACGCTTTGTCATCCCATGGATGGCCTATGAAGCCTTCTTGCTGAAAAATGTTTGGCCTGAAACTACCCATGTCTCTAGGTAGACCTAACTTCCAGTTTATAAGAAATTCAGAAAATGGAGAAATAAGTAAGACGACACATGAAAAAATAACTAGACAAATCCAGAGAATAAGACATTCTCTAAGACTTCTGGTTTGCTGTCTTCAAGATACCGCTGTTATGAAAAAACAAAACATCAAAAAGATAGGGATAGAGCTCTATATGAGACTGTTAATAAAAGGATGTAACCAAAAGTAACGTGTGGACTTTTGTGGCTACAACTAAAGCCAAATAAATAAATAAATATTTTAAAAAGAAAAAAGAGTAGTTAGAAAATGGAATTTGGGGGATATAGAGGAAAAAATCTATTTTCCGTCTACTCATTTTGGGTTTCCTAGATGGAGTCCTGTAAATTTTTCTGACAAAAGGTAGATTAACAAGAGAAAAACAACATTTTGTTTATTAACCTGTGCATTGCACATACTCATGGAAGCCCCCAGTGACGAGTAACTAAAAAAAGTGATTAGAAGGACTTCCCTGGTGGTCCAGTGGCTAAGACTCTGCATGCCCAGCACAGGAGGCCTGGGGTTTGATCCCTGGTCAGGGAACTAGATCCCACATGCCATGAGTAAAGATCCAATGTGCTACAACTAAAGCCAAATAAATAAATAAATATTTTAAAAAGAAAAAAAGGGTAGTTAGAAAATGGTATTGTCATTATGCAGGAGAGTGCTATGGTTTTAGGAGATTTATGCTGAGGTATTTAGGGTTGAAATATCACCGATGTCTGTACCTTACTTTTATGTCTCAAAAATACACATATGTAGATAAAATCAAATAGCAAAATGTTAATGATTTTTGAATTCTAGGTGGAGAAATTTATCTCCCAATTTTTCCATATGTTTTACATTTTCCATAGTGAAATTTTGAAAAAGATAAATATTAGTCTTATCTTATAGATCCTAGAAATTTCCAAATTCTAATGCTATTTTTTTTTTTTTACTAAAGATGTAAGAACTTATTAATGGAATCTTAGGCATCAGAATATAGCTAAAAATCTATTTTGCAAGAACAGAGAAGCCCTTTCCATAGTACATGATTAGTCTAATTAGCCCCTTAGTCCATCTAGTGCTGACACTTGTCCTATATATTTCAGGAACATATTTTTAGAGTCACCAAATTGGGACATATGGTCTGACAAAGAATTTTTCCCCCCTACTTCACTTTTACACACATGAAATCCTTACAAAAGTATAAAAATCAGAACGTGTAGAAATTATTTTGTTTATTAATGTATAGTGAATCTCCTTTCTGGGAAAAGAAAAATAGCACAGTTAAGTGAAATTCTGCTGTCTCAAGACTTGGAAAACCGTTGCATACCTTGTAATCAACTCCAATGTGATTTACAGCAAAATCTTTAACTTTACAAGGTCAACGTAATAATTTATCAGGACATATGTTGGGGATTAAAATGTCTTCCTTGTCTTTTATTCTTAACTTTTAATTTCCTTTTTGAATCAGGCTTTCAGTTTTGACCTTCATAATTACTAAGGAAAATCAGATTGCAGTAATTAGAATATTGCAGAAACATCATCTAAAACTATGGTTTGATTAGTCCATTAACTTCTACAACCACAATTTCAACTCCTGAGAATTTTAAACTGATTTAATTTTAGTTATGTAATACTTTATTCTTTTTTTTTTTTTTTTGATATCTGACGTATTTGTAGAGTAAGTCTGAGGTAGCACACTTAGAAAGTTAGGAGGGCCAAAGGAAAACCTGCAGAATAGCTGATAAGGTAAAGGGACATGTGTAGTTTCTAAACAGTAGTACCTAGGATTTTTGCTTGATATGTAACACTCAAATAGCTAACATAATTTGACTTTGGAAGCTTTTTCTGGACAAAGAAAAATGGCTTCACTTAGGGTTATTCTGTTGAAAAATATGTGAAGGGCTGAGCTCCAGAGCCATTTAATCAAAAGTTTAAAAATTTGCTAGAAATAGGAAGATGCTTCTCAAGAGGCTTATTTGGCCTCTCTTATTTTAAATTTCTTCTATCTGTACACTTTTATTCAGCATTTTACCCTGAAAGTGTGCTTTCCCTCCTCTTCTACCCCTATAGCAGCTAATTCTCACCACTGTTGCTAGTAGGGGAGCAGTGTTTCCATTCCAAGTCAATAGATGAGGGGCCAAGCGAAATACAGAACTGTTATTAGACTCCTTTTTGTGGCTGGCACTTGGCATATGGTGTCTTAGCTCCCTGACCAGGGAAGGAATCCATGACCCCTGCAATGGAAGCACAGTCCCAGAACTGTTGTTACCAGACTTCTGATTGGAGGGTTTTCCATCAGTTTGGAGTCAAGAAAGAGATCATGAATTAGAATTGCTTCCTTTGCTCCTCAAAATTGACCTAATTAAGTCAGGATGATGACAAGGAACCTGCCTACTTTCTGCATGTAGGATAGAAGGATTCCATTGGTAAAGTAGAATATTTTCTGCCCTTGGGTAAAACTCGTCTTTTTAGGAGTGTGTCGATTTGAACATGATGAGTTTGGCTATAAACACAACAGTATTAGCAAAACTGGCTATTAAAGCTAAGAGATCAAAGAAGAATTATCCAAAGGTAGAAGTTTCTACAGTGAAGGACTGAAGTGAGGATTAAAGAGCAGTCCTTCTAGACAACAACAAAGCATAAGTGAAATCAGTAGCAGCCTCAAGATGCAAAACTGACTCACCACTTTCTTAAAGAGTGAAGTTAAAGGAAAATGTGAGCTTTAGGTGGTCAGGGGCGTATGAAAAAGCAAAGGGTTCCGAGTGGAGTGGGGATGTGTGTGTGGAGAGAGAGGCAGAGAGAAACCAAGAGACAGAGACAAAGAACCTGCCCCTTTAAAACGTCCACAAATGAATAGAGATGCTGCATGTCCAGGTCATGGAATACAGAAACGATTGCACCACCAGGAGCCACAGATCTAGTGGGGCACACAAACACAAACCTATAAACAGATGAATCAACCAAGTAATGTATGATGGTAATAGAGAGGACAGAACCTCGCCATCTGCAGGTGAGGCCAACTTTGGTGAGTGGCTGACATTTAAATGAGATTTTCAGGGTTGACCAGAAGTCCTTCAGATGGAGAGGACGTTGCATTCTGGCTGCATGGACAACTGTGCCAAGGCACAGGGCCTGAAAGGGCCAGGCATCCAAAGAAGACCAGCATGGCCGAGCGTGAGGGCAGCTGTGGATGGAGCTGAAGGGCAGGAGGCAGCCTGGGGATGGGCCACTCTTTGGAGATTTGTGCATTGGGAAACAGGGAACCCAAACATATTTTCTGCATCAGGGACTGGTTTGATTGATAAAAATACAAGTCTGGGGAAGTATGAAGGAAAGATCTGAGTGAACAGGGTCTGGAAGCTGGGAAACCAGTGGGGAGGATGTCACCTAAACACTAAGGCAGTGGTGATGAGTAAAAGCTGAAGAGGAGATGCCAGATCTCAGAGCTGGTTAAGGAGGAATCTATAGGATTTAGTGACTAGACATGGGTGGTGAGAGTCAACAATGGCATCAAATCTGCCAGATTTGGAAAAGGTCACTGATGACATCTTCTTTCAAGACTGAGAATGCAGGAAGTGCAATTTGGGGCTGTGGAGATGTTCTACAGTGTAGCTATAAAAGCTGAGGCATCTTCTGAATTCCACTTGGGTAGGTCCAGGATGCAAGAGGTGCTCTGAGCCTGGAAAACCCAGATGAAAACAAAGAAGTGCTGGGAAATGAAATGTGGGAATCGTGGTCATCATGAGGACAAGGAAACAGGAGTGACTAAGAGGGTGTAAGGAGGTGGGAACATCACCCTGGGGCAGTGCTTCTCAACTCGGGGTGGTTTTGGTCCCTAGGGGACATTTGGCAGTTTGGAGGCTCTTTGGTTGTCACAACTAGGGGGAGTGAGTAGAGGCCAGGACGATGTTTGTTCTGCTTCAGTCCACAGGGCAGCAGCACAATCAAGGGAATAGGCAGCAGAATAAGAACGCAGCAAGAAAAAGAGCGGAATCTGAATGGTGAGTGGAATGGGTTTGAGGGATGCTGCTGGAGGCAAAGGAAAAATGTTTTTGAACAATCAGGGCATGAATAGGACCACGTGCTGCCGAGAACGAGGAAGACATTGGTCATTCTAAGTTAAGAGGTTATGAGTGACGATAGTCAAGTGCAAACAGACTCAGTAAGGTAGTGGGAGCAAAAATCAGATTATAACGAGGGGCAGAGGTGATCAGGAGGTGAGAACATGGGATACCGAGTGATGACTCTCTCCCCAGAGTTTGTTGGTTTGCTGCACAGCCTCTATAGGAAACAGTATGGAGATTCCCCCAAAAATTAAAAATAGAACTGCCACTCAGTAGTTCCATTGGTGAAAGGCTCAGTCCCACAAGACCGCCCCCTATTCAGACATTAATTGCAAGTCCACGTTACCACCTGTTCCTCTGACCAACTGGTTATAAAAATCTCAGGTTCCTGTGACCCCCCTTCTTGAGTTCAAGAATTTGCTAGAATGGCTCACAATACTCAGGGAAACTCTTTACCTACATTTACCAGTTTAGTGTAAGTGATGTTACTCAGGAACCGCCAGAAGGAAGAAAAGCCTAGAGCAAGGTATGCGGGAAGGGCCTGCCTTCGGCAGGTGCATCTTCCTCCCAATACCTCCGCTTGTTCACCCACCTGAAAGCTCAGCAAGCCTTGCCGTTCAAGAGTTTTTATAGAGGAGGGGACGACAGAGGATGAGATGATTGGATGACATAACTGATTCAATGTACATGAGTTTGAGCATACCCTGGGAGATGGTGAAGGACAGGGAAGCCTGGCATGCTGCAGTCCATGGGGTGGCAAAGAGTCAGACATGACTGCAAGACTGAGCGAGAACAACCTCCAGGTTCCTCTCTCCTCTTTTCCAGTAGGTCAGTGGGCAGGGCTGAAAGATCCCAATCCCTAATCATGTGGCCTTTCTAGGGACCCGCCCCATCCCCAGACTAAAAGCGCCACCCTAAGTCACTTAAGTAGCATAAACAACTATGACCAAAAGTTGATCAAAAGCTCCTTAAGAAAAACAATGACACTCCTGTCATTCAAGAAATACCAAGGGTTTTTGGAGCCTGTGCCAGGAGCCTGGGGCAAAAACTAGACATATTTCTTTATTTCTCTTTTTTTCAACTATATTCCTTATTTTACCACTTAAGGCTTCCTGGACCTGGATCATCCTTACGTAAGCATGTGAAAGTCACTCAGTTGTATCCAACTCTATAGGACCCCATGGACTGTAGCCTGCCGGGCTCCTCCATCCATGGTATTTTTCTAGGCAAGAATTCTGGAGTGGGTAGCCATTTCCTTCTCCAGAGGAATCTTCCTGACCCAGGGATCGAACCCAGTTCTCCTGCATTGCAGGTAGACTCTTTACTATCTGAGTCACCAGGGGCCCAGACAGTCCTTAGGGTTGGCCCTAACCTGGCTTTACTCAGCTCCTTGGAAAACTGGTCTGGAATTCCATTTCTCTATTTCTCCAAGCCTAATTACTACTCAGTTCTTTATTATCCTCATGCTCTCATTCTCCCTCAACCCCACACTCCACTAAAATGACTCTAGAAAATTTGCGTGTACATGGCTGAAACCAGTGGGCCCTTTTTAAGTCTTTGCCTTACTGAATTTCAGCTCGCCACCTGCTTGTTATTATATATCTGTCCCGTTGGTGTCTGTGGTATTATTTCCTCTTGTTCTCTTCCACTCTTTCATTTTTATTTATTTATTTTTAACCACTCCTTCTTAATCTCCTTGGCTTTCCTGCCTGCAGTTAAAACCTTGGTATTTCTCATGGTTTGTCTATGAATCAGCCACCATCAACTTTGTTATTTTGTATTTTCTGCTTGTGGGGATTTATCATTTAACTCCTAAATATGTTTCTGTAGATCTCAAACCCTGCCCACCAGTTTGAACATCAGGTTCATGTTTGACTGTTTGCTAGATATCCCCAACTCAAGGTGGCTCAGGCCATAAAGAATCTGCCTGCCATGCGGGAGGCCTGGGTTTGATCCCTGGGTGGGGAAGATCACCTGGAGAAGAGAATGGCTACCCAGTCCTGTATTCTTGCCTGGAGAACTCCATGGACAGAGGAGCCTGGAGGGCTGGAGTCCATGTCCTTGGATATCCCACAGATCCCTAAAACTCGTGCATGCGTGCTCAGTCACGTCTGACTCTTTCACAAGCCCGTGGACTGTAGCCAGACAGGCTCCTCTGTCCATGAGATTTTTCAGGCAAGAATACTAGAGTGGGTAGCCATTTCCTCCTCCAGGGGATCTTCCCGACCCAGGAATCAAACCCATGTCTCTTTCATCTCCTTCATTGCAGGGGGACTCTTTACCTCTGAGTCACGGGGGCTTCCCTAAAGTTCACCATCTGCGAAATAGAATTTACCATTCTCCACTCTTTCCAATTCAACATTCAAAACCTTAAAATACCAGCCAAGAGAGTGCACCTCCCACATATAATCAATCAATGAGGTTTTTTAATCTAAAGAGTTCTCACTGCTGTCACCGATGCAACGTGTTTGGGGTGTGGTGCTTCAGGCCTTATCATCACCGGCCTGATTTACTGCCACGGCTTCATAACTTGGATCCCTGCAGGAGCTCAATCTTGCTTTCCTTTAAATTCATCTTTCATCCTGTTGCCAGAATGAGCTATCAAAAAAGTAATTCTGCAGTCAATAAAAATGGCAAAAGATCTCATAATATGTAAAAATGTTCATGATACATTGCTTAATGAAAAAAAAAAAAAGCAGACTCCCAAACAGTAGGTTCATTCTGACCCCATTTTAGTCTTTTAAAATGTGTATATATGTTCCAACAAATGAAATGCAGAACATACATCTGAATATTAGCCAGAGTCTTTGTCCAGTGGTAGACCTTGAGTGGTTTGCATTTTTTATTGATTTAGTTTTCCGAGTGTTCTGCAATGAGCACATATTAGTTTGAAATTAAGAATTAGATAAATCTCACAAATCCAATGATGTTGATTTCTTCCTTAAAATCCTGAATTAACTCTCTGCTGGTGCTGGAATAATGAGGTGTGAGTGAGTGCTTAGTCATATCCAATTCTTTGCGATCCCATAGAATGTAGCCCACGGAGCTCCTCTGTCCATGGAATTGTCCAGGCAAGAATACTGGAATGAGTTGCCATTTCCTTTTCCAGGGAATCTTCCTTTCCAGGGATCAAACCTCCGTCTCCTGAGAGGTCTGCTGCATTGCAGGCAGATCCTTCACTGCTGAGCCACCGGGGAAACCCGGAAGAATGAGGTAAAAGCACTTTTTTCATAGCAGACAAGCCCCTCCACGGCCCAGTTACGTTGCTCTCTGGCCTCCTCCCCCCGTCTCACATCATAGAGCAGAGGTTCTGAAACATTAGTGATCAGAATCACTGGGCCCCATCCCCAAAGTTTCAGATTCTGTAAGTCTGCGATGGAGCCCAGGAATTTGCAGGTCTAACAACAGATAAAAATGCTGTTGGTCTGGGTACATATTAAAAAGATTTTTATTATGGTGCTAAAATTTACATAGCAAAAAATGTACTATGTTAAGTATTGTTAAGTGTACAATTCAGAGGCATTAAGTACATTCAGGATGCAACCATCATCCATATTCAGAACTTTTTCATCATACCAAATAGTAACTCTGTACCCATTAAGCAATAACTCCCCTCTTCTCTCAGCCTCTGCTCAGTCTCTGCTGTACTTTCTGTGTCTATGAATTTGCCTACTTTAAGTACTTCAATTAAGTGGAATCATACCATTCCATTGTTTGTATTGACCACATCTTTTCATTCATTTGTAGATGTACATTTGGATAGGTTCCAGCTACTGGAATGTTCATTAGAACCTGTTTGAGATCCTGTTTTCAATTCTTTGGGCTATATACCTAGGAGTGAAATTGCTGGATCATATAGTAATTCTATGTTTAAGTTTTTGAGCCCTTAATCAAATTTATTTCAAACCGGAGATCAGTTCAGTTCAGTCACTCAGTCATGTCCAACTCTTTGTGACCTCATGGACTGCAGCATGCCAGGCTTCCTTTTCCTGAGTTTATTGTGATCCACACAGTCAAAGGCTTTGGCATAGTCAATAAAGCAGAAATAGATGTTTTTCTGGTACTCTCTTGCTTTTTCAATGATCCAGCGGATGTTGGCAATTTGGTCTCTGGTTCCTCTGTCTTTTCTAAAACCAACTTGAACATCTGGAAGTTCATGGTTCATGTACTGTTGAAGCCTGGCTTGGAGAATTTTGAGCATTACTTTACTAGTGTGTGAGATGAGTGCAATTGTGTGGTAGTTTGAGCATTCTTTGGCATTGCCTTTCTTTGGGATTGGAATGAAAACTGACCTTTTCCAGTACCGTGGCCACTGCTGAGTTTTCCAAATTTGCTGGCATATTGAGTGCAGCACTTTCACAACATCATCTTTTACGATTTGAAATAGCTCAACTGGAATTCCATCACCTCCACTAGCTTTGTTCATAGTGATGCTTCCTAAGGCCCACTTGGCTTCACATTCCAGGATGTCTGGCTCTAGGTGACTGGAGATCAGAAGCTGAGAAGAGATCTTGGGTAGAGATAAGGAACTGAAATTGGAAAAAAAACAAAAAAGATAGTAATTAAAGCAATGAGAGTAGATGGTATTTCCCGGGTTTTTTTTTAAGTATTTCTCAGTTTACTGGCTATATTACATGGCATCTGGGACTTTAGTTCCCCACCCAGGGATTGAACCTGTGCCCCCTTCATTATTGGAAGTGCAGTCTTAACCAATTGACCACCAGGGAAGCCCCTTTTAGGAAGGTTTTTGAGGCTGATGACCCAAAGGAGAATTCCTGCCATGGAGGCAGAATGAAAGTCAGCAGTAAGTTGAATACACAGCAGGGAGAAAAGGGAGGCAGTTTTTAAAGGCTCTTGGAGACAAAAAGTTTTCAGCGTTGCTTCTTTTCTAAAGTTGTTCTTTTTGTTTGTTTTTAAATATTTTACGTATTTAGGTTGCTGCTGGGTCTTCCCTGCAGTGCACAGGCTTCTACTGTGGTGGCTTCTCTCGTTGCAGAGCACAAGCTCTAGGGCATGGGGGCTTCAGTAGTTGTGTACGTGCTTAGTTGCCCCGTGGCATGTGGGATCATCCCCGATCAGGGATTGAACCCATGCCTCCTGCATTGACAGGTAGATTCGTAACCATTGGACCACAAGAGAAGTCCTGAAGTTGTTTTTTTTTTTTAAAGATGATTTTTTTAGAGCAGTTTCTGGTTTACCACAAAACTGAAAGGGAGGAACAAAGGTGTCTCATATACTCCCTGACCCTACATATGTATAGCTCCTTTATTATCAACATGATTCATCAGAATGGTGCGTCTATTTTTTTTTAACCAAGGATGAATCCAAACTGAAATGTAATAATCACCCTAAGTACACAGTTTATCTTAAGGTTCACTCTGGCTCTTATACATTCCCTGGCTTTAAAAGTGAAAGTCGATCTGTCGAGTCCAACTCTTTGTGACCGCAGGGACTAAACAGTCCATGTAATTCTCCCAGCCAGAATACTGGACTTTCCCTTCTCCAGGGGATCTTTCCAACCCAGGGATTGAACCCAGGTCTCCTGCACTGCAGGCAGATTCTTTACCAACTGAGCTACGAGAGAAGCCCTTGGATAGATATAAATTGACATATGGACATCATATCATCATACGGGGTATTTTCACTGAATGAAAAGATCATAAACATACATGCAAGAACAAATGATGCAGAACAAAGGACACGGAGTGAGTGTTTTTATTTTGTCATCTACCCTTAATGACCAAATGCCACTGAAGACAATTTGCTCTGTTTGTTCCATTTTCTGCCTGTAACTTCCTACAGCCGCTTCCCTGAGCTCTTACCCCAACTCCATTTTCTCCAGAGCTCCAAGAAGCACTCCTTCCCTATACAACTAGGACCAGAGGACCATCATGTCAGTTGTTCTCACTCAACTCTCTAGTCCTTGCGCCTCATACTACGCCCAACTCTGGCTCGGTCTATTCTTACAGCTTTCAGAATTCTGAAATGACAGTGTTTTAACTTCAGTTTATGTTTCATTCTTGTTTGGCAAGTCCCCTTACTAATTTTGGATTTGCTTCCTACTCTTTTCCCAAGCTTCACATTCTCCAATCTATCACCCATCCTCAACCACTTCTGAGTTAATAACCTCACTTTCTACTCCACAGAGGAAACAAACTACCACTCATACACTGAAGCCAGAAAGTTGGGTGTAGCCTTCGACTCTTTTCCTTTACTTGGTGTGATATCCAATCAGTTACTTTTTCAAATCATCTTAAAGACTTTAGGGGAGAGAGGAATTAAAAATACATGATAATCAAGTAATTTAAAAAATTTTGTACAAAACAAAGACATACTTTTTAAAAAGCCACATGATACATTAAACACATGAAAATACTGATAATTTTATAAATAAAACCATTTTAAACAGTAAATACATGATAAAATTTCTCTGATACAAGATGACTTATATAGTTCCATGATCGATTTTGAAAATATAAAAACTACCTCTTTTATAACTTAATTTTATAAAAATTATCAAAAGTTAAAAAGTGCTAGATATGCTTCCATTTGTTCCATTTTTAAAGCAACTGTAGCATGACATCTGACCTTAAAAACATAAATTAGGGCATAAGGCTCATCCTACATTGCCTAAAAGACTTCAGAGACTTTCTAGGCAGTGGGAAAAGCTGTAGAGTTCAATGTCAGCAAAGGCTGTCATCTGCCCAGAGCTATTACCTGTCCTTGTTCTCAGAAACAGGAGAGTCATCCTTCCCAAACCACATCTACCAAGAAGTCTTTCTATGCATACTGGTTCCTAATTTTCAGGATAAAATGTTTCTGAGAGAATTACAATTATTTAAATCCTATGCTGATACTGAACCTCTTCTATAGATTGAGGCATTTTACATTTGATTTTTATACACAAAGTCATAATCTAATTCCAAATGAAAAAGAAGATGCTTCATTTGGTCACTTGATTTCATATCGCTTGTCGAGGTAGGTAGGATAATTTTCTTCTTTCTCTGAAAACTGTCCCGGCTATACAAATGGTGGTTGTACCGGAAAGGGTTCTAATGCTTTTTCTGCATTCTTCCAGTTGTGAAAATTCTCTCTGTACCACTCAACTGATAAGACAAAAGACAAAAAAATTTTAAAAACTCAACATCAGTTAACCAACTATTTACTGAGTTCCTACTAAATAAGAAAAGTCTTGCTCATCAGCTAATGTGTAGGCAAAGATTGCCTAAAGATGAAAACAATTTGATTTTGAACCAATGATGTTAATCAGGAGATGTTTCATCACCTGAAAACTTAGATTTAAGAATCAACAATTTTGGGGGGAGAATGGATACATGAATATGTATGGTTGAGTCCCTTCACTGTTTACCTGAAACTTTCACAACATGGTTAATTGGCTATACCATACAAAATAAAAAGTTCAAATAAAAGAAAAAAAAGAATCAACATTTCTTTTTCTCTTTAACTTCAAAAGTCCTTCAATACTGAATTTGCTGGTATAAGTGTTAAAACATTCTGATTTTAGACAATTCAGGGGAAAAGGTAGCTAAGTCACTTATGCTGGTTTTAAAGTCATAGAAAAAAAGTGTAGTATTTTGTTCATGTAAATGTCACAATATTGCATGATAGGCATAGTGAGATGTGAACTTCCTTCTGTTAATATGTAAAATTACTTTATGCTGCTGTCCTATTAACAAAGTTTTTTAGTTGAAAAAATGATAAATTATCTTTGAATTTGCTTTTTAGAACTCAATATAAGTATTTTGTATGTCCAGTTCTGAACAAAGACTTTTTTCCTACACTTGGCTATCTTTTCTCATGAGTATATTTCTAAACAGAATTTAACAGTTATACATATTTATACACAGATTTTATATAGACTTTTTAAAATATATTTCTGCTGCACATATTAAATTTGTTTCCTGTTTGTTTCAGTATAAAAAGATTCAAGAGACTCAAAAACTGCAACTGTCTCTATTTTACCAAATCTCAGATGTCTGATCTTAAGATGAACCATTACTTTACAGATTAGTAAGAAAGAAAAAAAGTTGAAACAAGAATTATCAGACACTAGTGACTATAAAACACATACCTCTGAAGGAGGTGAAAAAAGTGAAAAATGTGTATCTGAGAATCAATGAAATAGGTATCTGACAAATACTAATAAGAAGAAGCCTGATCAGAAGTTAGTCTATGAAGTTCAAGACACTTAATTACTAATATTAGAAATAAATTAAATGTAAAAATTTGAAAAGTGAAATTGATTTACCATAGCATTCTGCCGAATTTGTAGTCTCCTAAAAAACAAATTATTGTGCCTTAAAATTTTACTGAATCTCCCCCTACCCTCAAGGGATCAATTCATAACATACTTGTTTTTTTTATTCCTTCTTTCCAAGGTACTTTAGGTCTCCATCCTAAGCCATGTATTTTTTCTGACTTCATTGGATATCTCATGTCATTGGTAGGTCTTAGAAAACAAAACAGATTTAAAATGATATTGTGGATATATATTTACAAATTTAAATAAATACTTAAGAGAAATAATGAGTCCATAATTCAAATTTTTTTCTCAAAAATTTTCCCCTGACGACTCCATTATAGAAAATTTATAAAATAAAGTATATGTTAAAAACCATCTATAATTCAGATGCCTAACCCTCTGTGGCTTATCCTTTACTTATTTCAACCACATATAAACTTGTTAGGACTCTTTATCTTACATGTCCTGGGTCTGGTAGTTTATAGACATTAGAAATTATATTTTAAAATACTTCCATAGCAAGATGTTACTATCCCTATGTCACACTCAAGGAAATCTCAGACTTGGAAAGGGTCAATAAACTTTAAGTCACACATGTATTCTTATGACATTTATAATTAGGAAAAAATATTTTAGCAGAAAACCGAAGAGAGAAACTTTTCTGGGTAAGGCCATACATTTACAATCTTAAAAGCACCTAAGATTTCAAAACTTTTCTCCAATTCTTTAACTTGTTACTCACCTATCATCAACATAATCAACCCAGTTTTCCATTTCAGACTCTGAATTGGTCTCTTTGATCTGTCAAAAAGGAGAAGACATTTAAGTCAAATTATAAAATGAGATCAGTGAATAAAAATGGTATTCAACTGTTTCAAACAACAAGAAAAACAGCCTCCTCCAAATGGGAAGACAGCTAAGGTGAATAACATTTTATTAACACTTTCTACACTTTATAATCTAAATTCTAGCTGGAGCTCAGAAAGATTACACATTATAAAAACTATAGGAAAAAAATGAATTTTTTGGCTTTGGATTATTACTGAGTGTGATATTATGATTTAAAATCAGAAATGTCTATTTGATGTTCATCCCTGTTCCTGGCACAGAGCTCCTAAAAATTCCTAAGTGATGAGAGATAAAGGTGTTGTTGGCTATTTATAACAAGTCCCTTTCAACTACATCAGCGTTTATGTTAATGAGTGATTTTTGGAAAGCCCCTAAGGATGAAGACTGGTGCCAAGGGAACCAACCAAGCAATTAGAGGATGGAACTCAGCCTTCCTGCCCCCACCTCCGGGGAGGGGGAGGAGGCTAGAAGTTGAACTAATCATCAGTGGCCATGATCTAACCCATCATGCCTACTTAATGAAGCCTCCATAGAGACCCCACAAGGAGAAGGTCCAGGTGCTGGGAGGGTGGCACACACAGAGAGGGCAGGAAGCTCCATCTCCTTTCCCTCGTATCGTGTGCCCTAAGGATCTCCTCCATCCTCTGTAATAAACCGGCAATCCAGTGGGCAAACTCTTTTCCTGAGTTCTGTGACTACCTCTAGCAGATTATCTCAGACTTAAACCTGGCTGATCGGAAGCACAGGTGACAGTCAGGTCTCAGGACTGACGTGTTAAGTGAGGGCAGTCTTGTGGGACTGAACCCTTAACCTATGGGATCTGACACCATCTCCAGGTAGATAATGTCAGAACTGAGTTAAACTGTAGGACCCTACTAAGCTGGTGTCTGAGAATTGCTGGGTGTAGAAAACCCACACATTTGGAGTATAGAAATGTTAAGTGAGTAGTGCAAAGGAAAACATGCTTTTCCATTTGCTCAGTCGCTCTTTCTACTGCATGCTGAGATTTATAATTGATGCTCACTAATACACACAGAACTATTATTTATATATCATTGTTTCTTGATTCTAGGGCACACAATTTAACATTTCATTTCTTGAAATTGATTATGTCTTATAATGAGTATGTACATTTAATATAGTGGCATTTTTTTCCTGAAAAGCTGTGATTGAATGAGTGATACACTTTCCAAAAATGACACATCTCAGCACATAATTATGAAGTTCTTTCTCTTACCTGTTCACTTTTCCAGTGAGTAAATGGTAAATTGCTGATTTTGACAAAATTTGTGATTACTATCACTAATTCAGTGACTATTTTGAAAATATTATCCTTTTATAATATATACATACCAGCTGTATTAGTTCCTTGGCAAGCTGGAGAACTGACATCTCAAAATTGGTTCCAATGTTATAAATTTCACCTGGTTTTCCCTTTTTGAGGACAGTGAGAAATGCTTCTACTACATCAGTTGCATAAAGGAAATTTCTTGTTTGAAGCCCTGACCCATGAATGCAGCTAAAAAGATGAAAAGAGAATCATAAAGTGTAAAAAAGTAAGCTCTCCCAAATCTGGGTAACGCAATGACAGTACAATTTCAGAGAAACCAATTCCCATAAAGATCCTAGATCTCTCTTACTGAAAATACAAATTCTCATGACTTCTAAATTTTATCCATAATTCCTAACACATCTCTAAACCATCTGTGAGTACTCATTAGGAAAGTGGCAAACACCTAAGTGACCCCTGCAGAAATAGTTATTCATCAATTCTATACCTTAAGTTCACTTTGAAGACTATCTATAGTTCTAGGAATTAAATAAATCTTTTGCAAAAATAAAATTACATAAAGATAGATGACAAACTGTAATGCCATAACTCAAAGTTTTAAGGTAGATTATTTAAGAATTAAAATTATCCATAATCAAATTATAAAGATGAATTAACCATTATAATTATTTTAAAAACTATTACTACTAATTGTAGAAGGCATTCTTAAATTTGCTGTGACACTAAACTCTAAGGCCTCCAACTCTAACGCTTTATGATTTTCAAGAAAGACTGACACTAAATACTCTAACATACCAGAAGAACATGCATATAAAGGTAAATAACATACCATTTCCTGTTGTGTTGTAGTAAAGATATAAATTTTGGAATAACCTAAAAGAATATTCAAATATCATTTCAGACTTTGGAAATTCATTCATAACTATAAACTTGAACTCACCATAACATTAAAATGTTATTATTGTTAAGAAACACACTTAAGGGTAAATTTTAATTCTTATCAGTTCACAAAATACCTGTTGTAATTCTGATAAGTAAAAGAACTCTAAGATCATTTCCTATTTCATAAAACCAGTTACCACTAGATTAAAACGAAGATAAGATGATATAAGTAGTGAGAAAGCGCTCAGGTAAAGTCTTCGTGAACAGTTTATTCTCACGGTAAGCTCACGTTTGTGTTGGTTTTCTATAGGCATGAATCATAGCTTACTTCTTACTTTAAATACACTATCTACTCAATAAGTTATTGTGAAATTAACAAAAAGCAATTCCAGTGCCACTGTATTCAAAGAACATTTATGTTAAACATGGTGAGACAAGAAATTATTGAATTTATAATAAACATGTTAAGAATATTCTAAAAATTAAGCCAAGTATATATTAATATCAGCAGATCACGACATGGTCCTTTTCTTTGGGCAGACAGATCAATGCAATAGCTAAGAAGTAAGAAAACCCAGCTCGAGAGTTTAGCAGTGAGACTAGTAGTTACTTAACATTGGGCTTTATGGTACAGAATCAACCATATACTCATTTTCAGCCTTTTAACCACACATCTTATTTGCTAAACTACTTTTTGGAAGACACTCAGGCCTGCATAATACAGAGGAGTTGGGGAACAGTTAATCAGCAGATTGTAAGATAAATTTATGTACAAGCTTCCTGCATCACTCTCAAACTAGTGTCTACCTTTCTGTTCAGCCTGACATATGGCCTGACTGCAAACTAGGAAGGAGTCTTCACTGGCAAGATATTAATGATGGGAGTATTCTATAGTACTTTAGAATCCTGCAACGTACAAGGCATCTTCACATACATCATCTCACTGGATCTTTCAAAATTCTTCCTAAATATTATCATTACCCATCAAGTTAAAGATGATGCTCAAAGGGCTTAACTAAGACCATGCCAGCTTGTAAGTATCAAGCTGAGACTGAAATCAAGTTGTCACACTCCAAACCTATCGAGATTGGCATGTGGCCTATATAGCATTTATAATTATGGTTAATTACAACAGAAATCATTTTGTACAAATAACTGAAGTGAGATTATTTTAAATCATGAGGAGTTACAGTCACTAAAACACAACGTGAATTCAAAAGTAAAATGTACCTTTTCTGGATATTGATGTGGTCCATAAACATTACTGCTTCGTGTGATGACAACTGGAAACTTAAAGAGTATTAGACATTAAGGTCATGGAAAGGTCCAATAATTGATTATCTAAAGATAAGCAGTTTTAAAATATGGGCACTTTTGGCTAAATAATTCCACACACCTTTAGGACAGAAGCGAAGGGATTTTTTTTCTAATGTAAGGTTCCTGAAAAGACAGGAGAGGATGAGATTCAGAAAAAGACAGAGGTTCCAAAATAAAGAAGAAAAAGAGTCTCTTTACTGGGACAAGGGAAGGATGAAAATAGATGGAGGCAGGTCTATAGGTCTGATTTCAGGAAACTAAGGACATTTCCAACTGATTATTTCAAAGACCATCTGAGCTGTTAAACTTCCAAGTTGGCTTTCTCTACTGGAACAACCCTTACAAATGAAAAGAGCTACAAGACCAATGCTACTGGAACATAAGAGGCTAGAGAACCTGAAGTAATTCCTTGCTTCTCCTTTCTGACCCAGTCCCGAATAACTGGAAGATCAGTGGGAAGTGAAGTGCAGGGATTCAAGCTGATGATTCACAGTGGGCAAGGCTCCCGCAGGGACACTGACAGCCACGGGGACAAACCCAGCTCCGTCCACGAGGGGCCGAGAGGAGCAGTGGCAGGTAAGGGAATCTCCTCTACCTCTGTCTCCCTTCACTCTGAGGACTCCTTGGAATCAGGATTTTCCAACAGGGCTTTTCACTCTAGCTGTCACACTCTACCTATTAGCGAAGTAGAAACAACATATATACAAATCGCTCCTTTGTTTTTCTATTTACTGTTTTGGCCACACTGTGTGGCTTGCAGGATCTTGGTTCCCAGACCAGGGACTGAACCGAGGCCCATGGCAGTGCAAGCGCCAAGTCCTAACCACTGGACTGCCAGGGAAATCCCCAGAAATTGTTCCTTTAAATGGTAGACTGGATAAGAAGAAAGGTCAATGCTTTGTCCACAAAATGTTGAAAATTAGTTTTTAAGATTTCTTAATATATAACTTTTCTCAGTCTATGTCTTCTACTCTAAAAATGAAATGCTGCCTAATGATAACCTGGAGTTTTAATACCTAAGTCCCAAAAAAAAATGATTCCAGTTTCTGAAGCCAATTCTTACCTTATACTGTTCCCAATAAGACTGTACGAAACACTCAGCAGCTGCTTTAGACGATGCATAAGGATTTGTAGGTTGTTTGGGTGAAGATTCATCAAATTCCTAATTTTAAAGATATATTAAAAAATTAAGTATTATGTATACTTCCCAAGTTGAAAAATCAGAGAATATATTACAAACTTGAAATGTTAACCCACTTACATTTAAAAGACATTTACTGAAACACAGCTATGTGCCTGGCACTTTTCTAAGCACTTTCTTTACATGTACTAACTTCTTTATAGTTCACAACAACCCTACAAGGCAGGCAGGACAGCAAGTACAAAGTCCCTGAGACAGAACTGCGTCCAGTGGAACTACAAGGAGGCTGGTGTGAGGGAAGAGAGATGTGAGATGAGGTTGGAAAGCTAGAGGCCAGAGCATGTGGAACACTGAAGGCCTCTGTCAAAACACTGACAGGTTTTTGATCAGAATAACATCAAGATCTGACTTAGGTTTTAAAAAACATCCTGGCTACTGTGTCAGATCTGATGTAGGTCAACGAGAGTATAAGAAGGAAGAGGCTTGCTTGATAAAAATTGCAGAAAGATTTTGCAAATGGTTGATTCTCAGAAGTGGGATGGGGCATGAAAGAGAAATGGTCAGGTCTGCTTTTTCTTACTATAAGTCTTTTCAAGCTACTTTTTTTTTCCCCACTGTATATGTGTTTTGGTAAATAAATATATTTTAAAAATAAAATGAGGTCACTGTAGCCACTATGAAAAATAGAGTGAACAACGGAGCCACTTTTTGTGTAAAAGTATAATATTTACAAATGATTAACAATGTAGAACAGATTCCAGCTTCTATAACAATTTCACACTAACTCCTTGACAGTGCAATGTACTTTTCTGAGCAGAAGATAAGGGAGACAGGCCTTACGCTGCAGGCCTAACACATGCACTGGGCCATGGGAATGACATTCATGATGTAAGACTGGGTGGTCAGTAAGAGCTCACTTTCAAAATACTGTCAGTCAAATTATATAAAATCTGTACCAGACTAGGCTGTTGTTCCCTGTGTGGGGTGGCATTATTTGATTTAAATAGAAGACACAATGGAATAACAGTCTGAAGAGTCCCACAAGTGTGTAAAATCAGAGGATTAAAAAAAAGTCCAGAGTATTTTCATCAGACAGGTTTGTTTGTATGGTGGTACAGGGTAAGTAGCTGAAACAGACATTTTCTAAGCTCACCTTATCAAGACTGCCTCCATAGACCTCATCTGTGCTGACGTAAATAAATTTCTCCACTCTGGCTTCATGAGCAGCACTTACCAACACGTGAGTACCGTAAACATTAACGTAGGTAAACTCAAAGGCACGGACGAATGAAAGATCTAAAAAAAAGAAGAAACATTCAGAACAGTTCCTTTCAAGGGACAAAGGAAACAGCAACCAGTAGACTCAGGCTGTATATTGTCACCCTGCTTATTTAACTTATATGCAGAGTACATCATGAGAAATACTGGGCTGGATGAAGCACAAGCTGGAATCAAGATTGCCGGGAGAAATGTCAATAAGCTCAGATATGCAGATGACATGACCCTTATGGCAGAAAGTGAAGAAGAACTAAAGAGTCTCTTGATGAAAGTGAAAGAGGAGAGTGAAAAAGTTGGCTTAAAGCTTAACATTCAGAAAACTAAGATCATGGCATCTGGTCCCATCACTTCATGGCAAATAGATGGGGAAACAGTGGCTGACTTTATTTTGGGGGGCTCCAAAATCACCGCAGATGGTGATTGCAGCCATGAAATTAAAAGACGTTTGCTCCTTGGAAGGAAAGTTATGACCAACCTAGACAGCATATTAAGAAGCAGAGACATTACTTTGCGAACAAAGGTCCGTCTAGTCAAGGCTATGGTTCTTCCAGTAGTCATGTATGGATGTGAGAGTTGGACTATAAAGAAAGCTGAGCGCCGAAGAATTGATGCTTTTGAACTATGGTGTTGGAGAAGACTCTTGAGAGTCCCTTGGACTACAAGGAGATCCAACCAGTCCATCCTAAAGATCAGTCCTGGGTGTTCATTAGAAGGACTGATGTTGAAGCTGAAACTCCAATACTTTGGCCACCTGATGCAAACCGCTGACTCATTTGAAAAGACCCTGATGCTGGGAAAGATTGGGGGCAGGAGGAGAAGGGGACAACAGAAGATGAGATGGTTGGATGGCATCACCAACTCAATGCACATGGGTTTGGGTGGACTCCCGGAGTTGGTGATGGACAGGGGGGCCTGGCATGCTGCGGTTCATGGGGTCGCAAAGAGTCGGACACGACTGAGCGACTGAACTGAACTGAACTGAGACTCAGGCTTGGGCTTCCCTGGTGGCTCGGATGGTAAAGAATCCACCTGCAATGCGGGAGACTTGGGTTTAATCCCTGGGTTGGGAAAATCCCCTGGAGGAGGGCATGGCAACCCACTCCAGTATCCTTGCCTGGAGAATCCCATGGACAGGGAAGCCCGGCGGCTTATAGTCCATGGGGTCTCAAAGAAGAGCTATATTCACCTTTTTTCATTTACCACAACTGCAACAGTGTTATCTAACATAAAGGTGCAATGCTATTTATGATTTCTTCAAGCTCAAATTACATACTACATGTACATTCTTAGAACCTAGAAAACTATCAGTGCTATATTTGCAGGAAACACTTTTTTTTTTAAATTCTAAAAAGAAATGATACAGCTAAAATTTTGCTACTGCTAAGTCACTTCAGTTGTGTCCAACTCTGTGCGACCCCAGAGACGGCAGCCCACCAGGCTCCCCCATCCCTGGGATTCTCCAGGGAGGAACACTGGAGTGGGTTGCCATTTCCTTCTCTGCTAAAATTTTAAGTGCTCTTAATTTTAAAAGTTTTGGAACTAAAAGGTAGGAGGGTTTGCTTTGCTGGTATCAAGAATTATTATAAAGTTATAATAATTAGAGTGTGATAATGGCATAAGGATAGACAAAGACCAGTGAAACAGAACAGGAGCACAGAAACAGAACCGTGCGTATATAGGTACTTGATTTCCAATAAAGGGGCAATGGGAAGAGGCTGAGTCTTTTCAATAAACTGTGTTGGGCCAAACTGACATTGACATGGGGGGAAAAAATCTGAATGTAGAAGGCAAAACAATAACTTTTATGAAAAGAATATAAGAGAATATCTCCATGCCCTTGGAGGTATGAAAAGAATTCTTACATAGATTACAAAGAGAACTAACCCTATATTAAAAGGTAGACAAACTAGACTACACTGAAGTAAAGAATTTCAACTGGTCAAAAGATACCTTTAAGAAAGTGAAAAGGCCAATCACAGATTGAAAAACAATAGTGGCAAAAGGCTTGAATTCAGAGTAAGTAAGGGACTTATAGAGGAATTCCCTGGTGGCACAGTGGTTGGCACTAGGCGCTTTCACTGCTGTGGCCCCAGGATTCGATACCTGGTCAGGGAACTAAGATCCCATAAGCCATGTGGCGAGGTCAAAAGTAAAGAAATAAATAAATGACTAATAAAAATCTGTAATGAAAAAAACTGACAATCCTTTAGAAAATGGTATAGAGACTTACTTACACAGAAACTTTCTAAAGACTATAGGAATAGGAAAGCGAGGAGAATACTCCAATAAACAAATGCAAAGGTTTTAACCTCATTAGTAATCAGGGAAAAATATAATAAAGTCACCAAAGGCTGACAACAGGAAGTACTGGTAAGCATCTCATAAACTGCTGGAAGGAAAACTGCTTTGTCATTAATCAAGTAAAAGGATTTGTTCTAATAGATATGAAAGATTAGTCAATATATTGTGTAATCAACACAGGCACAGACAAATAGACAAATGGGGAGTTGAGAAACAGTTCCTTGCATAAAGATACTTGATATATGACAGGGCAGTGAAAACTGGTGAGCTTTCCCATGAGCAGAAGAGGTCCAATTAGTATTCAAAAATAAAACTGGATTCTCATCTTATACTGCATGTAAAAATCTATTTCAAATGGATTACAAATCGAAATGTGAAAGGTGAAACTGCAAACCTTTTCAAAAATAATATAGGAGAATATCTTCAAGACCTTGGGGTGAAAGAGAATTTCTTAAGACCCCCAAAACATTAACAATAACAAAAGATACATAAATTAATTCATAATTTATGTAAGAATATCTGCTCATCAAAACACACTAGCAAAAACATGAAAAGATAAGCCAGAGTGGGAGAAAAAGATATCTGTAATACACGCAACAAAGGACTAGTATCCAGTCTATACACATATGTGTGGGTATATGTGTATATACTATACTCCTACAAATCAGTGAGAAAAAGGCAACTAATTTACAAATAGGCAAAAGATTTCAATAGGATTTCACAAAACAAGAGATTTAAATTATTAAGAAACCTATAAAAGGTACACAGCTTCATTAGTAATCAGGGAAATACAAATTAAAACCATAATGAGATATCACTCTGCACATTACTCTGACAAAAATGGAAAAAAACTAACAACTAAGATTTGGTGACATCTGGAATAACAGGAGGTTTCCTACGTTCCTGAAGGAGAAGAAATTCATACGATTGCTTTGGGAACTAATTGGAAATTATCTCTACATTGAAGTGTGCAGATCTTATGATGCCAGGGCTATACTGAGAGAAATGTGTATTAATGTGTACCAAGATGCATGTGTAAGAATGTTTTAATGGTAGTACTGTTCAAAATTCCCCCAAGTGCAAATAATCCAAATGTCCAACAAGAATAAAACAGGCACAGAAGTGTTATATACTTAAAGAGATGAATACTGTATGTCACTGACAATGAAGAAATTATACCTCCACCCAACTGCATGGATGAATCTACCAGCATGGAAAATCAAGACCAAACACACCTACATGTTACTTTATGTGTGCCTTTTTATAAAATCTAAAAACAGACAAAACTAACCTAAACTCTTTAGAGATAAATAGAGATATTTAGAGATAAATAGAGACAGTGAAGCTGCACAGAACACCAAGGGAAACTGCAACTTAAAAATCAAGTACTAAGGCAGTAGCATTACTACTTCTAAAGAGGGTTCAGCAACATTCTACCTTTTGTTTAGGTGATGGCTACCTGGGTGTTTTATTATCATCATTCATTTAACCTTACTTCTAAATTTTTCTGAATATATGCTATCTTGTGTAACATAAAATGCTAGACAAATTATTAGAAGATATCTCAGCACAAAACAGTACAGATAATAATATAATGTTTAACTGTGTATCGACCATTCACCTTAAGAAAAACAATATAAAAATACAGCTGAAGGCCCATTTCCCCAGAAGGGATCACTGTTCTGGATTTGGTTAAACTCAGTTTTCAGATAATGTTCAAGGTTACATTTTACTCTACACTAACACAAGTAATCTGGAAAGCACCAAGTATCTTGATGACAGTGTGACCATGGGCTATTCTGATAAAACTTGGTATATGTTCTTTCACATATGTTAAGTACCTATTTGTTCAACCCCATTACTGGACCTTGATTTTGGCTAAACACTGGAAAAAAACTTTGCCTATCATAGCTGCAACATAAAACAATGCTTACCTACATGTGTTTGTGCGGCAAAATGTAGTACTATGTCTATTTTCTCCGTTTCAAAAAGTAGTTTCACGAAGTGAGAATCACATATGTCACCCTATATAAAAAAGCAAACATGAAAAAACGAAGTCTCATTGAGCACTCTCAATCATAATCACCATTTTATTTCATGAACAAAAAAAAAAAAATGATAAGAAAAAAGTTAATCCCACCCCAGGTATAGAAAAGAATATCTTGAAAATTCAATTGAGGGGTGAAGTACAGTAATGGGGTATTTCTCCTGCATTCTAGTATACAAGATAGTCAATTCAAAATATGTTTTTGTAAATAAGTATCTAAAACAGTATTTTTTTGAGCACCAACTACTACTATAGACCATGCTAGTTTTTTTCCCTTAATATTCTTGCCAACCTGAGGTAACTATGTTAACAGGAAAAAATTTAAACATATTTTTTAAAGTTTGAGATAACCATTATTGAAGTATATCTAAAATAAGTGTAACAACTATATTATGGATTTCACCACAACTAAGTAAATATTTTTAATGTTATATGTATATATTAGTTCTAAAAATATGTATTCTTAACAATTCTTCAGTAACTGAAGGAAACACTTTCACACAGAAGAAAAAAATTATGAAATGTTTGCCTAGTATAATCTTTATGATCTGCTGTTAAAAAGAGAGTTTGTACAATTATTTAAAATAACATAAATCACAAGGTAATTCCATTTGACATTAAAATTTCCCTTTCTGAATTAGTGACCTGGCTTATTCTTTGGACTCTTCAAGAGCGGCTAATAAGAATCAGCATTCCAGGGCCAATTCATCAACTTCATGGGAAAAAACTACCCTGGGCTGTAAGCTGGGCTTTTGATGACTGACTGGTCTGAGTAATATCCTACTTTGTATCAATCTCTTTAAATCCCAGCAAGGCCTTATTTAGAAGGCTAGTGAGGACCTAAAAATTACATACCATAGAAGTTGAATCAGCTATTCAGATCAGCCAAGGCACCAAAAATCACATGTAACTATAATGCAGTACTAATCTACAAGTATCAGTAATATTCTCTATAGCACATGTGCTTCTGAAATTAAAAAGGTCATTAATAAGCATGCTTTCCAAGCCTATATCATACAGGTTTATAAAGTAGAAAGCTATAATAATGTCTGAATGACTAAAGAGGCACAGGACAAAATAATTATATAATTACAAGAACACTTTCATACCTGTATAAATTTATAATTTTGTTTATTAGAAATGGTTTCAAGATTCTTCAAGCTTGCACAGTAATCCAACTTAAAATAAGTAAGGGGGACAAAAACAACACAAAAAGTGATAATAAATAGATTTTCTTATAAAATATCAATTTATTTTAAACACTACAGATTTTCTAACCATAACATAATTAGCAAATCAGCGTATATCAACGGGGGAAAACTTATTGTCCATGGTTGGCAGGCAAAAATTATTGACTTAAAGATTTTCTTTGTCTGTATATTTTTTACTATTATGCTTTATGAAATTACGGTAACTAATTGTATCTTGTGCTTAAAGTCAACAATGCAATGATTATGAATCATGGCTTTCAGAATCTCCAAGGAGATTACAATTATTACACAAATACTCTCAAAACTAAATTAATTTAACTATGCTTTAGTTTTTAAAATAAATATACAATTTTCAGGGTGTGGCAGTTATAAAACCATATAATAAAATAAAATAATCAGAATATCTCAATGCCAAAAAAGGTTAACAATCACAAGATTACACTAAATATTACACCAAACATTGAATTTAGAGTGAAGACTTTCTTACAGTAAAAATACCACACTTAAAACCTTTACATTATGGGCTATCATAACAAATTTAAAAGTATCAAGACTTTATGTAAGATTAAAAACCTATATGATCACATGACTAGGCAGGCTCCTAAGTTGCTAAAAATGACCAAATGCAAAACTAAAATATCAGCATGACAGGATTCTAATACTTTTTAAAAATATAAATAAGTTTCAGTACACAGAGTTCATTTTCTTTTTATATGGAGCTCATTTTTGTCAAACTTACCTTGTCTAGATTTATGATCATATAGTTTGGATAATCTTCTACTAAAGAGACAATCATATGTGACGCTCTATAGAAAAAAACATATCTTGTTAGTAGAAATTTAACCTTTTCCTTAAATTTTCAAATGTTACCCTAAGCTATTGAGTATTAGGAAACTATTCAAAGATGCCAACAAATTATTGCAAGATGACAGAAAGAATAACGACACTGAATATACCATCCACATTTTTTCATTAATCTTCTCAACAGTATTGATATACAAAGTCTTACATTCCCTTTTACACTATGGTGAAGAGAGAATTTATTGGTCCTGGATATAAGAAAATAATTAGCCAAAAGATTATCCATGCATGCTTTGAGTATGGGAGTAAAGCAATATCATAAATACAACAGGTGATGGTCAGTGCAAATGGACTTAAACTATAATGTGCTTTTGCAGAGACTGTAGGCATAACTGTGTAAAAATTAAGCTCTTATGAACATGGGAATTGTCCATGTTCACTGTAACCTTATTGCAATTTCTGCATGTCTACAGAAACCCTATTTCTTGATATAAGAATTTGGTGGTGTAAAGTAGAATCCTGGGGGTGGGGAGAGAGGAAGGTCCTAGAGAAGTTCTAGGGTAAACCTTGGTTTCCAAGGCTAAGAACTGCTGAAACCATCCTGAGGTGAATATCCATAGTGGCATCATGGGTATCAGATGGACCCTGAAGTGGAGACAGAGGTATCTCTCTGTGAGATAATCCACCAGATTTTATCACATGCACCAAAACGCTGGGCTCCTAGGAACAAATTATGAATCCAGAGTTTGTACCTGATAGCTCTTTCACAGAATTTTCTAGGATGTACCTTTCCTGGGCCAGCACTTTGCCACTCTTCTATGCCCATGCTTCCCTTTCACTAAAGAAAACTTGCCTAGTACCCTCCTCCAAGTCACTGTCCCATTAGAAGTGATCTAATGTACTAATGGGGTGGGAGCATTCCTCCAGGTGTTGAGGGAACCATAGTCTCTGTCCTCACCAGTTTACATGCTAGGGTGTGAATGCAGACACTAAGCAAGTAAACACAAATATGCAATATTATTTCAGGGAGTAGTAAGTGTGTTAGTTGGGAGAGGGGCTACTCAGATAGGGTGGGCCAGGAGGAGGTGATGTCTGAGCAAACATCTGAGCTGAGTGATGCAAACAAAGCACATCAGCAAAGGGGAAGCAAGGACCAAGGCCTCAAAAGAGGAGGAACTAGCCTCCTATGTTTCAGGGGGCAAGGGTGGCAGGCACAGAAAAGCAAGAGGAAGAAAGACAGGAGATCAGGTTCCAGCTTGGGCACCTGAGAGTCTTCTAGATGTGGCTAAGAGTCTGGATATTATTTTAAGCCCGAAAGGAACCTTTGGAGTGAAACGAGACACTTGTTTACTTAACAAACACAGACTCTGTGCCTTAGAACAAGCTCTAAGGGAACAAGGGTGAAAGAGGTATGGCTAATCAGGAGGTTACAGTAGTAGTCTAGGCAAAAGCAGACAGTAACAGGGTTTGGGGTCGAGTGGGGAGGAAGGTGAGAAGCGGTTGCTTACGAAGTAGAGAGAGGACTTGCTGATTAAATACGGGTGTAAGACGGAAAGAGGCTTTCAGACGACTAGTATAGGTCAAAACACCAGCAGAAGATTTTTTTTTTTTTAAGTCGGCTGCATAAATGAAACCGCTCTCATAATCCAAAAACCATTTCATGAAGCCTACACGTACAAGGCCTGTGTTTCGACGGGGTGAGGATGGGATGGGAACTGGACCGGGGTTGGATGAGTTGATGAGAAGCTTTCTGCAAAGCGGGAGTGCTCAAAAGAGTGACAGGTACATCTCGGGCCAGGTAGAAAGGGGGACAGTACCACGGCACTTCTGCTTTGATTGGGAGACTTTTAAAAGAAGTCGTGGTTTCAAAGGAGCCACGTCTTCGCCGGCCGGGAAAGGGGGAGAAGGTAGAACGATCCAGGTCGTGGGTTAAGACCCTCCCCCTGTCAATCAGATCCCCAAAGCTGGTCCCAAGTTGCCAAGGGCAAGCAGAGGCGCAGGAAAAGGCTGGGGTTTCTGGGGAGCCACTACTCGGCCAGCGGCGCCGTTACCTACATGAAACCAGCACCCCCGGTCACCAGGACCCGCTTCGCAAAGCTGTCGGGAGGACCCAAGGACTCGGCGCGGCCCGCAGCCGACATCTCCCAGCTCAGCAGGGCTTGGCACCGTAAAGTGCCAAGTCTGTAGATCGTAGGGAATTTCCACCGCGACTTTTTGCGACACGTCCCACTCCCCGCGACACGTTAAAGGCGCAGATAGCTGCTGCTTCCGGAGCTAGGACGGTCTTGTCCCCGCCCACCGAGGGCTGGGCGGGGCCCTCCTGTGTGCGCGCCTAAACAGCCGAGAATTATATGAACCCAGAAAGCTGGCAGTCTGCAGTCCATAGGGTCGCACAGAGTCGGACAGGACTGAAGCGACTTAGCACGCACGCAAGAAGAATGGGAATACTCAGTATACGTGGAAGTGTCTTTTTGTTACAGCCTTTTGAGGGAAACAAGTAGTAACATATATGAAAATTTCAAACGCAGAGACCACTCTCAGTTCAGTTGAGTCGCTCAGTCGTGTCTGACTCTTTGCTGCTGCACTGCATCATGCCAGTCTTCCCTGTCCATCATCAACTCCCGGAGCTTACTCAAACTCATGTCCATCCAGTCGGTGATGCCATCCAACCATCTCATCCTCTGTCCTCCCCTCCTCCTCCCGCCTTCAATCTTTCCCAGCATCAGGGTCTTTTCCAATGAGCCAGTTCTTCACATCAGGTGGCCAAAGTGTTGGAGTTTCAGCTTCAGCATCAGTCCTTCCAATGAATATTCAGGACTGATTTCCTTTAGGGTGGACTGGTTGGATCTCCTTGCAGTCCAAGGGACTCTCAAGAGTCTTCTCCAACACCACAGTTCAAAAGCATCAGTTCTTCGGTGCTCAGCCTTCTTTACAGTCCAACTCTTACATCCATACATGACTATGGAAAAACCATAGCTTTGACAGACCACTCTATGATCCCCAAATTTCATGATGTATAATATAGATATTGCAAAAAAAAACATATGTTCACTTTTATGTTGCTTACAATAATGAAAATCTGGATACAATGTATATGCCTACTAGTATTGTCTCACTTTTTAAATGTAATGGGCTGATAAAATTTAATGCAATGGGCTCTAAAATTTAATTTAATGCAATTGAATGATAATGGCCTTTAAAAAGGATGTTCCAAGAGAAATGAAGGCCAAAATATATTGCAGGGAATACTTATGGTTTTATCTGACCAGACTTCCCTACCTTTTCTCATGTTCCCAAGTTACTCAACCAGGCAGACCATAGAATGTGCATCTGACTCACCATAGGCTAAATGAATCCTCTTCCTGAGATTTGGAATTGGGCTAAGGTTTCAGCATAGTCTGGTTGCTCTTATTGAACTCTGAGGACCTATGAAATTTGTGACTTGTTAGCTATACTAATTCAAATGAAATGAGGAAGCAAGAAGCCTGTCTTCAATGAGAGAAAGGAAGATGATCATGAAGATTAGAAAAAAAAAGAAATCTTCACAGTATTCAAGGCCCATGTTCAGATTTTTTTCAGGACCAATTTTATTCCTGTCCTTGGTTTGCGAACACCACCAATTTGTAAATGTAAGTCTTAAAGGATCCACCCTGAACTATTAACAAGGAGTTACATTTGGTATCAGTATGAGCAGGGAAATGAGGAAATGAGGACTTCCATTTTTATCTCATACTTTTTGTCTAAATTTTTTTCTAAGCAGCATGAGTTACTTTTATAATTAAAAATAATGTTATTTTTAAAAACCTCATAATACTAATATCTCCAGTTTATTCCTAGTCAGCCAGAGTTATAGAAAATGCTGGATACATGATATGAAGTTTTCCCTCAAGGTTTCCTTTTCTAAATTACAAGGTCTGTTGTGAGAACTTGCTTATATGTAATAAAAGCTTGTTGTCAAATGAAAATAATTTATACACATTTATTCATGAAGTGATTTTGAGCTTCTACTCTCAAGATATAGTCTCTGACCAGCTGGAGCTTACAATATATTAAGGTATTCAGATAAATCAGTAGACATTTACAATATAGTTTGGTTAAGTGTCCAGGTAGGGTAGTAAGAGATTCTGGTTCTTGGGGTATCTAACACAGATCTGAAGGCTTGAGAATGTCTTCTTAACGTGCCTTGGGAAAATAGAGTAGGAAAATGAGATAACGTGGGGGTTAAACAGTAGAATATGTGAAGTACTGCAGCCAGAGGGATCTGCAAATGCTATAGGCCCAGAGGGCAGCATTTGGAGTGTGTCCGGCAAACTGACAGTGGCTCCGTATAAGGATGGACATCAAACACCGAGAGGTGGAAATCTGAGAGGCTTGAAAGTCATATTCTGAAGAGTTTGAGTTGTGTGCTAAGGCAGAGAGCCTCTGAAGGCAAGTGACGCAGTCATACAGTGTTTCCCAAAGCTTTCTGTGGTTCTAGGGTAGAGATGGACTGTGTGTAACCACTTGAAGAAAACTGACTGTTGTCAAATCAGTTGTCATAGGCCAAGTAAATGATGGTAAGGTGGTGGCCTGGGTAGTACAGAGGCTAGTACTTCCTAACCTAATCGAACAGAAGAAGCGCTAATAAACTGTTTCTTTGAACTGATTGGATGGAGGGAGCTTAGGGGTGGAGGTTGGGGTGGGGGTGAGGGGTTGCTACAATTCTCAGCTCTCTGGCCTGCGGGATAATGGCATAACACAAGAAGACAGGAAACCTAGGAGGGAAAAGTCGGTTGGAGGTGCCGAGTGGCCAGGCGTTAAGCTGTGGACAGGGGCAGTTTCCTGCCTTTGAGACATCAAATTGGGCACATAGGACTTTCTTGGGTGGAGCATTTCCTCACGTCACCAGAAATGGTGCTGTTGTGTCTTTCTTCTTTCCGAAACCCACACATCACGGGAAAACCTTTCGGGCCGATGCCACGCGCAGGCGCATGCGCAGTGGCACCACGCGCGTGGCTGAGAGAAGGGCAATAATTTTTCCGTAACCAGAAGCAACATCCTCCCGAGTCTCCATAAAAAAGGCGGGAACTAGCCAACACGCCGGGGAGTGATGGGACTCCTGTATCTGCAGTCCCGCCCATGTCAGCCTCTGATTGGTGAATATCCTTGGATCGTGGCGGAGGGGCCCATATCATTGGCTGCTATTCTCCTGGGGGCGGGCCCGCGATGCCGGTCCTGCTCCCATCATCCCCCTCCCCCTATCTCAAGCTGTCGACGTGGGGCCGCGGCCGCGGGCGGTTAGGGGTTGGGGTGTGGGTTCCGAGCAGGAGGCGGGGATGGGGGGGCTGCGGCTTCTGGCAGTGGCCCTCACCTGCTGCTGGTGGCCACCAGGCAGCCAGGGTAAGACGCTGCGGGGCAGCTTCAGTAGCGCCACGGCCCGAGACGCTCAGGGCCAAAGCATCGGCCACTTCGAGTTCCACGGTAGGTTCGGGGCCGGGGAGAGGGATGAAGGCGCGTGGGCCCATCCCGCGGGCCCTTCCCTCCCCGCCTCTCTTGGGGAGCCTGGAGCTGGTAGCAGCAAGGCTGGGGACTTCAGCCAGCTTACCTGCGCTTCCCCTGTCGCCGGTTGTCTCCCCTACCGCGGCTTCCCGGAATCATGGGATGCGTTTATGGCCAACCCCTCTGTTGCAGCTCCCCAGATCCTCGTCAGCTCCCTCCCCCTTGAGGGATTGTATCCTGCACCTAAAAGACCGTTTCCCGTTTTCCTCTCCTGCTAACGAATGTGCTGTTCCTTCTCCTGCTGTAAGTTTGAAGATCCTTCGCTCAAAGAAGCGTGCTTTATTCACTCCTGTCAGCTTGATTGTGTACATTAAGACACCGTAATTACGTTTGAACATAAGTTCCAGAACTGAGATTTCCTGGGTTTTGTCCTTTTTGTTTTAGGATCAATTTGTTAAAACCTGCTTGCAGCACAGAAGTTTTGAATTCTCCTCACCACGTCTTATAATTTAGTTGTCACAATAGTTTGGTTACTTCCCTAGCTTTACTGTGGACCACGAGGCCTAGGATGAACTTGACAGAAATGCATGCAAGTGCGTCCTGGAAGCTTCTTAATTTGTATCCTATGTGACCCTTCTGAAATGAGATTGCATTTGATTCTTCACTTCTGGTCCCCCTCAAAAATCCATAATTATTAAATGAATGAATCTGCTTTCATTCTATTTTTTGCTTCATTTGCACCCTCAAAGTTTGAGTGTTTTTCTTGATACTTACTCTTAGTACTCTTAATCTGACTACTACTATATTTCAAATAATTATTTGCTCTGATGAAGTTAGGACCCTTATTTTATTTTATTTTTGGCCATGCTGTGTGTGGCATGCGCAAGTGATAGTAATGTCACTACGATAAATGGCACAGTCTGGACAGTGCCATGAGAAAATCTGGCATGTATGGCTTATTCATGATTTGCAAACAGGCTTAGATAGCCCATATATTTAATTGATGATTACCTGATAGATATAAAGGAGAAACAAGTAATAAATCCAGATTTCTGAGGAAAGATTGAGGAATAGAGTGTTTCAAATATTTTAACGTACGCGCTTTCTCTTTTTGTGTGTGTTTTTACTATCATCAGTTTTCAGTGAATTCGAATTCAGTAAAATAATAATACCAAGACCATACTTTTGTAAGTACCGAAATAGGAATCGTAATTCAGAACATGATTCAAAATGTTAATAGGGGATAGAATCACTTTTAAGGCTGTTGATAATTTATAATGTGATTAGTTTATGTCAGAGACTTAAATGATTTTTTGATACATACTATACATATAAATTTGTTTAAAATGTTTTGTCAAAGTGATAATAGTATAAAACAATAACAAGAGAATTAAAAGATCTTAAGATGAAAAAACAGTCTCTTGTTTCACTTTTCCTTACTCACAGTCCCTTTCCCTAGAGGGACCTAGTTTTTGCCATTTCTCTTCTAGGCCTTAAATGTAGTTGTGGTGTGCAACAAGGCTCATTGTATAGTTGTTTTACAACATATATTGTTCTGAAAATTCCTATGTAAAAGTCACAGATGTCAAGTATATCTGAAATTCATTTATTTAAACTTTCTTACTATATTATATATGTTTGCTTTTTATAGTAAAAGAATAATTAAATATTAGCGTCCATGTTATATTAAAAACTAAAAGAAACTGGCAGGACATTCCTACAGATAATTTATAAACAAGTGTTAAAGATTTGGAGTGGTTGTAAAATGAGGCGAAATTCTATCACAGTGCATGTCTACCTACAGCAGATGTTGCTGTTTATTCAGTGAAAAGCAATCAGTTATCAGCTGAAGCATAAGGAAACACAACACATTGTTTTGCATAATTTGAATAATCGCTTGACTTGTGTCTGAATGGGATGGTCATTCTAATATGAAGTACCTAGTTAAAATGAGATTTAAGAAAAATTGTGCTCTTTCAATTCCCGTTTTGATAAAGAGTTATTGAATTGTCCTGCCATTTCAGTTCCATACAAGATCAAACTAGTTGATAATTTTTCCTTTAATGTCCCAGGTGACCATGCTCTTTTGTGTGTCAGAATCAACAACATAGCAGTGGCTGTTGGAAAGGAAGCTAAACTCTACCTGTTCCAAGCCCAGGAATGGCGAAAGCTGCAGGAAGGTGGTCCTGAGTATAGTTGCAGTGAAAAATTATCCAAAGCTCAGTTGACAAGTGAGTATTTCCCCTTTTCTTTGATCATTATGTGTTTTTTTTTTTTCCTCCTTAATGTTAGGAGTATAGTATTTACATATCAAGATGTTTCATGGCACAGCACACACCACACTCTGCCTGGTACATTTTAAGCTACATTTTAAGGAAACTAATCTCTTTGATCAAAAGATAGACTGCCTTTTTCCCCTCTTATTCAAAATCTTTGAAAAAAAAATGCAGATAATTTATAAAGGTATACTTTCCTTCATTCAGACTTCTAATAGGTCACATAATTCCTACCAATATGGCAGATGTATCTTGACCCAGTGGCAGCATGGAGTGAATGATTATATTTGTTGAATGCTTATTGTCTGGTAGCACTGAGCTAAACACTAAGCATGTGTTATCTCAGTTAGTTGTATAATTTACCCCAAATGATGCTGTTTTGCAATATGCTGTTGGCACACTTGGGACCTAGTCATACGGTGCCACAGTGTATCATTTTGGACCATCCCAGGACCACATCATTTGTAAACCGCAAGGTTCACCTCTGGAGAGGCTCTGCTTTTATTATTCTAGTTGTCTGAATCCTTGATCTCTTCCATTGTCATCAACATTGTCCCATGCATTAGGGTGTTTGCCATCCAGAGTGAGTGCAGGCATTTTTAATGCAGAAATGAAGAGCCTGCTATGCCATGCTACCCATCCTACCCCTTGGAAGTTAACTGGTTATTAATTAGGAATGTGAAATATCCATGAGATAAACTGGGAATTATCTTTCTCCCCTTTTGCCCTTTATTTCCCCTACCATGTTCTACATATTGATGAGTCTCTGAGTCTTCTTTCAGTCCAGTCAGTCAAGCCCTGCCATTTCTAAACATCCGTTCTTTGTCTTAGCAGCTGTCTGGTTCCCTCATAGCCTGAGTAGGGACGAGAGTACAAGTCCCATATCATCGCCGCCTATTGTGAGGATCTCTTGTCTAGGTTTCTGAGATGACATTGACAGTCTGCTGAAGAAGCCTGAAATGACTAGATTCAGATATCAAAGAGACAGTTACTTATTTACCTCAATCCTGAATTGTAGAACTTATCTGGGAAATTCGTACAAAAGGTCATTGTCAGTTTTCTTTGCCTTTCTACACCAATTTGCTCAGCTAAGTGTTCCACACAAGTATAAGAAGTTCTGACCTTCAGTTCCCAGTTCTCGTAATGTCCGCCACCATGGCCATCCTAACCTGATCCTCTTCCAGTGTTCCCTGTTTGAGGAACTGGCACCACCATCTAGCTAGTGAATAAGCTAGAAACCAAGGAGTCTTCAACACTCCTTTCTTTAACCTCTCTATCCCCTTCCCGTCTAGTAAGTTTCCTCTAAAGATCTCTTGAATTCATCTACTTTTCTTCATCTTACCCCCATCATGTTATTCCAGGAGGCCATAGTCTCTTGCCTGTACTATTGCAATCCCTCCTGCCTGGCCACTGCCGCTATGTTGTTCCCCCTCTGTAAGCAGAGTTACAGAACAGCAGGTTTACACCCTCACCACACCCTTAAATACTGCAGTGGGTTCCTACTGCTCAAAAACAGAGACGGCCCTCCTAACCTGATCAGGAAAGCCATCCGAGAGTCTGGCTGATACTAACCCCCCTACCCCCAGCTTCATCTCACAGTATTGCCCACTTTGGCCTCATTTTGTTTGTAGTGCTGGTTTTGTTTCAGAGCTCCCCTGGGCCTTTGCACAGGCTTTTCCTGTTTGTTCTTCCTCTTTGACTCTTCCATCTACTAAGTTAACACTTGAGGTTTTATAGCCTGTTTTCTTCCACAGCACTTGTTATAGTTACAAGTTTATAATTATTTGGTATAAAATCAGTCAGTGAGAGCAGAAGGCCTCTTCTGATCTATTCATTCATTCATTCACAATACTTCCCATACTATGCTAGGCACTAGTGATAAATCAAGGGACCAAAATACTGACACTGTCCACACTGCTTAAGGCTGCTAAGGGTATGGATCAGGTCACTGTGAGTAAATGTGAAACTGAGGTTGTGATAAGATGTATGAGTATTAGTTACATTTATGATTGAGAGAGAGTGAGAATTTACAATCACCATAGTGCTCAGTTAAGCGTTGGCCAAGTATTTGTAGGATGAATTGTCATGCAGCTTAGTGCTTGAGGGGGTTTTGGTTAGTAGGTCATTTCCTTTGTATTTGGCACCTTAAAGTCTTTTTGCTTCTCTGTTAAAAGTTGATCAGACAGTTTAAAGCTTTGAGCTGTAGGAATCGATTTATTTTCTTATATTACATGGTCAATGTTATACCATATTGTATATACACTTGCAAAAACATAGTTTTTATATCAGTCAAATACCTTCAGTCACAGAACTTATGTATATGGAAAGACTTGGTGCACTGGAAAGACCCCTAAACTGAGAATCACTGTTAGTAACTTGTAATAAGATCTTGTTATCTTTCACCTGCACTTTACCTATCTGTGCAGTAAGGAAGTTTGACTAGTTTTCTCCAAGGTTCCTGAAAGTCTAAAATGCTGTGATTCTAATTATGACCCTATAGGTGGAGTTGCATGTATAGAGAGCTATAATTTATAAAACCTCTTGCTGTTGTTTCTTTTTCTATTCTCCCTTCCTCTTCCTTCTCTGTTATGTGAAGGGTATTCTTTGAAATTGTTGGAATGGAAGATCTCAGGAAACAGGAATTTTTGAGGAATGAAGATTGTTTTGTTAAATTTGAAGGTCTGAAATAAATTAAGTACTGATGACATATATATTCCTTTCTACATATTTAATCAGTTCTTTTTCCACAACAAAAGCCAAGTCTTAACAAAATCTATATTCTCTAACTTTTGCATATTATTTTCACATTCATAGTATATTGTTATCTAGAAGCTTTGATGCATTGAAACAAAAAGTATATCCTTAAATTCATGACAGCGTAGTAGTATCACATATTTGAAAATAATTCCTTGTAAAAAAAAATTCTCATTTCCTGACCATTAATGAGACTTTTAAGTATTAATAGCCTTTCACCTACTTGGTGATGAGCTCATTAACTGTGCCTGATTCCTATGTAAAACGTTATTGCTGCCATGAACTATGAAAAGATTAGTAGATTTGAAAAATCTCAGTGTTGAATGTTGCTTGTGATTATACGTTCTCCCTAAATTAGTGTTTGAAGAATTATTTTTCAGTCTTCCTTTTTCCTCTTTCAGTAATGACATAAACCATCAGATTTTTTTAAATGGTGAAAACTATTTTGTAGGGTTTTTTTTTTTTAAGAGCAAACAAAGAAGATATTTAAAGCACAGAAAATGAGTTTCTATGCAAAAGAAATTTACTGTCAGATAACAGGAATTAAATGTAATTTTGTATATAAAACATTTTCAGTATTGTCTTTTTATATCATATGTATATATTTCCTTTTGTACATTTGGTATATTAACTGCTTAAAAGTGTTAGTATCTTATTATTTTGAGTAATTTTGTTAACAGTATTCATTTCATTTTATAATTCTATTGGGCAATTAGCCATTCAACACCATTCTCTGCAAGTCAAGTTTTGTTAATATTTGAGGTACTAATTGCATCAGCATACAATAAGCATGCTGTGCTATAGTCTTTTGTTTCAAAAACAATGAACATGCAGTTTTGTCAAGAGGCTTATTTCCTAGGCTTACTGAAAAAGGCAGCAAGACAAAAACTCAAGCCAGTATCTTTTTATGATGTGGTAATTTAAAATGAACACATAATTTAAAATGAAGCATCAAAAAGTATATTGATGAAAATATAATAGTTAAATTCTTATTTTATCTAAGAGAAAAAGTGGAAGTGATAAAACCTCAACACAGCAGAGCTTTAAATAATAAAGTCAGATTATATAATTGCAAGCTGCACATTTCAAAAGCCTTATTTCTGAACTGCTTATTGATCATATATTGAATTCTTATTAAAGGTCTTCAAATATTTAACAGAAACTTGAGTCCTTGCTACTTTTTCCCAGAAGCTGTGCCTTAAGAAAAACAGTATAAATGTCAGCTAAATTAAGACAGAAAAAAAAACAACAACAGTGCTGTGGTATTCTTAACAAAATCATCTTGTCCATTTTAACTACTATTAATGAAGTTCCCAAATGTAAAGTTTTAAGTCCTCCAAATTTGAATCCTGTCTGGATAAGTCCCTGTCTCAGTGATAAACACAACTTACAAATAATGTTTTTCCAACTTTTTATCAGGAAAATTTTCAGTTATACATACAAGCTGAAAGCAGAGTACAACCAGCATCTGAATATTCTTGGCTTAGGTTTAATAATTTTAATATTTTGTTACATTTGCTTTATGTTTGTGTATGTTTGATTTTTGTTTTGAACCGAAATGAAAATAAGCTGTGGGTGTGTTGAGCAATTCAGCATACATCTCATAAGAGTAAGGACATTTTTCTCCATAAATATTACCGTAACAATACCATCACTGCGTTTAAGAAAATGAACGATTTCATAGTATCCTCTAAAATCTTTTCCATACGCAAACTTCCACAGTTATCTCAAGAAATGTCTTTTATTTATTAAAAAGTTTTGTGCTTTCAATTGAGGAAAAGATCAAGACTAGCTGGCATGCAGTAGGGGCAGTCTGGACTTGGGAATTGGGCTCATCATAATCCTATATTTTAAGAACTCTTGATTTAGGATTTTCATCTACTGTCTCCTTTGCTCCTTAGAAGGATTCTGAGTCAAACGGGGCAAGTGTCTTAAGTTTACTACTGAAGAAACACATGTAGAGAGGTTAAGTATTGTATTTATATGAGTCCCAAGGTTATAAGACTTGCTCCTCTAACTCTCCTACTGTCTTTATTGCACATGGTGTTTGAGACTTTAGTCTCCTACCACACTTATGGTGGTAGTGAGTTTCTCTTAGATCAGGATCATAGTTTTAGATTGAGAAGGGATCTCAGACATCATTTAGTGTTTCTCAAAGGGAGTACTATTGGCGTTTTGGGTAGGAACAGGTCTTTATCATGGGAGACTATGTTAGGTGGCGTGAGGTTCAGCACTGCCCCGCTTCAAGTGTGTTCTCAACTGCTGTGACAGCAAAACTGTCAAATGCTCTACAGGGGAATAGAATTACCCTGGGTTGAGAACCATTGATTAGTGTAATCACCTTATTTTAAAGAAAGGAAAAGGGCAACTTGTATTCAGCAACCATGCTGAGTGTATAACTTAGTGCTTGCATTGACTCTTTGCTCTAAGTATTATGTTCATTTTACGGATGAAGAAAGTGTCGTTGCTTATGTAACTTGCCCAAAGTCATATAGAAGGTAAGTATTGGAGCCAAGATTGAAGTGCAGGTCTGTGTGAGGCCTGCAGTTTGCACCCCTCAATACATTTATGTAGATCTGACCCAGTGTAACAACTCTTATATTCCTATAATTTCTGTTTTTCTGCTTTGAGTACCTTTTAAAGGAATAACCAATCAGGAAGAGATTTTGGACAATCTTTTGAAGGTGTTTGTCAGCCACAGTTTTTAGATATAATAGTTTCCAAAGTTGAATGCCCATATTTAAATATAACTCAAATAAGTAATTTTCAGAAATGTCACCATGATGGTTTACACAGCATTGTGAATGTACTTAATACACAGCTGTACACCTAAAAATGGTAACTTTTGTGTTGTACACATTTTACCACTGCAACAAAGAAATTTTTAGTATTGCTCACTTACTTGAAAACTTTGGAAATATTTAATTGAAATTCAGAATTTCAATGCAACCTTTCTAGTCATTTGTGGTATTACATAGAATTTTTTAAAACTATTTTATATTGGAGTGTAACCGATTAACAATGTGATAGTTTCAGGTGCACAGCAGAATGACTCTGTACATATTTTCATGGAACTTTTATAGTGATTCCTTTGGTTGGTTAAATACAATATTTTTACCTGCTTTTTGACTTACAGAACTTATTCCAGTACTACATCAGGGTGTGGATTACTGAGGCAATAAGAACTAAACAAAAGAATTCTAATTTCAAATTGATTGTGTGACTAAAACAATGACTACATTTGAGGGTTTTGCTTTGAAAGTGCTATTTTTTTTTTCTTTGAAGTGGCCATGAATCAGACGGAACATAACTTAACAGTGTCCCAGACTCCTCACCCTCAGAAGTGGCACGTGTTCTACGCAGACAAGTACACGTGCAGAGAGGGCGGGGAGGAGTCTCAGGGGGAAGACATCCCATTTGAAATGATGTTGCTGAACCCGGATGCAGAAGGGAACCCATTTGATCATTTCAGTGCTGGAGAATCTGGTAAGGATATGCAGTTAGATATCCTAAGTGTAGAAAAAGATTTATGCCTGAGAATCTTCACGTTGTGTTATTCGAATACTGAAAAATTAAAAACAACTTGTGTCCAACAGTAGAGAAATGGTTAAATAAACGTTCTTATAAAATTGTAACAGCTGTACTATTAAGTTTAAAACCATAACTGGAAATTTTATGTTGTATGTTTTCAATTATGTTACAAAATGCAGAGAATCAACAGAAAGAAGTACAAAAATACGAACAGATTGTTTCCATACTTTGGCTGGTAGGCTTATGGGTAGTTTATAGTTTCTGCATTCTAAACTCTGGTTTTATGATAAGCTAGCTTTATTTTTAATGAACAGAAGAGTGTTCATAAACTGAGCAATCTAAATTGGCAACCCAGTGATTAAGTAGGATAGAAACTCCTTTACTTCATATAACTGTCCTTCACTAGGATATTTGAGTATTTTTAGGAGTTGCTTTCATTGGAGCTTGCAACAATTTTAGGAAGGATCAAAATTGATGAAGTTTTCTGATATCAAATCTACTCCCATAAAATATTTCATCAGAATTTGAGCTTGACAGAATTTGAAGTTCTGACTCAGTTCTTAGTCCTGACTCCTTCTGATCTATCTTCTCCTGTGACTGATTTTGATTTGATACTTACAGTGTGTTTAAAAACTGTCTTTCTTTTACTCAAGTGGGGAATGTTACTTTGGTCATGTCACCAAGAGTATTTAAATGAAGGGGAAAAAAATCTCACTATAATACGGATTTCCATTAAGCATGGGATTCTTGGCAAGGCTTTTATGTGGGGATTGAGTTTTAAAAAGTGCTGTAAGTACTCAAAAGTATTCATTGCTAGGTAGCTGGCGTAATTTCCCAGGATCTCATCATTTCATTCTTTAAATATCTAGATGCCTTAAAATCTGATTAATTCTACATTGAGGGATTAATTCATTAATTCTCAACCCACTGCTGTGTATGCATCTGGAGAGCTTTAGGAAGAATACAGATGTCCGCCCCCAGAGACTGAGATAGACTTGGTTTTGGAGTGGAAGTGAGGCATTTAGCTAATCTAATGTGTAGACCCACTTATCTAGAAGTCCATGTTGCTTTAGAAATGTGTTGGTTTTAACATAAAGCCTTCAGAAGGATTCTTCCTAGTCTATAGCCTCAGGTATAGAACTTGTTTCCAGGGAATAATTCCCAATTAGTTCAGTTTAGAAACTTTTCCTCATTTGACTAATTTTCTGCCCTGAGTAGAGAAAATTGATTCGCTATGCTTTTTACTCAGAATAGACTGTTAAACCGTGTATCTTAGAGGTTTGAATTAGAATAACCTGGTGCAAAAAGCTGCAATTAATGTTACATGTTACTCTGATTAAATTTTATAGTTTCCTTTCAAACCAATTAGGTATTTTATATATCTACCAGGCTTCAGTTACTCATATATTTTACAGACATAGGAACTTAGGGGTTTTTTTGAATATTGACTAAGGCAAGTTTGATGCTATTTGACAAAACACTACATAGTAATATCATGCCTCAAGTTAAAATAAAATAAAATCGCCTCTTAAAAAATTAGAATCCTTGTTAATTACTTGTAGTTGGTAGAGACCAAAAGAAGTGCACAGAATCCTGAGAGTTAAAGCATCATTGTCTAAAGTAGATTTGATTTTTCTTGGAATAATATTACAGGCTCTTCCACATCTGCCATCTCACTGTCTTTAAGACTCCAGATATGTTTATTATTTTCTCTTGTTCCTTTTTTCCTCTCTGTTATCCCAAAAGATAATGGATTGGATCTTACCTTTAGCTCTGTAACTTTAATGGAAAACTCTACTGCAAGTAGTATAGACAGTAAGGAAATTAATTCTCTTGCATAGCAATAACATCTGAGATTTCTTCAAGGCAGTTTATTTAGCATTTCTCTACCCTCATATCTTCTGACTGTCAGCTTTGTCAGCTTCCTCATGTTCACAGTTAACTGCAGTTATCTGGGCCTTGTATCTGGACAATGGCCAAATTCAGTATCTCTTTGTTAAGAGCAAGCAAACTTTTCCCAGAAGGTCCCTCATCACATTTCATTGGCCAGAACTCGACACATGACCTTGTTACCTAACATGGTAAGAGAAATGTTAAGTGAAGATATCAGAAAGGAGATAAAGGTAAACCAACAAGTCAAAGTAAAGGGTTAGGGTTAGGCTTACATCTTTGGGCAAAGAGTATTGGAATTTCTCTAATTGGTTTAGACTACTCAGGAGGTATCTTGAGACACCCATGGGTGGGATGGACCTTGGGTTCTGAGACCACAGACATCACTGGTAGGCCAGACTGTTCCGGGGCTGCCCCGTGACCCATTGACTCTCTCCCTCTCTTACCCTCGTTTCTCCCATCTCCCATAATTTAGCCGGAGGTAAATTTTTTTAAAGCTGTCCTAAAAGTTTTCTTCCCACTGAATTTTACTAATGCTTTTTCCCATTAAGTTTGCGTTAAAATCTACTCATTCCCTTATAAGTCTTTGTCACCCATTGCATGGTGATTTAAGAGTGTTTTTCTTCTTTTGTGTATAGGCAAGACTTAATACCTAGTATCCACCTGTGTTAAAATTAGATTTTAGTTTCAAGGTGAACATAGATTGCACTCTGAGGGATGTTGGCAGAACAAAGTAAAGTTGAAGAGGAAAAAAACAGACTTTTTTCCTAGAGGTGGTTTGTTTAAAAGAACCCTGAGTGCAGAAGCAGAGTTTTATCTTTAAAGAATCAGAGTCAAGGTAAATAATTTATGCAAAATGCAATGAGCAAAGTATAGGACAAATATCCTTGTTCAGGTTACTTAATATATTATCTCAATGAGGTAATTTGTTGGTTACAGTGTTAGCTTTTTATGGAAAATACATTTAGTCTTGAATAATTTGAAAACATTTTTTGCTAGTGACATATGTCTTATTTTCAAAGTCCTTTCCTCTATTATTCTGGTCACGGTTGTTGTTTAGTCTCTGAGTCATGTCCAACTCTTTTGTGACCCCATGGACTGTAGCCCATCAGTCCATCTTTCTCAGGCAAGATTTCCCAGTCTTGCCTGGGAAACCCCATGGGATTCTCCAGGCAAGACTACTGGAGTGGGTTGCCATTTCCTTCTCCAGGGGATCTCTCCGACCCAGGGATTGAACTTGTGTCTCCTGCTTGGCAGGCGGATTCTTTGCCCCTGAGCCACCTGGGAGGCTCGCTATTCTGGTTACTCAGTAGTCTGAGAATTTTCTTTTCCTTGTGCATTTCTAACCTAACAGAGCCTGGAACCTTAACTTGTAATGAATATTCTGTAGAGTATTATAAACAAATAACAATTTAAGTAGAATACCATATTTAATTTTTTATGCTAAGAAGGAAAGACAAAAACAGATTCAGAACCCAGGATAGCATGAAGACTTCACTGACCCACAGTTACAATGTCGTGCTTCGTTGCTCAGTCGTGTCTGACTGTTTGTGACCCCATGGACTGTAGCCCACCAGGCTCCTCTGCCCCTGGGGATTCTCCAGGCAAGAACACTGAATGGGTTGCCATACCCTCCAGGGGATTGTCCCAACCCAGGGATCAAACCCAGGTCTCCCTCATTGCAGGTGGATTCTTTACCAACTGAGCTACCTGGGAAGCCCACAGTTATAATATGTTTAGCTTATTTTCTGCCTTGTTCTATTACTCTAACAATCGCAGGCTTATGGTCCTGTTGTTTCTAAAACTAGAATACTCTACTTCTCTATGTCAGGAACTTTAAAAGAACGTACACCCATTCTGTCATTTGTTATTCTCTTCCGGAAGTCTGAACGTGTTTTCTCACCCGGACTAGAGAGGTGGATGATCAGCATTTATGTATGAAGAGCAGGAGAGACACCCAGTGGCTGAAAGACTTTCTGTTTTCTCCTAACCATGTCTAAAACATGACTGAGATTGAACTGTTTATTGAGTATTTTTCCTGCTATTTGTATCTCCTGAATTACTTTTCCAAAATGATTTCCATATAATGGAAGCATTTCCTTCTGTTGTTTCAAGTTTATCTGACATGGGAAATTGGAGCACATTCAGGGGTCACAGCTGGATAAAAGTGAGTGCAGTTTAGGCTATTCATTCACAGATTCAGTAGAGACAGCTGTCTTCATAGCCCCTGTCACTGTGTCCAGTGCTCTTTAGATAGAATATAAAAGCCCTAATGTTAGGGACTAACTTTCAATGTAACTGTAAATGTAAATGTAAACTGTTAAACTCAGAGCTTGCCCTGGTTTGTTATAAAAATTTTCTGAAAGTTCTGAAAAATGAAGACACAATCAAAAGATGACACTTAACGCAGAAAAGAGGGTGTTTATCTTGAGAGTATGTGAAGACCATAATGAAAAGTTGGTGGTAGAAACTAGAGGCCGCTAAATGCCTAGCACCATTTTAAAAATTCTGCACATTTACTTTGTTCTTGTCTTTACCAGCCAACTCCCTTTACTCATTCATAATTTCCACTCACTCAAAACTTTTATTTCAGTATGGTCTGGCTTGACTCCTGTGACCTGCCCTAGCATCTATTCTTTCCAACTTCAGTTTTTCTTGCTTCATCCTTCCTGTGTTTTGTGGTTTGATGTCCCAAGAGAACATGCTTAGCCTCTTATCTTTGAGAACCAAGTGATGCTATTGGCCAATGACTAGTCTTAGGATTAGTAGCCATTTGGTCAGGTGTTCTAGTTTCAGTCGCCTGTGGAGTGGAATCACGTGGTCTCCATAGGTTTTCCTCTATGACAGAACGAAAGCCCTTTCCTTCAGAAGGAGGTTCTGGTCATGAGACGTATTGTGACACTTTGTCTAAGTGGGAATTTAAGGCTGCCATCCATCCCAGAGCTGTGGCTCTCAGGCTTTAGCTGCATCAGAGTCACTGAAGGACATTTTCAAACCCAGAGTGCTGGTCCCCACTCCCAGGGTCTCTGAGACCCTTGATACAGGATGAGTCCCAAACATGCATTTCTAACTAGGTCGCTAGTGCTGGTGCTGCTGCTGGCCCAGGGCTCACACTTCGAGAAGCATTGTCAGGGTATGTAACTATTATTGACTGACTAAGTCTATTTTTAAACATCTTATAGAAGAAGCCCATTTTGGGGGTAAGAAACATATGTAACTGAAGGTTGAAATCATTGTTTTTTCCCACAGAGCTATGATTTTGTGGTTAGTCTGTGGGCTTATCTCCTGACCAGTAGTTTGTTTTTTAATAGATTGACCGTAGTTTAAGCTGTGCTATTACAGTCAAGACTTCATTCCAGAGTAGGAGATTATTTAAGTTTCAACAGTTTTCCTTTTTCTCTCTTGCAAAAGTAAATAAAGGCTGTGACTCCAATTAAAAGACAAGTTCTGAAAATATTGATGGAAGATTTGAAAGCAACCCAACACTGTAACTGACTTGTTCCTTTCTTCTCTTCGCAGGGTTACATGAGTTCTTTTTCCTCCTGGTCCTAGTCTACTTTGTGATCGCTTGCATTTATGCGCAGTCGTTGTGGCAGGCTATTAAGAAAGGCGGACCCATGCACATGGTTTTAAAGGTTCTGACAACGGCATTGCTGTTACAAGCTGGTTCGGCTTTCGCTAATTACATTCATTTCTCCAGGTAACTCAAAACCATTAAAACTGTGTTCATCATTATGTCTAATTAATCCTAATTAGTCCACCAAAGTTATGTTTGCTTTGATTATGAATAATTTTGTTCACATTTGTAATTTATGCTAATATTCTCCTCTTCAATTCCTCAGTTACTCCAAAGATGGAATAGGGGTACCTTTTATGGGAAGTTTGGCAGAATGTGAGTATCTTACTAAACATTTCTTTAAAACATAAACTTGCTATCTGCTTCTTGTATGTTTTCCTTTTTCATCAGTTATTTTCTGTCATAATACAGTTTTTTCTAATCTGAGGTTGATTAGATTTGGCTCAACTGGAAATAAGATTACAGATTTAGTTTCCACATATCCTGTTTAGTTTCTGTAGGGATAGATAATGTGTTTAGCTCTTCATTGTGTTTAGAGCATATTTATGCCCTTTCTGTCATTTTTATCCTCAATAAAGACTCAGTGAAGTAGGTATGCTTATCCCTATTTTGCAGATAAAGAATCTGGGCTCAGTGACAGAAAGTACATTTCCAAATGTCAGTCATCTGGTAGATGGTAGAGCCAAGACTTAGACCTAATTTTCTGACCACAAAGCTAAAGATTTTTTTTTCCCTTTTATCATCCCTTTTTTGACTTTTTCTCTCTTTTTCTAACCTGGAGCCATAGAATAAACCTATAATTGAGCTGACTTCTCAGCTTTGTTCTTTGATTTATAAGAAGAACTCTTATGAGGTAATTTTTCAATTAAGCATGATGGTGAAAAAATAAAATTTCCTACAATCATAACTTTTAAAAGAGAACTTCAGAGGTATATCAGGTCATATGCCATTCTCAGTTCTGAAAAACAAGTTAAGATTTGCTCTAAAAAAGCAGGTCCTGAATATACAGCCATTCTAGGATTTACTTTCCTTATATTTTCCATGTTTCTCTTCTAGTCTCCTCTCTCTTTAATAGGGTATCTTACAGTAATCTCTGTGATCATCTCAGGACCCGATTATCCTGATCTTGCTACCTATTTTAAGATTCTAAAACTTCTATAACCTCTCCTTTTCCTTGTGAAGAGGATGTATAAACTGTTCACTTCTTGGGAATGAGCAAAAGTTGATTCTCTTTGACATTACCAGAACCCTGCCTTGTCCCCCTGTTTTCTCTTAGATGACTCAGGATGTTTATAATAGAGTCCTAGAGTTTTAAAGCTGGACAGAACATAGAAATAATTTAGCTCATGCATTTTAGATGAGGAAATTGTGGCCCAGAGAGGCAAAGCATACAGAGGCCCATCAGTAGCAAAGCTATTACTAAAATCAAGGACTTGAAGTTTTGTGAGTATCTACTATATACAAAACAGTTTCAGGCTGTCTGGCATCTTCATGGTAGGTTAAAAGCAAAAGTCTTTTTTAAAAAAACTACAGTAAATCAACATTGATCATTTTGGTAGTTCTGACAACAGGTTTATTAAATGATAAAATTTCTTTTTAAAAAAAATTTTTGGCTGCACCATACAGCATGTGGGATCTTATTAATATTCCCAGACCAGGGATCAAACCTGTGCCCCTTGACCTTAACCACAAGACCACCAGGGAAGTCCCTAAAATTTCAGGATTTTTAATTAAATTCCACAGGATGGGATTTTTGTGTGATCTGTATAGTTCATCTATAATTAGTTACTTTTCCAAGAACAGATAAGCCGTGTTCTGCCTGTCCTCACAGTTACAGTATATTATATCAATATGTGCGTTAGTTAGTACACATAGAAATAAGCCAGAAAATCAGTGTACTCCCCAACCCTGTATTTGTAAAAACAAATAGCAAAAGCTAATTAGCAACTTATGTAGGTATATTCCTTTGGCTGACTTCTTTAAGTAAGTGAATATGTATTTGTAAAATGTTTAATAAAAATAATTAGCATCACAGTCATTTAAAATCTACAGTGAAAGAAAGTTATCCTTGATCTGAAAGGCCATGATGTTTTATATCATTGAAATGTGGTGACAGTTCATTATTAGAATTCACTATTACAGATAAATAAGCCTAAATGTAAAGTATCTAGTTCTCATTGGGGTTAGGGTTAGAAAAATATGTCAAAATAAATCTGAGATCTATTATTACTAGTTTTTTGGCTTGTGACTTTTAATATAAGTATTATACTACAACTAGTCTTATCTGTTTCTCTAAGAATATTTTTGTATAAAAGAAGTAAAAGTTGTAGACATCAAAGTCCTAAGTGGCAATTTGAAGGAAGTTTTATTTTGTTAAATTGTGATCAAACGTTTATTCCAAAATCCACATCAAAATACACTTTGATGAAAGGTTATAATTTTTTAAAAAATCAGTAAATAGAACTTCCAAAATAAATACACATGTAAGCGGAGGTAAACAGCTGATGGTTGTTTAAACCAATAGTGCTGAACTGGACGCAGGCGGTTTTGTTGCGTCCTGCAGCTGCCGACTTCCCCTGAAGTGTGAGTGATGGCCACCTGGTGGCGCTTCACACTAATGCATGGAGCACGTCATCTGTCTTCAGGACTGACAGTAAGGCCAGCATAATTGGATGTTACAGAGGCTCTGCGTTTCTTTATTGTCGTGCTATTGCTTACTAATAGTTTTAGAAACTATTCTTCACATTATGATTCAGCCATCAAAAAAACGTTAACAACCCAGAAATATGTAGTCTTCTCCACACTGCAGAAACTATATTTAAAATGTGTTTTCATAAGTAGTGAGTTATAGATTATAGTTAGAAAAACTAAGAAAAATAAGGAACACAAACAGATTTAAAACTGGCCTTAAAAATACGTACAGGTACATAAATATTTTTAAAAATAGGAATTTTGCCATTGTGTTAGAGATTCCCAGAAATGTTTACAAATATAATGGCAGAATTTTAATTCTTTAGATTTATTATTGAATTTCAGTATTTTCTTTTTGAAAGTGCCTGTCTTTTGTGCTTAATAAAATAATTATGTTCTCAATGCAAAAAGGATAAAATTTGGGAATTCCCTGGCAGTCCTGTGGTTAGGACTTTGAGCTTTCACTGCCCAGAGTGTGGGTTCATTCTTCATTTGGGGAAACAAAAAAAAAAGGAGGAGATTTGTTGTATTGCAAAAGCTCAGGCTGACTTTGATTTTCATTTCCCATTAGTTTTTGACATCGCTTCCCAAATTCAAATGCTATACCTACTTCTGAGTCTGTGCATGGGTTGGACAATAGTCAGAATGAAGAAGTCTCAGAGCAGACCTCTCCAGTGGGACTCTACTCCTGCATCCACTGGTATTGCTGTATTCATGGTCATAACACAGGTGAGTAGTGAAACCAAATGTTTCTGTTCTATGCTATTCAAAAATGCAGACTTGAACACATCTCCTGTCAAAATTGAACCCCAGGACCCATGAAACATTTGTGTCATTTTGAACTATGAGTTTAAAGTGTGATAGATCATAAGTGAAGTAAGTCAGAAAGAGAAAGACAGATACTATATGGTATCACTTACATGTGGAATCTAAAATATGACACAAGTGAACTTACCTATGAAGCAGAGATTGTTCTCAGACATAGAAAATAAATTCATGGTTATCACAGGGAAGAGAGGATGGAAGAGGGATAAATGAGGAGCTTGGGATTAGCAGATGCACAACTGCTATGTATTAAATAGGTAAACAGCAAGGTCCTGCTGTGTAGCACTGGGAACTATATTCACAATCAGGTAATAAACCACAATGGAAAAGAATATGAGAAAGAATACATATATATGTGTAACTGAATCACTTTGTTGTACATCAGAAACTAACACAACATTATAAATCCCATATAGTTCAATTTTTTAAAAATAAGGAAAAAAAGAGTGATAGATCAAATAACCTGTTAATTTTCTGAGTGCTACTATATGTAGATTATAGAATTTCATTGTAATTTACCTGAATCTGAGCTTCCTATCAGCTTATTTAAGCACAGTATGTTTAACATTCAGTTAGATTCTCATTTTCTAATTAAGAGCTTTCTTCCATATTTTCTAACACTTTGTAAGTACTCAGTATTAAATCAGTCAATTGATGAATCTGGGATTCATTCATTGTCAGGAATCTACTTTATACATGAAAGAATCCAAGTGAATATCAGATTAAAGAAAAAACAAAATGTAGAATGAAAAAGAAGGGGATCTTGTTTTTGAAAGCAAATACACCCAAAACAAATTTGGTCTTTTAGAAGGGTCCTCTCTGCTCTTGTTTTGTTTTCCTCTACTGTGATATGTAGACATTCTAGGATCTCTGTATGCTTGTATGCAATGGATTTATAAAAATTTAGATGAAAGATATAAACATAAAAATTTGTACTGAATTTGTGACCAGTATAAGTTACAGATGAAAATGAAGTATACACTTGGGTTCTATACAGGACAGCATAATCTGTTTTAATGCATTAAATAAATTAAAAAACTCAGTAGTGGAGGGTAAAGCCTGTGCTTTATTCATCTCTGTACCTCTAGTACTTATTTAGTACTGTAAGTGCCGAGTGACGGTCTGTTGAATTTACATGAGTGATTTAGAAAGGGACTATATCATAGGTATTTATATTTAAAAAAAAGATAATGCCAGGAAGAGAGAGCTAATGAGCAAGAACTGAGTTGGAGGTGATTAAAATAAGGGCAAGATCCTACCAACTTAACACTTCTGATCCAGGGTTTATGGAGAGTAATGTTGCATCAAGTTCAATTCTCATTTCTCAGTAACCTTTTTTAAAAATTGAATTTTCATTATTTCATTGTAATTTAAATTCATTATCATAAACAAATACAAATTGAGATTATAACTCTACATTAGACTTTCTGTGAGCATTTGTGAAGACTGTGAGACGTGGCACTGGTCCTCAACAACAACCAGACTAGGTGGACGAGACAGGCAGAGATCATGTAAATACGTACACCATATTCCACGGGTCACACATTAGCGTGTGTGTGTGAAAATATGGGGGTGCTGTGCTTCGTTGCTTCCGTCGTGTCTGACGCTTTGCGACCCCATGGACTGTAGCCCACCAGGCTTCTCTGTCCATGGAGATTCCAGGCAAGAATACTGGAGTGGGCTGCCATGCCTTCCTCCAGAGGATCTTCGCAACCCAGAGATTGAACTCAGGTCTCCCACACTGCAGGCGGATTCTTTACTGCCTGAGCCACCAGGGAAGCATAGACATGGCACTTTCCCTCAACAACAGCCAGACTAGGTGGACGAGACAGGCAAAGAGAGATCACATAGATATGTACACTGTATTCCACAGGTCACGCCTTAGCATACGTATGTGAAAATATGAGAGTATGAGCATGTAAAAATGTGAATCGTGGGAAATGGTTATTTTTTTCTGCTTTGTTGGATTATAATTGAAAACCAGAAATTGTATAGATTTAAGCTACATAACTTGATGTTTTGATATATATACATTGTGAAATGATCACCAAAACCTAGCCAGTTAACATCCATCACCACATGTAGCAGGAGATATTAGTTCTGTGATAGCACTTTTTTGTGGTAAAAAGTCAAGTTTAGAAATGCATGTTGAGGAATCAGATGGGTATAATTTGGTGTGGTAGAGGAATAACTTTCAGTAAAAAAAAAAGATCAAATATTTGGTCCAAGAAGGAAATTCATTTTGTGCAACAGGAGAAAGGAGTTCACCTAGCAAGAACATAGCAGGAGTAAAATGAGGGGGAAAGATTCAAGAATGAGGAAAGGAGGTGGTTCTGGTAAACTCCATAAAGCCTAAAATTAGATTTAGTAATGGAGTTTTCATCTAAATCCTTTGGAAGCCACTGAAGACTCAATTCTGAGTGTTGAGTTGGTAAAAGAAGGGAGCACAGAGGACCAATGACTTGTGTGATGGTAAAAATTATCATAATTTAAGTGATTGATGTTTAGTAAAGATGGAGGGAATGTGGGCTCTGATTACTACTGAATAGCAATAAACAGAACAGCTTAATCAGGAACTTGCTGAGCTTTTCACTGGCATAGTAACCACAGGGGAGAAAAGGTGAACAAACACATAAGGAAAGTAACGCTGCCCTGGGTGCCATAATGGATATTAAAAATCCACTCTCCTTGGGACTTCCTTGGTGGTCCAGTGGTTAGCACTTAACCTTCCAGCGCAAGTACGCCTTCAATCCCTGGTCAGAGAGCTAAGATCCCACGTGCCTCTCAGCCGAAAAATCAAAATATAGAACAGAAACAACATTGTAACAAATTCAGTAAAGACTTTAAAAATGGTCCACATCAAAAAAAAAGAAAGAAAGAAAGAAATCTTAAAAAAATCTACTCTTCTTTAACCAGAGAGGTTAACGTGGAAAAAAAGAGTGAAATCAACAATTCAGACTTGCTCATTTGTGGATTACAAAAGATACTGAGATATTTGAAACTTTATCCTGAGATAACAGGCTTGAATGCAGAACAGTTTGATTCATAATAAGGTGTTGAAATAAGAAAGAGATTGATTTAGAAGAAAGTTTGTGCTTATTCTCTTCCTCTTTTCAACTTATTTTCATCATAAGAGATGTGTTATTTGAATCATGGTAGCAGTAGTCTTTTTTGTCTCTAATACATGGTCTCATTTGAGGGGCTTGATAACAAGGCCCCTTCCTCCAGCTTAGGGGTGTCAGTGAGGGGAAAAACCGCCCTTACTTTATCAACACCTTATATAGTTTGATAAATCTTAGAACCTCTTAGGAATGAATGTACTGTTTAGGAGGATATATAAAAGAGTTGAATAAAGTACTTTATTGTAAGTAGATAAGACTTTTTTCTCTAAAAATATGTATTTATTATTATTTTTCTTTGCAGAGTATTTTGCTACTTTGGGAACAGTTTGAAGAAACCAGTTCTCACAACCACCATTCGCACCACAGCTTAGCAGGAATCCTTCTTATCGTTTTAAGAATTTGCCTAGCGTTGTCCTTAGGCTGCGGGCTCTACCAGATCATCACAGTGGAGAGGAGTACACTCAAAAGGGAGTTCTACATCACCTTTGCCAAAGTATGGGTTTGCTTAGAAGAGTACTTCTTTGCATTGTCAACTTCATTCTGCATTACTGGGGAGTTAGTACGCAACCCTGGGCTAATACTTCATAAACTTTTATTATGTGCCAGGCACCACTCTTACGCCCTTTATGTGCTTCAGCTCATTTAATCTTCACAATTTATGAGCTGCAGGTGATACTATCCCCATGTTACAGAGCCCCTGGAACAGTAGTTTCCATGTAATCTTTGGCAGGTCAGTTTTGCTTGAATTGTGATTTCTCTATCAATAGGGATTTTACATTCTTTTCTATAGTATCAGAACTTTTTAAAATAGATTACTGTTTGCATTTCTCAAAAAGCAGTTTTTAATTGACTATGAGCTGTTTACTCCCAGAATTATGCAATGTTTTATAACGAACTATGAAGAGCCATTCTTCAGTGTAAGCAGAGGGAGCCAGGAGACTGAGTACACGCTGCACTTCAGCCATTTCATGGCATCCATATGAGATCATGTTGACTTCATTCCCCCTTTCCATGTTCTTCCTATGCCAGTGAGAGCCAAAGGCAGATGGATTTTTTTTTTTCTGTACCCATTTAATAAAGGAAAAGATCAGGAGAGAGGTTGGGGCAGTCACATTACAGAAGCCTCCCTCCCTGGAAGGTAATACTTTTGATATACAGATGGAGAGAATCCATAACCCATCCTCTCGGCGACACTAAACCACATTCTGACAAGCTGTTTGGTCACCCGTCCTAGTCCACGGTCTCAGAAGAGTGAGGCTGCTATGGACAGAGGGCCAAGATTCCTTCTTTATTCCTGATGTGGAACTTTGTCAAGCTGCTGCTGCAGGCATCTTATGTATCAAACAGGCAAGGATATGCCTTTCACTTTGGAATTCTTCACAGAGACAATAGTGCCTATTGTCTGAAACGTTAATATATACCTCGGTTGTATAAAAACTAAATTTTTTCTTTTCAATGTTTTAAACAGTACCAAAATTTTTCTTAAACTGAAATGTTTATTTTTATGTTTTCATATAGCTATTTGAATAAGTTCAGACATCCAGAAGCATTTAAAGAGTAGCAAACACATTCTCACCGCTCTCCCATCTATGAAGTTATCACCTCCTTATATAATCACAACTATTAATTCCTAATTTATTTTTCAGAGAATTAAAAATATATATTATTAAATATTTTCTATTTCCCTTTGCATTTATACAGACAGTAACATACTAAACACATATTTATACATCTTGTTTATTTTTCTTACAATATCAAGGTACTAACCATGTCAAGAGCTAGTAATATTAACTTATTATTTTATTTCAAATTTAATTTTAGAAAAGGATATTTTGCCATGTTCTAGGAAAAATGGAAAATATATATTTGAAAATAAAAGAGTTAAAAAGTTTCCCATTCCTACTTTCCTAATTCCAGTGTCTTTTGTACTAAATCTCAAACACATAACCACTGTTAATCAGTTTTTTGTGTTATTCTTACAGAATTTCTTTATGTATCTATATGAAACTATGAATGAATATTCTTATGGTTTTTACAGAAATATTGCACATTTGTACCGTACCTCGCTTTTCTCAATTATCGATTTGTTACTTGTTTAAACATGTTCGTAGTATATCAAAATGTGTATATGTGAAAGATGGAAGATTTTAAATACTCCTAAAAAAAACACCCATTTGATTAGAAACAAAGTATCATTGTCACAACAATAGCAAACTTATTTCTATCTTTTATCGCAGTTTCTACTGTACAGGCCAATTGAGATCAATCAAGACCTCCTAAATAGGCTAGTAATGTTTTCTGTCTGGTACATTATGAAAACAGAGGCACAGCTGCGCTTATTCAACGTATTTTTCATTTGTTTCAGGGCTGCATCTTGTGGTTTTTGTGCCATCCAGGTCTTGCATGCATTTCTATCATTTTTGATGACTACCAAAGAGATAAGGTAAATAATATACATGATCAAAATAGTTTTATTTTTAGTCTTTATTGGGAAATTAAGTAGGAAAAACCTATTTATCCACTCAGTAGTTTCTTTGGATTCTATGAAATAGAACTTGGAAACAAAATATTAAACCAGTGAGTATTTCAATTTAGTTTATAAGCAAAATGATGGAAAAATAGCTTTTGTTATTCCTATTTTAACCTATCTCATAGTACTATTTTATAAATTAAATTGTAGAATTTATAAACACAGTTGTTAAGAAAAAATGATTAAAAATGTTCACTACATAATGTTAAATATGAAGATCACTCTTTAAAAATCAGTCTAGTTGCTTTAGCACCCTGCAGACTGGAGTGCCGTGCTCAAGTATGTCACATTTTGGTTGCGTTGATACCTACCATCTTAGGTGAATGACTCCATCATTTCAAAGTGGAATTCTCCCAGGAGCTCTTTACAAGCTATGCCATATATGCTTGAACACAGAAATGTTTCTTGAACCTGAGGTATTTACAGAGGGTAGATAGGAAGGTAGTCTACAAAGACAGAGAAACAACCCGAGAATTTCTGAAAGAGCTTTTAGAGTACTCGTCAAGATTCAGGTAGGGGCATTCTTTATTCCTATTACTAGATTAGCCAGGAGCCTGATTTTTCATATTACTTTCTTGTAACTTATTACTTTGTTCAGCGCATGCACCCTTGAGGAGAGAATGGTTTAGTAAATTATTCTTTTGTGTCTTATTTTGACATCTATAAACTGCTAAAAGAATTTTACTTGTGAACAATTACAGTCCTGAACATTAGTTGTATTTTTCTATTGAAAATTTCTTTTTTAAAATTTACCTTCAGTAAAGATGGGGAAGATATAATTTTTTATTTATATATATTTACTTAAAGTATATATATGTTTATGTATGTATAAAGTGTATATAGGTTCATGATAAATTGAGTATAATTTCTCTGTTTTTGCATGCAGTAAAGCATTCCCTTTCTTTCCTTTTCAGGTCATTACAATAGGTGTTATCCTTTGCCAGTCTGTTGCCATGGTCATTCTCTACAGACTCTTTCTATCCCACAGCCTGTACTGGGAAGTTTCTTCACTTTCCTCAGTAACACTACCACTGACCATATCATCTGGACACAAAACTCGGTCTCACTTCTGATACTTGCTTTTCTCTAAAGAAAAGTGAATTGATTCACCAGAGTGCAATAAGGATCCAAATACAGTGACTTTTTTTTTCATACTTGTGGTATGAAAAACTGAACAGAGAAAGCAGAGCATGTTATATATATAACTGCATTTAAGCAGTACCAAACTGAAAACTGAAAAAAAGGTAATAAATGTTTTGAAATATACTTAATAAACTTTCAAGAAAGAGCGTTGTTATAAGGTGATTTATGCAATTTCCATATGGAAATAAAGATGAAAAGAATTATATGATATTTTTATAAGAGACTCATCACTTACAATGCCTCATCCTACATCAGTAGTTAACTCAGGTTTGATAGTCCAAAAAAAGTGATCAGTTAAATGATTACTTACTTATATGAATCTAAAATAAGTCCAGTTATGAAATCAGTGTAATACACTGGTTAAAAACTGCTTCTTTTTATGCTTTAAGGAAACTGCATTTCATATTGGAGTTTAAAGATATTGAAAATTAAGTTACTTCAGAAAACTAATATAAAATATATTTGTAGTTAAGTGAATAAGCTTTTGTTTATTTTTGGATGGGGTTATTCTGCATTTTCTTCTATTATTTTGGCTCTAGTTAGGATTTAGCTTGATTAGCAAAGGGTTTTTGACAGATAATTTATGAAAACTTAGATAAATTGCAGCGGTTGTACAAAGGATTTTAAAATCTGAGCACTTAGGTGAAGGGACAAGCAGGTTAACATGTTTAAAAAGAAAGAAGGAAAAAGTACTCTATGATATGGTTACTAAAATTTTAATCCTGATATAATTCATTTCTCTTACATTGAATCCCCAATCATAATTAAGCTGTATACACAGATTAAATTAACAGAAGCATTTCACATAAATGTTGGTTTCAGTCATCAACTACCCATGAATTCCTGCCCAAGGATACTTAATCAGGATTAAATTTTCTATGAATAATTGAAAAACAAAATACTCACTGGATTTGTTATAATCCTTGTTGGCACTGGATTCTAAGTGGTTGCCATCTTGAATCTTTTGTAATAAAGCCATATTTTTTGCGAATGATGCCCTGGTATTGAGTATACAAATACTCTATCAAGTGCCTGTTTAAAAAATTGCTAAATGGTTGTTGGTACTTGCAATATAAAATGACTATTCCCATTAAGAGTCACTGATCAGAAATTATTCTGTCTTGCAAGTCCTTCAGGCCTTTTCATTTTTACCTCTGGCTTATTTTAAAGATTTTTTTTTTAAAAATCTACTTTCAAAGGTGTTACGTTTTTGAGCAAGAAATAGTGCACTGATCTGGTAATTAACCTTTTTAATTAAATAGTTAAAGTTAACATAGCAGAACTTAAAAAATATCTATGATTTTGTCTTTGTTTTTCCTTTGCATCTAGTCTCATTGAAAGTGAATAGTATTCTGCTTCATTTTAAAGGCAAAGTACATGTGTTCGTGACTAGCAAAATGGCAGAGTGACAAAGTTCAACCTGCTCATTAAATCATCAACAGCTCTTTGTAAATTATTTAATAAATGAGAGCTACAGGTTGAGACTAGAAAGTCTACAGTATATTTTAGATTTATGTGATCTTCTGAGTGGTCATGACCTTTTCTTTTACCACATCTCACTAATAACCCCAGTTATTGTCTGTTGTATTCAACTGAAGTGCAGTTAATTGAGCTGGAAAAAAAGACTGAAGCCTTTTCAAAAGTTTTGTTAACTTGCAACAATGGGAAGAGAATAATCTTTGTGTTACCTACACAAAGAACATGGAAACTGTAATCAACATGTATGAAATATATTACTGTGCTTGCATTTATGAGGCTTGAGCAATTTTTTTTACTTTTATTTTTTAATTTATGGTTGAATTTACTGATAATTTATTTTGTTATTCAAGAGCCATTGTTAAATGAAGGAAGACAGTTTGTTAATAAATGTATAAAACAGCTGTGAATAAAGTTTAGTAATCTGAGTTCAGAATTCATAGTTCATAAGTCATGACATGGTATCCCCTGTTTTTTCTCTTCCTGAATGTTTACATGGAGATTTGTTACCACAGATTACAGAAAGATAAGTGTATACTGCAAACTCTAATTAAAAATCAGAATTTTGCCACTTTTCTTTATTTGTCAGATAATGCTTTTTTTTAAATCTATGTTTACATTTTTTCTTGGAGAAGTTGGTCTTTCCAGAGCTTTTTTTCCCCAGGAGCATTTTCTTTCTTTACGTAGGAAGGTATGTCTGCTCGGACGCTCAGTTTTGCCTGACTCTTTGTGACCCCATGGACTGTAGCCCACCAGGCTCCTCTGTCCATGGGGATTCTCCAGGCAAGAATAGTGGAGTGGGTTGCCATTTCCTTCTCCTGGGGCTCTTCTGACTTAGGGATCAAACCTGTGTCTCCAGTCTCCTGCATTGGCAGGCAGATTCTTTGCCTTCTAGCACCACCTGGGAAGGAAGGTATATGAAGGTGTTTTTATTGATATGTATAATCAATACATATCACCCTAAGCGCTAATGTGATAATCACGCTCCCCTGTAACTGAGTATGAAACAGAGAATAAATGATTCCCCATAGTCACCTGACTTCTCTTTCACTTTTCTACTTTACCCTCATGATTTAATGAGCACCTATTAGATATTGTGTTAAATTTTAGTGAGAAAGAATGGCTAGCCATAGTTAACTTTCGCTGTTGGTTTTTAACAGTAAACCTGAAATTGTATTGAAAGTTAGAAATGAGCTTGAATATCTCTGTGTACCTCAGCTCACTTCAATATTTGAACCTTGGCTTTCAGCCAGATAGTGTTGCTAGCAGGGAGATATAATCCAGGCAGAAGAACTTGCTTTAGGAAAAAAAAATTTTCATGATCTCAAGTAAAGTAAGCCATGTCTGATGAAAATGGGAGATATACGAGTCTAAGGCCAATTCTAACATAAGGAAACTAGAATCTATATATCAGCATGAACATTGGCCCCTTCAACATGTTTCCCTCAGGAGGCTGTGCATGTTCTCTGAAAATTCTTTGGAAATCCGGAATTATTTGTGAAACATTCATTTTAAATAGCTTCAGTGGTATCAAATCTTTGAGGTTCTTTGTTTTTGAGAAGTGATATGATATAGCCTATCAGTTTGAGACTAGATCTGAAGGGGTAGCACCAATTTTTGTTTCAACGTGTATTTATAAATTGAGACTAAAATAATGACATTGGTTTTCCCATGAGATCTGAAAACTAGTGCATGAACTCATTATGTGGTTTTCTAATAGTGCTGCTTCCACACTTGGGCACCTTCTCTGCACAACTCCAAGGGCATTGTGCTCTAGGAGTGATACGAGTGGGTGCTAAGTCCCTTCAGTCATGTTTGGCTCCGTGCGACCTTATGGACCGTAGTCCGCCAGGCTCCTCTGTCCATGGGATTCTCCAGGCGAGAATACTGGAGTGGGTTGCCGTGCCCTCCAGGGGATCTTCTCATCCCAGGAATTGAACCTGCATCTCTTACGGCTCCTGCGTTGGCAGGCGGGTTCTTCACCATCATAGCCACCTGGAAAGTACCCTAGGGGTGACAGTTAGATGAGAATAGTAGGAAGCCTGGAGTTGTGGAAGGAGTGGTCCTGCCCACTACAACCTGGTCTCCACACAGCAAAGGGAAATCAGCTGGATGATGGAATTCTTCATGCTAACTTTATGCCTTTTGTATATTTGAAATTATTTTAAAATTTAGAAATGTAAATGAGCTCAAAGCGACTGTCTTATTAAAACTCTCCATTTGCTTCCCATTGCACTTGGGAAAAAGTGACTCATGCTCATGACTATGTTCTACAAGGCCCCACGTGAACAGGGCCCTTTATATCTAATTTCATACCATTCTTCTCACCATGCCCCAGCCTTATCCTTCCAAAATACCTCATTTATGTCACTGCCTCAGAGCCTTTGCATTAGCTATTTCTTCTGCCTGGAATATTCTCTCCCAAATCTTGATGTGGTTCATGGTCGAATTCTCATCCTTCAAGTTCTCAGCTAAAATATCTTTCAGAGACCTCTGACCATCTGTGGTGAATTTATATGGGGCCAATATAGCTAAGCTGCTCATAGGTTCCTCTGAATTACATCTGCATAATTCCAGAATAGTGTGGATCAAAGAGATGTTTGGCATGAGACTTAGAGGACTAAGGGAAAGCAACCAGATCCGGATTCTTTTGATAATTGAAAGCTCCAAGCGAGGCATGCACTGTTGCTGCTCACCCGGTTTATTGCTTAGTTGCCAGTTCACCTTCTTGGTTTGAAGACCAAAAGCTAGGCCCACAGAACACCAGCTCCAGCTGAGTCACCTCCGTCAGTTTCTTTGACTCCTGGGCCAGATGTGTGTATTGCTCTGTGACAAAGGGTGCTGGGTTCTACAGGACAAGCCCATCATCGAGGTTGGAGACTTGAAGGCAATGAGGCTGGCCTGGGTTCCAGTGCACCCTCATAAGTTCCACTCAGTTCTTGTGGGTCGCCTCATCCTGGCAGGTCCCAGTGCATCCTTGCTTTCCCCACTTCACATCCATTTTCGCTTCTCACTTCAGTTCAGTTCAGTTGCTCAATTGTGTCTGACTTCTTGCAACCCTGTGTACTGCAGCATACCAGGCTTCCCTGTCCTTTACTATCTCCCAGAGTTTGCTCAAACTCATGTCCATTGAGTCAGTGATGCCATCCAACCATCTCATCTTCTGTCGCCCCCTTCTCCTCCCACCTTCAATCTTTCCCAGCATCAGGGTCTTTTCCAATGAGTCAGTTCTTCGCATCAGGTGGCCAAAGTATTGGAGTTTCACCTTCAGCATCAGTCCTTCCAATGAATATTCAGGACTGATTTCTTTTGGGATGGACTGGTTGGATCTCCTTGAAGTCCAAGGGACTCTCAAGAGTCTTCTCCAACACCACAGTTCAAAAGCATCAATTCTGCGCTCAGCTTTCTTTATAGTCCAACTCTGACATCCATACATGACTACTGGAAAAACCACAGCCTTGACTAGACAGACATTTGTTTGCAAAGTAATGCCTCTGCTTTTTAATATGCTGTCTAGGTTGGTCATAACTTCTTCCAAGGAATAAGTATCTTTTAAATTCATGGCTGCAGTCACCATCTGCAGTGATTGTGAAGCCCCCCAAAATAAAGTCTCTCACTGTTTCCACTGTTTCCCCATCTATTTACCATGAAGTGATGGGACCAGGTGCCATGATCTTCATTTTCTGAATGTTGAGTTTTAAGCCAACTTTTTCACTCTCTTCTTTCACTTTCATCAAGAGGCTCTTTAGTTCTTCATTGCTTTCTGCCATAAGAGTGGTGTCATCTGCATATCTGAGGTTATTGATGTTTCTCCCGGCTATCTGGATTCCAGCTTGTGCTTCATCCAGCCCAGTATTTCTCATGATGTACTCTGCATATAAGTTAAATAAGCAGGGTGACAATACACAGCCTTGACCTACTCCTTTTCCTATTTGGAACCAGTCTGTTGTTCTGTGTCCAGTTCTAACTGTTGCTTCCTGACCTGCATACAGGTTTCTCAAGAGGCAGTTCAGGTGGTCTGGTATTCCCATCTCTTTCAGAATTTTCCACGGTTTATTGTGATCCACACAGTCAAAGGCTTTGGTATAGTCAGTAAAACAGAAATAGATGTTTTTCTGGAACTCTCTTGCTTTTTCAGTGATCCAGCGGATATTGGCAATTTGATCTCTGGTTCCTCTGGCTATTCTAAAACCAACTTGAACATCTGGAAGTTCACGGTTCACGTACTATTGAAGCCTGGCTTGGAGAATTTTGAGCATTACTTTACTAGTGTGTGAGATGTGTACAATTGTGTGGTAGTTTGAGCATTCTTTGGCATTGCCTTTCTTTGGGATTGGAACAGCCTCCTATAATAAAATCCCTATAATAAATACCTAATTTTGTATATTAAAAATGGAATGTGTGTGTATGTTGGGGATGTCCTAGTGGTATTTCTTTTCTGATCAGACCCTACAGATACACCATCGTATTTAATGCTGTTCCCCATCCTAATCACTCTATTAGATTATTTTCTTTTTATAGTACTGCTTTCTCTTTGCCATTGCCTCTCTCCTCAATTAGATTGTAAATTCTGAGGGAGTTTGGCCCATTGTATTGTTTATTGCTGTATCCCTAGGACCTAGAACATTCTCTGATTGGTGCACCTTAGATGCTTAAAAATACTTTTGAATGCATGGATAAAAGAAATTCTGAAAAAGTTTTAGACATATATTTAGCAATATCTCCTATATAGTGACATCAACAATGCTGTGCTATTCTTTGAAAGTGACAGTGAAAGTCCCTCAGTTATGTCCAACTCTGTGACCCCATGGACTATACAGTCTATGGGCTTCTCCAGGCCAGAACACTGGAGTGGGCCTATCCCTTCTCCAGCGAATCTTCCCGACCCAGGAATTGAACCAGGGTCTTCTGCATTGCAGGGAGATTCTTTACTAACTGAGCTACCAGGGAAGCCAATGTGCTGTTCTTTATTAAGTTATTAAAATATGGAACTGAGAATGTGTAAAAATCTTGAGTAGTCAAGTGGTTATTAATAAACCTAATCTCTAAAATTCATCAATTGTAGAAGGATTTTTCAAGTTATCAGAGAGTCAGTTTCTCTCTATTTTAGAGAGACCATGTGACTGGCATCTTAGCCCACCACAACTAAACAAATCGATTTAAAAGATGTTTACGTTAGCTAGAGGAAGGAATGTTGACAGTAGTCTGAAGCATCTGGGAGAAGACAGAAAAACTATAAATGACCCTAACACTCAAATTCCAGCAGCCTGGGGTCATTTAGTGTGGGTGAAAACAGCCCTGCATGCCATGATAGACACTTAGAGCTTTATTGTTCAATATAGCTCATGACAGGAATTCCTTGGTGGTCCAGTGGTTAGGTCTCTGTGCTGTCACTGCCAAGGGCTTTCACTTGATTCCTGGTCAAGGAGCTAAGATGCCACAAGTTGTGCAGCCTGGCCTATATGTACATATATATATATATATATATATATATACACACACACACACATATCATGTTAATAACACTTAATATTCAAAGATTAAATAATGTTCAGTATTCTCATAGAAATGTTCAAGTACATTGTTAATGTTTTATTCTTGTTAAATTGGTAATACATGTACATTGATTGTACAAAAATTAGAAGCTTGAAAAGAGTAAAAAATTGAGAAATTAAGTCCCTACGGCCACTTATTTCCCTCCCCTGGATTCAACCTCTACTCCCAGTTTCTTGTGTATTTTTCTACAGGTGGCCCCATGTATATGTAAACACATGTGAAACGTAAACTGGAGCATCCCATACAGGTTGTTATGCACATTCAGCAGTTTGTTTTGTATCCCTACTGACTGCATCACCCCATCTTTTCACTGATTGCTTAGAATTTCATTATATGAATGAATCTTTTTAAATTAGTGATTCAATTAGTGATTTTAAATTAAATTAAATGAATTTTTAAAAATAGTCCTCTGTTACTGGACATTGTTGGTTTCAAGCCTTTTGCTATTACAGGTAGCCCCCTAAACTTTTGGAATAAAAAATTTGCCTGGCCCTCTTCCCCTATTCCCAGACCCTCCCTGCCCTCCCTGTCTCACTTTCCAGGATCTAAATCATTGAAATTTCCAGAGCAATAGAAGTGTTTTTGTTATTCATGGTGGAAACTGATATTTTGTGCTAATGAGATGACTCAGTGTGAGGGTTGACCACACCAGAAAGGCCAAACATGTGATTAGAAGGTTGGGGCTTTGAGTCATGAAAATTTCAGCCTGATCTCCAGGGAGGGAGGAGGCAGTGAGGATTAAGTTCAGCCTTGTGGTCAATGAGCCAATCTATCATGCCCATGTAGTGAAATCCCAACAAAAACTTTGCACACTGAAGCTCAGATAAGCTTATAGATTTTTTTAAATACAGGTAGAATTAAAAGCATTTGTTTAATGGCCACTGTGTTCTACCTGTGTCACAGGTAGAAAAGCCTTACCTGTTGGAGATTATGTTTAAACCCCCATATTTTCCTCTAGCAGTCTTATTTTTTTATGTTTAAAGTTTTGATCCACTTGAAATTAATTTTGCTGTAAAATATGAACTAGGGATACAACTTAATTTTTTTCAGAAGGTTGCCCACTTATTGCAACATCATTTATTGTGTAATCCACCTTTTATTTATTGATTTGTAGCTAGTCTATTTTGAAACTTTAGGCCTTTCAATAAACTTGATTCATGGTCTAATACCACACTGTTCTAATTATTGTAGCTTTAAAATATGCCTTACTGTCTGGTTGGGATAATTTCTTGCTAGTACACTCATTTTTCATGATTTTTTATTATTCGTGCCCTTTTTTTCATATGAGCTTTAGAATCAATTTTTTTCTGATTTTCTTTTTCAAAAGAAAAACAAATCTGCTTTCTGATTTTAGTGGAGTGAATTAAATTTCCATATTAATTTAGGATGATTTGACTTACTTAACATGTTGGATGTTGATTTCACAGATGGTAGCTCGTCCTTTTGGCTCCTTAGCCAAACATGTCATCAACTGTCTGAATTGTGGTTGCTTCCATAGTGATCCAAGAAACTGGTATGAAATACCTTTCTGTTTTTTTCTAATGTGAACGTTATTTGTCATCACTTTTTAAAGGCTTTTTTATATAAAACTTGAACGTTTCTTGATAATCTCTAGATATTTTAATGTTTTCTTTCACTTTATGTTGCATGTGACTGTTGTTTTATATGTGAAGACTGTTGGTTTCTATATTTTAATTTTGCTTTCAATCACCCAACTGAAATCTTCTAACAGTTGTAATAACTTTTTAGTTGACTCTCTGGTACTTTCTAGATAAACAATCATGATGTCTGCAAAGAATGATCATTTAAATTCTCTTTCCCTTTTTTACCCCTTATTTTCACTCCTTATTACTAGTATCTCCAGAACAAGAGTAATTAGTTTTGGTAACATGGTGTTACTATTTCTACATTCCACATTAGGTGGTTCCAAGAGACTGTGAAATATGTATACTGTAATGCCTAGAATAACAACTAAGAAAAAAAACAAGTTATATATTTTGTCAAAATGCAATAGGAAAATTGAAGCAAAATAATAAAAAAAAAGTTCAAAAAAAAAAAAAGAGGAAAGAGGAAACAAAGAAATTAAAGACAGAGAAAAAGAGAAAAGCAGAAAACAACAAAATGATAGACCTAAATCCAAACACATCAATAATTATGTTAAATGTAAATGTTTAGAATATACCAATTAAAAGAGACAGAATAGGCTTTTTAAAAATGTTCCAACTATGTGCTATCTATAAGAAACACACTTCAAGTATGATATAGGTGTGTGTGTGCATGCTCAGTCACTTCAGTCATGTCTGACTCTTTGCAACCCCATGGATGTCACCCACCAGGCTCCTCTCTCCATGGACTTTTTCAGGCAAGAATACTGGAGTGGGTTGCCATGCCCAATAATGGGAAAGATATACACATGCAAACAACAATCAACTGAAAATTGTTACTACTATTGTTGTTTAGTCACTAAGTTGTGTCTGATTCTTTGTGATTCCATGGACTATAGCATGTCAAGCTCCCCTGAGCGTGAAATTTTCTAGGCAAGAATACTGGGGTGGGTTGCCATGCCCAATACAGGAAAGTTACACACATGCAAGCAGCAATCAATTGAAAACTGGAATTACTATTATTGTTGTTGTTGTTCAGTCGCTAAGTCGCTCTTTGCGACCCGATAGACCATACTGGACTTCCCTGGTGGCTCAGACGGTAAAGCGTCTGCCTACAATGTGGGAGACCTGGGTTCAATCCCTGGGTCGGGAAGATCTCCTGGAGAAGGAAATGGCAACCCACTCCAGTATTCTTGCCTGGAAAATCCCATGGACGGAGGAGCCTGGTAGGCTACAGTCCATGGGGTCGCAAAGAGTCAAGACACGACTGAGCGACTTCACTTCACTTCACTTCAGACTGTATGCAGCTTGTCTGGCTCCCCTGTCCTCCACTATCTCCCCAAGTTTGCTCAAATTCATTTATGTCCATTGAATTACTATATTAAGATCAAAGTAGACTTCAGAGTAATGAAAATTACCAGGGATAAAGAAGGGATGAAAAGATAAAAGGGTCAATTCCCTAAGACAACATTGCAGTCTTAAATGTATACATCAAACAATAGATCTTCAAAATACATATTTCAAAAACTGACAGAACTGAAAGGAGAAATAGGCAAGCTCAATTTGGAGACATCAACACTCTTCTCTCAGTGATCAACAGAACTAGTTAAAAAAAAATCAGCTAGAATATAGAAATGAACACCACCACCAATCAAGCAGATCTAGTTGATATTTATAGATCACTCAACCCAACAGTAGAAAAATATACATTCTTTTCAGGTACACATGGACCATTCATTATGATAGACTATATCCTGGTTCATAAACCATAACAAATCTAAAAGAATTGAATTTATACAAAATATACTCTCTGATCATAATCAGGAACAGATAGATAACTGGAAAATCTACAAACACTTGAAAACTAAACACTTTTTAAATGAACCATGGCTTACCAAATATATTTTGAATTGATAGAAAATGAAAATACAGCATATGAAAATTTGTGGGAAGAAGCAAGTGTGTTTCTTAGAAGAAAGTTTATAGTATCAAAAGCTTGTGCAAAAAAGAAGAAAGTCTCAAATTAATAACTTCAGCTTCCAACAGAAGAAAATAAAAAAGAAGTGAAAAATAACCCCTCTTTTCGACCCTATGAACTGTAGCCCATCAGGCTCCTCTCTCCAAGGGATTCTCCAGGCAAGAATACTGGAGTGGGCTGCCATGCCCTCCTCCAGGGGATCTTCCTGACCCAGGGATCTAACTCATGGTCTTCTAGGTCTCCTGCATTGGCAGGCGGGTTCTTTACCCCTAGCACCACTTGGGAAGCCCATTTAGCCATTTGGGAAATATAAAGGGCACAGTGATAAAAGAATCTGCCTGCCAATGCAGGAGACGTGGGTTTGATCCCTGGATCAGGAAGATTCCATTCTCCATGGACAGGGAAGCCTGGCAAGCTGCAGCCCATGGGGTCACAAAGAGTCGGACACAGCTAAGCATGAGCGTGCACATCACATATGCAAATTAAAATTGTGGTGAGAAATACCACTAGATGCCTATTAGAATGCTAAAATAAGAATAATGAAAATAACAAGTCCTACTAGGGATGTGGAGTGTCTGTAACTCTCCTATATTGCCGGTGTAAATGCAAAATGGCACAGCCGCTCTAGAAAAAGTTTTGCAATTACTTATAATGTTAAATAAATTACCATATCACACAACAATCCTACCTCTGAGTATTAACCCTAGATAAGGGAAAACTTATACTCGCATAAAAATCTGTACACAGACTTCCCTGGCAGTCCAGTGGTTAAAACTCCACTCTTCCACTGCAGGGACCACAGGTTCTATCCCTGGTGAGGGCACTAAGATCCCACATGCTATACAGCACAGCCACAAACAAACAAAAGATCTGTACCCAAATGTTGATAGTAGCTCTGTTCACAATCATAAAAAACTGGAAACAACCCATATGCCCTGAATTTACAAAGTAGGATATATCCATGCAAAGTAATACTGTTGGTAATAAAAAGAAACAAACTATTGAGTCACACAACTTGGATGAGTCACAAAAGCATTCCAGTCTTAAAAGGTTATATACTATATGATCCCATTTAGACGGCATTTTCAAACAGGGCTTCCCTAGTGGCTCAGTTGGTAAAGAATCTGCTTGTAGTCATGGAGAAAAGATCAGTGGTTGCCAGGAGTTACAGGTGGGAGAAGGGTATGACTGTGAAGGGATAACACGAAGGAGTTAGTTGGACGTGATGGAACCTTTCTGTATCCCAGTTGTGGTTGTGGCTACATCAATCTGTACATGTGTTAAAATTCAAAGAGCTGCACACTGAAAAGGTCAGCTTTATTGGGTCATAATTTAGAGACTAAAATAAATTTTACGAAGTGGATGTTGAATTTTGTCTAGTGCCTTTCAGCATTTAAGAATATGATATGATTTTCTCTTTTGTTCTATTAAATAGTGAGTAGTATTAACAGATTTCCTGAAGAAGAACCATCATTCAGTACATTTTTTAAAGTTTTACCATCCCAAACCAATGAGATTTTTAAAACTGGGATAATCAACAGGGTATAAACTTGAGCAGTTTGAAGACTGAAAATATTCAGATTCTCTTATTCTTTGAGGATGTCTTTGAAAGACAAGACTCATATGTGTTTGTTCTGAAAAGTGCATTTAAAATCAGTTGATTTATTTTTATTTTTGCTTTATGCATCACTTATACTTCAGGGGTTTTGCCACTAGATACTTTATAGAGCTGGTTAGTTGTAAAAGGTGCCAAAGTCTGTCATATTTAGAAGGTATTATTATCTACTAGGAAGAGCAGAGACTTTTTAACAAGACAGTCTGATTTCAAATCTTGGCTCTGCCATTTTTCAATCATTTTCTCGTATGGAATCTTGTTTGGAATGAACAGTGATTCCTTTAGCATGGCGAAGGGGTCATACTGAAAAAAGCGAGGAGTGTTCTGCTGTGAGAGATGGTTCTGACGTTACCAACTCACGGGACTGGTGTAAAGATTACGTCTGGTGCTTGTGCCTGTACAGTGCAGTGTTCTTTATTTATAGGCTTGAAGGTTGTGTGCAAAACTTTCAGTGAACCAAAGGTTCTTCCTAACCTATTCACTCACAGAGATAATATTTAAATGTCCATGAGATGAAAGTGTGTGTTTTAAATAATGGTACATATGTGGTTAGAACAGAAAGTAGGTGTGATTGGAATATATTCAAGATTCTATCTACTTCACACACGACTACATTCCAACATACACCCACACAAAATAAACTTAAATCTCTTGCCTAGCCTGTGAGCCTTAAAGATCTTTCAGATTAGCTTTTAAGACTTACCCAGAAGTTAAAGCATTTGTAAAAGATTTGGTGGTGGAGGGGGGGAGGCAGAGAGGTGTTGAAGTGCAAAGTGGTTTCTTCTCAGATGAACCAACTTCTGTGACCAAAGTTCCTTATCAATTTAGTAAATTGTATTATTCTTTTGTTCCTTTTGTGAAGACATCAGGTTCTGTAGAAATCAATGACATTCCATAGTTTGTTAAAGTTTAGTAGTTACAGACTAACAATCTTCTTAAACCCCTGTAAATTCTATCTTTGGTTGTTCCCAAATGCATAGAGAGTGGTTCACACGCTTAATTTGAGAATTCAGGATAGAAGGCATTCTAGATGTAGTAGAGTTAGGTTTTACGAACAGTATCAAAAGTCACGAATTACGGCTGCTATGTAGATTTCAAGGTCATAGGTATCTCACCTTTTAAAATATAAATTCCTTTCCAGAGCGCAACATTTCCCTGCCTGCCCTTCAGCTTCCGAGATCCTGTCTCTCTCACTCTGCCCAGTAGGACCCCTTCCTTGTGCTGAAAGAATCCCTTTGCTCCGAACCAGATGTTTTCCCCCAGGGCTCGGCTTTAAGTCGGTAAGGCAATATTTCCTGCCCTTTGTCTCCTCATTTCTCATGCTTCTACTCTTTATCATAATGTTGTTTTGGTGTTTCTAGTTCTTGATGATACACCACTGTCAGCTCAAGCGCACGCTATGAGTTTCAACAGCTGTGACATGTCTAAACCACATTATCTTGAAAGTGTTGGCACCAGTGAAAAATAGAAAGGAGCCAAATTAATAAAACAAAACATTTCAAAGGGTTCCTATGGATACACCCTGAAACCGGGAAGTACCCATTGGGCTGAGTTGACTCACCCCTCCTGTAATCGCCTCTCCTAGCCTTGCTGCATCATTTATGTCCACACCGTATAATGCATGCTTGAGGAGAGTCGGAGCATCTGATGATTGCAATCACATCACCAAAGGTGTGCCTTTTTGCCTATAAAATCCATTCTTAAATGGGTTATTGTGTTTGAAGTGATTGATTACAGTCTTTAGAGATAAAATATGAATACTGTACAAGGGGTGTGGAAACCAAGGTACAAAAATGGTATGTTTTATGTAAAGGAGTAATCAGAAAATAATGAGTATGCATTCTAATGAAGGTAAAGTCACTGCAGCAGATTGAAAAGACTTCCTTTTATTGCGAGTAGAACCTGTGCAGAGCCGGGCTCAGGCAGTAATAACGCGGTGTTGCGTTCCTTTACATCTGATTTTATGAGACCTTTAAGTGTCGGTGCTACTCTCCTCTTTATGTATTCGTATTTTAGTTTTAATACAGTTGCTTAGAGTTTGATTTTTTTTAATGAGGTGAAGCTTCAGGGTGTAAACATAAATGCCTCTGAGTTATGAGTGGCAGGGGAGGAGTCAGGAAAGGAAGAATATAGTCTGAAGTGAAGATCAGTTTATTTTTCATTTGAAAAGGAAATGCTTTTTATCTCCGTATGTGTAGTGACTTTTTTTTTTTTTTTGCTGAGTGATTTACCTATACCTGACCTTTTCTATTTAGTTCTTCATCATTCCCTTTATACTTTCTAAGAGCTTTGCCTATAATGCATATTGGAAATTTTTCCTTGTTTGTGATTTGCTTTTCCGTTTAGTTTGTGATTTTTTTGGCGTTCGGAAATGTAGTTTTCATATAGTTAAATATGTGAATATTTCCCTTTGATGTTTCTACCTTTAGTGTTCTTTAGTACCTTAAAGATTATATATACAGTTATTTTTTATTCACTAATTCCATGGTTTGTTTTGTTTTGTTGCAATCAATTTCTTATCTACTTGGAGTTTATCTTGATGTAAAACAATAGTTCTTATCCGGGGCTGTGCATTAGAATTACGTGAGAAAAACATTTATGTGTCTAGCTAGATGCCGTCCAGACTAATTCATTTAGACTTTCTGAGGGTGGGGTCTGGCCATTGTATTTTTCTTAGAATTTCTGCAAGTGATTTGTGATTCATAACCAGGGTCAAGAAACACTGTTTAAAGAATCAGGTATGGATGCAATGTTTTGTTTTCCATATTGTTTCAACCCGCATTACAAAGATGTTTTTAAAGACTATTTGCAAATATGAAAATGGTGATGATAAAATGTGCGTAAGTGAAAAAAATTGACATAAACTTTACATGTGTGGCGAATATACCTATACCCCCTGATTCCAACAAAAAACTGAGAAAATACATTAAAATCTTTAAATACATTTAAATCAGAGATTTAAATCTCTGATGATTGTCTCAGAGTAGTGGAATTCAAATGTTCTTACTTATTCCTTTCTGCCTTTTCCAAATTCTCTATAAGGAGAATTAATTGCCCTTTATCATAAGAAAATTCTGTTGCAGAAGGACGTTACTTTTTTAAAAGATTAATTTCTAGTCGTTACTTTTTAAACAGTACATCGAAGAGTATGGGAAATGTTTCGGCTGTGACCGTTTTCATTAGATTAGATCTGTGGCTTGTAAGATGAGGACATTGCACTTGCATACCTAAGTTTTACTGTTTGCTGCTTTTATTTTATAAACAAAAATATGTTTATTTTATAGACATATACTGATTTTAATCATAACCAATTTTAAGTTTATGAAATGTTTGCTTTTTAGCATTACGTTATCTCTGAGAATAAAACACAATTTTGGAAAGACTGATAAAAATAATCTGTAGAGTTCAGCATCTGATTTCTTTGGCCAGTAAGGAAATCACAGTGGCCAGTATGGTTTTATCTTAGCTTGTGTTAACACATTTCCTCATTCTGCAGAAGAGATTCAATTTAATACTAAGATTCATGTAGGACTTCTGTAGACATTAGAAACTGAGAACTTTAGACCATATCAAATCCATTCTCCTGGTGACAAAAACAATTTGTTTAAAATTGAAGTGTAGTTGATTTGCAATATTGTGTTAGCTTCAAGTATACAGCAAAGTGATTCAGCTTTTCAGATTCTTTTCCATTCTTTTCAGATTTTTTTCCATTATAGGTTATCACAAGATATGGAATAGAGTTCCCTGTGCTATACAGTAGGTCCTTGTTGTTTATGCTGACAATTGACAAGACTGTTTGAAGGCCATTTATTTTACTGGAGCCTTACAAAAGTTCTTGTATTCGGTTGGTGGGATTTTACCGTATGTAATCGAATCTAGGGTTTCATTGTTTTAAGATTTACCCTTAATTTTACCAAGAAGCAGATTATGCCAGAATGCTTTCCAATTATATTGACTATTAAATGCATTCAATTTCAAGATCTTAAAATCTGAAACACATATGCATCTTAGAATTGGAACACAGCCTTTTTTCTTTTTAAATGAGAATATGGGAAGATGAAACTTTCTTTTCCAATACATCCAGGATTTAAACTTTAACATTCGAATGTTCTAGACCATACAGACAATTAATCTGTAGATGTTATAACAGATTAGTGAAGAAAGGACGTTGTATGATCATTTTTTGAGGAGATGTATTTAGTCCAAGTGATGAAAGTATTATTGTGGGAGGTCAACCTAAGAAGGATCAGAAGCCACATCTTCCTACCAATCCAAGTAACACTGGTTTTCTGCCATATGGAGTGTGATATCTTATGGCTAGTGAGAGTTCTTCTGCACAAGTTTTCTAATTAGCTAAATGACTCAGGCCCTACTTTGTTATAGCTTTGGCATCTTCCCTAAGTGCTAGAGGGGAATAAGGGGATGCATAAGTATTTAACTAGTTAGATCTGAGCAGAGTGGCAATTACATGACTCAGTCAAATTTTACAGTTACAGCTTTGAAAAGGAATCTTAGAGATTCTCCTAAAACGGTCCCCTCATTTTGAAGAAAGGAATCTAGAGGCTCTGGGCAGAGGCGAGGAGGTGTAAATAATTTGCTCGAGATCACACAGTCACATAGAGGCAGAACCAAGCCTGGAATCCAGGCCCCAGGCTCCCAGTCTGATACGCCCTTTCCACTGTTACACATTCCCCATATTCAAGGATATGAAAATGGTGGGTGTTAAGTAAGTTTAAGCACACTGAATTTATAAACGATGTGCTGATTTTGGCATATTTGTTTTGTAAGTGTTTGCTTCATCTACTTTGGGAAAATCCAAAAAGGAAACTGGCAGTGATGACTTATTTATCACTCACAGAGTTCAAGGCAGAGCCAAATACTTTGTCTAATATAATCCTCTCAACAACCTCGAGAGGGAATGAGTTCAAATAGATAAAGTAATTTACGCAAAGTTACACAGTTAAGCAACAGAACTGAGAGTGTATCATGCTCTAAAGCTTATTAACTGCTACACTCAACTCCCTTCTTTGGATGAAGTCAGACTTCAAGTGAGGTATTCTATATTGCACAGAAGATGGACACCCTGAGCCTCTCATGTTTGCAGACGATACTTTGACAGACTTGCCAGAACATTCATAGCCCCGGCTGGGAGAGGAGTAGGAAGGGCAGCTTCTTTGGGGAGGAAACTTTCACTGATGCTATTGTGTTATATTTGCAGGGAGGGGAAAGAAAAGGCCTTCAGATCTCCCAGATCAATCAGCCTGATAAGCTGATTTTTATTGGTAGCATAACATCTTTCTCATCAATCAGATTATCGCTCATTTTTATTAAATAATATGGATTTACTGAGGTGTGTTAAAGAAAATAAAAATCTTTTATTTTTTTATTATAAGTTGTAAATTTGCTTATTCTATTATTAAGTGTAATTTTTAAGCATTTTTTTATCCCTTTGCAAATATATGCCATAAAAAAGTATTAAGCGTGACCTCAAAAATAGGTGTGTCCTTGGTAAGAACTGTAAAATGCTCTCTTCAGGAATAGTAGTAGCATTAACACATTGCTCTCTCATCACAACTTTTTCTTTTAAAAATTTTTTTATTGAAATTCTAGAATTTGAGTCCAAGTTTGTTCTCTTCACACACATTCCTGAATGATTTTTTTTCTTGGTTTATTGAGATGTAATTGACATGTAACACTGTATAAGCTTAAGGCATACAGCATAATAATTTGACTTATATATATTATGAAATGATTATCATTACCATAATAAGTTTAATTAACCTCCATAGATACAGAAGAAAAAGGCAAGATGGCAAATGAAAAAAATCATTTTTTGCTGATGAAAACAGCAAAATGTTGAAGAGAGCTCTTAGGAGGTATTCTCTTAACAATTTTCAAATATAGCATAGAGCAGTGTTAACAGTGGTCATCATTTTGTATGTTATATCCTCAGTACTTACCTATCTTAAAACTGCAAGTTTGTATCTTTTGACATCCAGTTCCCTGTCTCTCCATTCCCCTCCTCTGGTAACCACAAATCTGATCTCTTTTTCTGTGTCTATGGTTTTATTGTCATGTTACTGTTTTAGATTTCACATATAAATAAAATCATACAGTGTTGGTCTTTGTCTGTCTGATTTATTTCACTTAGCATAATGTCCTCAAGGTCAATCCTTGTTTTTTGCAAATAGCAAGATTTCCTTCTTTTTTAATAGCTGAATTTTATATATATATATAAAATTGCCATTCATTTGTTGATGAACACTTAGGCTGTTTCCATGTCTTTTGCTGTTGTAAATAAAGCTGTTGTGAACATGGAGGTACAGAAATCTCTCCTTGAATGATTTTATGTACACATGTCAAGATAGGATATAAGGCTACTAATCTATTTAAGGGGCTTCCCAGGTGATGCTAGTGGTAAAGAACCCACCTGCAGAGATGCAGGTTCGATCCCTGGGTCAGGAAGATCCCCTGGAAGAAGGCCTGGAAATCCACTCCAGTATTCTTGCCTAGAGAATCCCATGGACAGAGGAGCTTGGTGGGCTATAATCCATGGGGTTGCAAAGAGTTAGACATGACTGAAGTGACTTAGCTCGCAATCTGAACAGATTTGTCAAGACCCTTATGACAAAGAGGGATTGTGTTGGCTATTGTTTTGTTGGCCAAAAGATCCATCTTGAAATGTTTTGTTTTTAAAAAATTGACTTTTTCCAAAAGTTATATTTATTAATATTAAACAGTATATAATTTTAAAGATATGGGGAGCTAGCATCCCACATGCATCATGGCCAAAAAACCAAAACATAAAACAGAAGCAATATTGTAACAAATTTCAATGAAGATTTTAAAAATGGTACACATCAAAAATCTTAAAAAAAAAAAAAAAAAAGGTGGGGGGACTTCCCTGGTGGTTCAGGGGCTAAGACTCCACAGTCCCAGTGCCGGGGACCTGAGTTAGATCCCTGGTCAGGAAACTAGATGCCACAACTATAAGTTCACATGCCTCAGCTGCTCAACTAAAGATCCCTTATACTGAAAGTAAAGGCTTCCCAGGTGGTGCTAGTTGTAAAGAACTCGCCTAAAGAATGCAGGAGACTCCAGACACACAGGTTCGATCCCTAAGCCGGGAAGAGCCCCTGGAGAAGGAAATGGCAACCCACTCCAGTATTCTTGCCTGGGAAATCCCATGAACAGGGAACCTGGTGGTCTATACTCTGTGGGGTTGCAAAGAGTCGGACATGACTGAGTGTCTGAATACACACATGCTGAGACTAGAAAGATTCTGCATGCTGCAGAGCGCTGTTCTAAGACCCAGAGCAGCCAAATAAATAAATAAATAAAATAAATATTTTTTTTTAATCACAGACAAACAAAAAGGATGTAGTCAAAATATTCTTGAAAAATAAGAATAAAATTAGACTCACATGACTTGATTTTAAGACCTTCTATATAGTTACAATAATCAAGATGAGATGGTTTTGGTGTGAAGATACAGATCAACGGAACAGAATATAGACCCCAAAATTGACCCACACTTACATAATCAAATGTTTTGCAACAATCATGTCAAGGCAATTAAGTGAGGAAAGTCTTTGCAACAAATGATACCAAAATGACTGGATAGATATATGTAAATAATAATGAACTAATGAAACTTGAACCCTCTACCTCATACCAAACCTCAAAAATTAATTTGAGAGGAATAATAAGTCTAAGATATAAAAACTAAAATTACAAAACTTCTAGAAGAAAACATTGTGACTTTGGGGCAGGAAAAAATTTCTTAAGACACAAAAAGCACTAAGCATCAGAGAGAGTTCACACAGTGACTTCGTCAAAATAAAAACTTTTTCTTTTCAAAAGATACCATGAAAAAATGATTGGCAAGACATAGATCAGTAGAAAATATTCACAATGCATGCAGCTAAAAAAGGACTTTATCCAGACTAAAGAAGCCTTATAATCAAATAAGAAAAGCACAACCTAATTTGTAAAAATGGGCAAAAATCTTGAACACAAAAAAGATAAATGAATGATTAATAAGCCCATGGAAATATGTTCAACATCATTATCATCAGAGAAATATTAATGCAACTCAAAGCTGAATACCACTTCACACCCACTAGAATGTCTGAAATTAATAAGGCTGTTTCCAAACAATGAGGCTGTGGAGCAGTTCAAATTCATATACATTAAATTACTATTAGGAGTGTAAACTAACACACTTACTTTGGAACATTTATTGCCAGTTTCTTATATGGTTAAACAAACATACATTGATCCTAGGGCCCAGCAATTCCACTCCTAGGTCTTTATCTTGAATAAAAAATATATGTCCACAAGACATTTGGTTTAAATAAGAATGTTCATAATGGCCAAATCCTGGGAACAACCCAAATATCTGTAAATGGGGGAATGAATAATAGTGCTAGATTCGTGTAATCAAGTATCACGCAGCAATAAAAGAGATTGAACTATGACATATGCAACAACATGAATGAATCACTAAAGCATTATGTTAAACAAAAGAAGCCATACATGAAGGAGTATGCCCACATTCATATGAAGTTTTAGAGCAGGCAAAGCTAATATATGGCAATGGAAACATAAACAGTGAGAGCTGATTAGAAGGAGACAAAGAGAACTTTGTGGGTTACTAGACATAGCCTTGTACTTCCCAAGTGGTACAATAGTAAAGAATCCACCTGCCAATGCAGGAGACGCAGCTTCAGTCCCTGGGTGGGAAAGATCCCCCGGAGAAGGAAATGGAAACCCACTCCAGTAGTCTTGCCTGAAAAATCCCATGGACAGAGGAGCCTGGCAGGCTTCGGTCCACGGGGTCGCAAAGAGTTGGATACAACTTAACAACTGAGCACAAGACATATCCTTACCTTGACTGGATGTTCGTTACATGGATATGCAGGTTTATCAAAATGCACCAAATTGTATGCTTAAGATCCACACATTCTAGTCTGTATAAATTTTACCTAAAAAGTATTTTTTAAAGATGCCATTGTATTCATAGCTATGAAGGTAGCTAACAAAATTGTTTCTCATAAAATGAGGGCATAGTTAAGTATACACAGTGTAGAAGAAAAATTTGTATTGGACTGCTACTGAATATTACTAAGCAATGGAGTATATTTTCTCTACAAAACCTGTACGTACTAAATAGAATCATCACATGGAAGAGCTGGAAATGCATTATTTGTTACTGAAACAGGTTTGATTGGATTGTAGTATTTTGAGGACTATGGATATATTGGGGCTTCCCAAGTGGCTCAGTGGTAAAGAATCTGCCTGCCAGTGTAGGAGACATAAGAAATGCAGGTTCAATCCCTGGATCGGGAAGATCCCCTGGAATAGGAAATGGCAACCCACTCTGGTATTCTTGCCTGGAGAATTCCCATGATCAGAGGAGCCTTGTGGGACAGGTCCTTGGGGTCGCAAAGAGTCAGACACAAACTAAGCGACTGAGCAGCAGCATGGATGTATTGAAGAGGATAGAAGACAAAGCAAGGTGAAATAGATTCTATGAGAAAATGTGAAATGAGTGACAGTTACAGGATTCAAAAAATGGCAGAAGGGGCTGTTTAAAAAGCAAACAAAAAATGTGAATAAAGGAGCATGTGGAAGAAATACCTCTTTTTATCTCACAGCTGACGTTATATGTAATAATTCAAAACTATTATATAAGAGCAATTTAGTTTAGACTTTTAGAAAGAAATTCGTGATTGAACAAGCTCGCACTGGCCAAAGGTCAGACCCTGGAGCCTTGAAAGTTCAGTGTTGGTGCTGCCTGCAAGCTCATGGAGAGCTACCAGCAAGCGGAGAGCCCCTCTTGGCCCTGAACTGGAGAACTCAGGACATCTGGGCTCAGTCAAAGAAAACCCCTAAGCCAGTACACATCCTCATTCATTTCAGTTCTCATGAACTATGGAATAAAGGAAGATGTTTGTTAACATTTTTTTATTAAGAAGAATCCCCCGACTTTTGACCTTTGGGACTCAGCCAAAATGTCAGCTCCTATGAGTCAACTTCCCTGTGGGAAGCCTCTCTGGTTCAGCCTTCTCCCAGGCTGTGTTAGATGTTTCCCCTTTATGCTCATGGTTATGGGTTCTCACCATAGTATACTGTATCGAATTTTCCAGTTCTCACATTAGCATGAACTTAGTGGCCTAAAAACAACATACATTTATCACGTCAATTTCTGTGGGTTGGCAGACCAAGCGTGACTTAGCCGCGTCCTCTGCCCAGAGTCTTATAAAGCTACAGTTAGGAATCAGCTGGCTTGTCTTCCTTCCTGCAGCCCAAGGTCTTACAAGCTCATGTGGTTGTGGGCAGTCCTTTGCATATGTAAGGCTGACTTGCATCCCCACTCCCTTGCTGGCCAGGGGTCACTCTCACCTCCTAGAGGCCATCTGCAGGTGGTCCTCCCACAGGTCCTCTCCCAAAATAGGAACTTCCTTCTTCAGAGCTAGCAGGAGAACCTCTCTGACTTCTAGACCTCTTTTAAAGGGCTCGCCTGATACAATCAGGTCCATTCAGTTTCATCTCTCTTTTTTTCCTATCTCTCTTTGATGAAGTCAAGGCAAACCAATTAGGAGCTTTAATTACATCTGCAAAATCCCTTCACCTTTGCCACTCAGTGTGACCTAGCCCCGGGAGGGCTGTCCTACCATCCTCATAGGTCTTGCCCACAGTGTGGAGGGTTATTGGGGTGGCCTTAGGGTTCTGTCTACCACTGATAGTGTGGCATGAGTTGAAATAGAAAATACATGAAGATGGGCAGTTTTTATAGGTGTTAAATATTGAGTTTAATATTGGAGGGGTTGAGTTTGAAATGCCTGTGTTACCTGGATGTAGAATACTGTGTTTGGTGACTTTCCCCACAGTGCCTGTGCGCTTTGGTAACCATTCCACTCCAGCACAAATACTGCAAAATCATCTTCTGAATAACTGTATCCATCCAATGGGACAGAGGGCTTCCCTAGTGGCTCAGATGGTAAAGAATCCACCTGCAATGCAGCAGATGTAGGACACTGCAGGTCCGACCCCTGGGTTGGGAAGATCCCCTGGAGGAGGGCATGGCAACCCACTCCATATTCTTGCCTGGAGAATCCCCATGGACAGAGAAGCCTGGTGGGCTACAGTCCATGGAGTCGCAGAGTAGGATACGACTGAGCGACTAAGCACAGTACACAGAAATGGGAGAGAAGTAGTGCTTGCATGACTGATAAGAACACCTTAAAATTTCTTTTGACTGTGTCATTACAACCTTGATGTAAATTTTCAATTTTATACACTTTATAGTTTTGTGCACATGTGTTTGCACACACACATCTTGAAATAACATAAGTTCTTTCCCATGATGTATGTGCTTCTAAGCAGTGTGAGATATTCCTATGAAAGACGGATACATAAACCACCTGTTTCATGTATTCCATCAACAGTATACATTTATTTCCTAATATTTCCTGGGTTCTCTGGCTTTAGGATAGAAACCAAAACACATTCTCTCTTGAGCTTTGAATTCTAAGAAGCATCTGTATAATGATATGTTATTATGTCCTTCTGCAGAGTGTGATCTCATGCAATAAAATGTAGTTTATGTGATACCTGATATTACACAGTTGATGTCCATGAATATTGTTGTGTTTTGCACTTACAGCGTGTGGGTTGGCATTTTATGGGAGAGTCTGTGTTACAGCTGCACAGTGGCCCCACAAAGGTTGAAACAGCTGCTAATAGAGAGTAGGCACCACCCGAGGCCTTTCAGAGCTCCTTTTAACTACAAACACAACATCAAACAAGATGGCGGATGGCTTCATTAGCAGCGTTTGAAAAGCGTTTTCTCACTTTGAGATAAAAATGTTCTGAAGCATTTGTTTCGGTCTACTAATGAGTATTTCATCCCCAGTGAAGGGAACACACCGGGGAATGCCACGCAAACAACCCTACCATGAACTCACCCACACTTTGTGTTCAAGTGGTGTGGGTATCTGGAGAGAAGCGCTGACTCTTTTCCAACGTGGTTTTCTTGCTGTTTGGTTTGATTTGCCATGTGAAACAACTGAATTCTCACTTGCAGTCTCCAAGTGTGGTACATACGTGAGACATTAAATGAGAGCAATATTTGTTTAGTAAACATCTAATTTCAGGGTTTTAAAACCCTCCCTCCTAAAGATTTTTATTAGGGTGCAACTTCACATGGAATTTAAAATTAAAATGTTTACCAATAAGCATGTTTTGCTGTGTTGCATGATGACTTTAATTTTTGAGTTAAAAAAAAAATATCTTTGAAGTGTATCAGCCCTTACATGTTCACAAGATCTGGAGGATGAGGCCCTTCATTTGCATTTTTGTATTTTCTTTAGCTCAAAATAGATTTGATTAAAAAACAAAATTTGGCACAAGATTAATCCATAATAGGATTTTATTGCTTCTGTTATTTAAAAGAAACAAACAAACAGTGTTACTCTTTGAGGTGTGATTAGCACATAAGTACAGCCGCTACTTTTTGGATATGTCTCATTTCATTTTATTCTGTATTCACTCACTGGATTTCACATTTGTGGAATGCCATGTTGGAAGCATACAGTTTAGTTCACTTTCCTTACAGCCACCGAGAGACACAAAATATAATACCATTTGCTTTTCCCTGGCTGTAACAAATGAGTATTCACATTTACTAGGTGTGAGGTTTAATTTATTGCAAAAACTAATAGCTTTGCCAGGGCTTTGCAGTTGGCGCTAGTGGTAAAACCTCGCCTGCCAATGCAGAAGATAAAGAGACACAGGTTCCATCCCTCAGTTGGGAAGATCCTCTGGAGGAGGGCATGACAACCCACTCCAGTATTCTTGTCTGGAGAATCACATGGATAGAGGAGCCTGGTGAGCTATGGACTATAGTCCACTGGGTTTCAAAGAGTCAGACACTCTGAATCGACTTAGCACAGCACACACAGTACAGTAGGTTTGCCCAGAAGTAGATTTTTTTTAATCTAAAAAATGTAGATTTTTGAATTCTGAGAAATTTAAAGTTATGGTTGAAAGGCTAAAATGAAATTGCCCTACCCTACCTCAGGGGCCAGATTTTGCACCATTAGACATCTGCATACGTAAGGATTTCAGAAATCAGTACACTTCCTGTAGTGTAATCTACTTGGAACATTGCTCTTTTTTCTAATAGTCTATTTTGGTTAGGAAACTTAAGATCACAATGACTGTTGCTTTTCCATAAATGGCCAGTTTAATTTTTTTCTAGACGTGAACATGACCTTTGATTTTGAATTGTTCCCTTTGTTTCCTGTAACATTCTAATCATAATTTACTATTTCTTGAGCACAAGCTGAGAATTAAACAAGGTTCAAGACTGGAGGGTAAACTTGGTTCTTGGATTTATGATCTAACTTAGGCATATACTTCAAAGACAAGCTGTTGAAGTATGTAGTTAACATAAAAAACTCATTACCTGAAGAGGTGACTCAGCTTGTGCTTCAGGTTGGCCCAATGACACTTGATTTCACAAGTTTTGCTGGCAATTTGGGGGGAAAAGGAGTCTTACCATTGTTGTTTGTTTTTTTTTGTCTTGTTTTGTTTTTACTTTGGGGCTTCTGAGCTAATAGTGTATATGTTTAGAGGCTCTGAAGGCCAGTGCATGGATTAGACCCGCCTAAGAGTGAATCCAACACAGAAGATAGTGCAAGCAATGGAGGAAGAGGTTGATGTCCAGGTCCAGCCCATGCCAGAAACCAGTTAAATTCCCCTGGCTTCTTCAGTGATAAACCAATGAGTAACAGTCTTCACCCTTCACCCCAAGTCCTGACTTACATATGACTTAATCAAGAAGTATTGATTAACCACCCATGCTAGATTTAAAGATGCAGCAAAGAACATGCTCCATAAGTGTTTGCTTATTTTGATTTTTATTTGAATGGCCTTGGGATTGGAAAGTTACAATTTTAGCCTCTAATGATCTTTAATGTAGATACCTATAAATGAACAGTTGCCAGCTTCCTCAAAAACAGTCAAATATTCATTCAATACATTACAAATGGGCTTCCCTGGTGGCTCAGTAGTAAAGAATCTGCCTGCAATGCAGGAGACCAGGGTTTGATCCCTGGGTTGGGAAGATCCCCTGGAGGAGGGCATGGCAACCCACTCCAGTATTCTTGCCTGGAGAATCCCCACGGACAGAGGAGCCTGGTGGGCTACAGTCCACAGGGTTGCAAAGAGTCAGACACGACTGAAGTGACTTAGCACGCACACAAGCACGTTACAAACAGCGAACCAACACATTGATATTCTGGCCCAGAATGTAAAGAAGAGACCATCTCTACCATGGAGTCGTTCACTGGGTCATCAGATGGAAAAGAGAACATTATCACAGGGAAAGCCCTCAGGCTCCTAAAACCAGCAATGTGCACAAGCAAGACGTGTAGTTCAGAGACAGGAGAGGCTGGCCTGGGTCCTAAGAAGGTTCTGGACTGAGTGAATGCTCACATCCAGGTTCAATGGTAAGAGACTGGGGGCAGGTACCAATTCTGTGGAGCCTGAAACTTATCTAATTTGGTAGAGAGGGAGTCCTCTTTAAGAAACACAGGCAAAATTAGGTGTGTAAGCTCTTAGAAATGACCCATGCAATAGGTCCTGAGGTCTAGGCTTCATCAGATTGATGGTGAATTTGTCTGGGCAGGAGGGGTGTGTGTACATGTAAAAATCGAAGTCCTGGTTCAAGGAAGAGCAAACTGGTTTATCCAAGTATGGTCTAGCAGATAGAGGAATGTGACAGTTGCATTACTGAATGATTGAAAAGGCCACAGTACCTTTGGGGGGCCTCAAAGTTCAGGACATGAAATTTCAGGGTAATATTGGGAACTAGAGCCCACTTCTGAGAAGGGAAGTTGCATGTTTAGGTAGATCTTTCTTGCCACTGGAGTTAGGATGAATTCATTAATTAATAAAAAGGGGCCCTGGGGCTCCCAGAGATGTTTCTGGCAAGAAATGATGATTTTGTAAACCAGGAAGAAGACTGCAGAAACTGAAAGGAAGGAAATGAAGCCAAGTCCAAGTGTTATTGAAAAAATAGTCTAGACATTTGGGAGAAACCCAGACTTAAAATAAGTCCAAGCTTTCAAGGCTGAAGTGCAAGGAGATTGGCAATAGGTTATCTTGTTTTTGGCCATGCTGTGTGGCATGCAGGGTCTTACTTCCCCCACCAGAAACTGAACCTGTGCCCCCTGCATCAGGAGCACAGATTCTTAGCCACGGGACACCAGGTAAGTCTCAAAGGATTCATTTCATGATGTCACTGTTTCCTAATGTCATAAGCTTCCAGTGAGTCAAGCCTTAGGGTTTTAAAATTATTTTGCACTGGTTTTGGTAGATGCATGTTTAGCAAAGATCTAAAATTCTTCTTCTTCCACGTTCCGCCGCTGTGCTCTGAATATTTGTGTGCCCTTCCTGCCAACCCCGACAAATTCATATGTTGAAATTCCAACGCCCCCACCCCCCCCATCATGTGATGGTATTAGGAAGTGGGGCCTTTGGGAGGTGGTCGGCTCTGTCCTCATGAATGGGACTAGTTTTCTCAAAGAGACTCGAGGCCTCCCTCCGCTTCCACCCTGTGAGGACACAGCGAGACGTCAGCAGTCTGAAGAGGGCCGTCGCCAGAACCCAACCATGAGGGATGATGAGTAAATTTCTGCTGTTTCTAAAGCACCAGCCTGAAGTATTTTGTTGTAGCAGCCTGAACAGACTGGGACATCCAGTAACGTAAGAAATCTTGATTCTCTCCCCATCTAAGCCGTCCAGGGCAATGCTATGGAGCCTCTTCCACGATCAGTGGATGTGCTGGATTCCATTTCTATCTGGTCTGTAAAAGGAGCAGGACTGGGAACACAGCTGAGGGAAAGGAAACCGACACTCAGGGGAGTGGGGTGTCTCCTCCTCTCAGTGTTCAAGGCTTGAAATGCTTGGCTGGCCTCAGACCAGGGAGAGCAGGCTTCCTGTGTAGGCGGAACCTAGAAGGAAGCCACGGAGGATGTTAGGCAGTTCATCTCACCTTCAAACGCTGAAGGAAGGAGGATTCTTTGTGCAGAGTCAAGAAAAGGATTGGACACTGGATGGCAACGATGACCAGGCGTTTTCTAAGTCGTTACACTTGAGAGACAGGGTTCTTTCATCATATAAAAGTAATTCTGTCCTAAAGGATTGAAATAATCCAGTTTGGGCCAAACCTTCTTGAAAGAAAGGTGCAGGCCATTTCCAAGATTTACTCCTTTTCCCTTCAGAAACCCAAATCCAGTATTTGGAGTGCATCACACCCCTGGTCTATTCCGTGATTTCAGCGAGGGGAATTGTAAACACCAGAGCTCTCAGGTTATTTGTCAGTTTTGAGAAAATCCTTGAAAAAGAAAGCTGGCTTTATGGTAGGATTTAGTCCCATCACTTTTTGAGAAATGAGGCTCTGTCTGAGCGTAGGAAAGGAGGAATTCAGGGAAAGCTCATCTCAACTCTAAATAGTCTGACTTTGTTTTTTATTTTTTTCTTCCAGTTTCTTTGCTATGAGCCTATAAACACACCAAGTGGGCAGTTTTGAAAAGGAGAATGTTCATAAATCACAGGAACAGGAAACGGACCACTAGGGGGGATTGTTAGGCCATTTTGTGCAAAAAAGAATGACTCTTAACTTTTGGAAATGACTGCAGTTTCTTTCTTTTAAATTGTCTTTAGTCAACTTTAAGCAGGCGCCGCACACTAAAACTGGAATTCAATCTCAGGAAGCAAACTCATATCTCCCCCCACCCCACAACCACCACCTCTGAAAGCGATCGAATGCCTGTGAACATCCCTTTCTTGTTTAATTGCAAAAGGATTAATGCAGGCTTTGAAGAAATAGCTGTCCCCAGTACCTGCTTCCAGAAGCAGCTGTTCCCACAGCATCTCGGCAGGTGCAGCCCAGAAGCTGGCCCTGCCCTTATCATGTGGCGGAAGGTATATTTGCAGAGTCCAATGTGTGTTCAGCTCTGAATTAGTCAACTTTGTTATCTGAATTCTCCTAAACCCAAAGCCTAACAAGAAAATAGCAGAGAGTAATTCCCCCACAATGATTACAGAAGGATGGGGATCAGGGGAATATGGAAGAGGCCAGACTGAAGAAAGTGTTTTTCAGACAAAGAGGTAAAACTCTAGATGAGAGAGAGATGGAGAGAGACAGAAAGGGAGAGAGAGAGAGAGGCAGAAACACACATGTGGGGATTGTTTATAGGAAATATCGTGTTTCTAGAATTGCTTTCCCATAGGATAAGATATCTGCCTTGAAGTGTGTTAATAATCATTTTCAAATCGGTAGCTGGAAGTGGCTCTCGGCAGGTGGCAAGTCCCAGGTTTGGTGTCAGTGCAGAGACGCTGGGAAGATGTTTTGGAAGAGAACGAATTAGGAAAAGGTGCCAGGAGACGCCAAGGGACACCAGGGGGGGCATGCAAAAGACTCACGATTGTTTCAGTCATTAAACACTGATATTTAATTTTAGTTTAGTAATCCGGGGCACTATTATTTGGATTCAAGCAAAAAAAAAAAAAAAAGAGAGGAAAAAAGAAAATTGAATAAGTATAAAAAAAGAGCGAGGAGGGGCCAACCTGCTTTGGGCCAAGAAGGGCAATAAAGGAGTCTTTATAAGCGCAGGATGGTGGAATACGCTTTTCTCCCCCCCCACCCCACCAAGCAGAATGTCAAATTCTGTCCCCCTTTTTTTCCCCTCTCAAAGCATGCTAAAAGGAAAATTCTTCACAGAATCTTAAAGAACTTTTTTGACACAACAGCTGCAAAATCTATTTTCTAAACAAAGATTTATACATATTTATATGAGCTTAATCCAGATTTTTTTTAATAAATCATCCTCAGAACTGCAGAGGTAAACTATATGTAAATACCTCAAGTAATAGGCTTGTAGTGTAAATCACATCATTTTATCTTCAATTTTGCATTCGTTTTTCTGGCTTAAAGGTGCATCAGAGATATGCATTTTAGCATATTCAGAACACGGGGCGTGAAATTAAATGTTTGACAGAGTGAGAAAAATATACAGACTTTGGAGATGCCTTAAAAATAGTAATTTATGCAGATCTAGAGGAGTGAAATCATTTGCAATGGAGTGACCTCTCTCCAGGAATTTTGTGCTCAGTGTTCTTCCCTAATCTCCCGCTGTATCTTCATTTTTCATTGAACTAGCCAGTTTTCTGCGAAGCCGTCTTGTAGATAAGGGGAGTGCTAAAGAAGAAGAAAGAGGACGCTCGGTGGGTCCGTTTCCATTGCACTTTTACCCAAGGCAATGGGCAGAATTTAACGGATTCCTTCCAACATATGTTTTTGCCAGATAAGTAAACAGTGTGTGTCGGAAATGAAAAAGCATTTGCAATTTAATGACATTACAGCTCTCAGCTTAGGCTGGCGTGCTGCGAGGCGAAAAGCAGAAAAAGAGAGGAGAGTAGAAAGAGAAAAAGAACAAAGTTCATCTTCCCTTTTGTGCATTTTTATCAAGGAAAATATTACTTCTTTCCCCCTCTTGTTCTCTTTTTTCTTTTTCGTCTTTTGGCTTTTTTGTCTCACTCATTTACATTTTTTTTCTTTTCTGCCTTTCTGTCCTCTGTTCACTTCTGCCTTTTTCTCATATTGCTATGGACTCATTTCTTTTTTTTCTCTCCATTGTGTGTCCTTATTCATCTATTTTGACCATTCAGTTTTACCTTCTAAGAAGCTGTTTATCCTACAATGTATCTTTTTTCCTGTGTTGTACTCCTAGCGCTATAGCTCATAGTCAACAGGATTGTCGGAGGGATTATAACGTTTCATTTCAAAGCACTACAAATCTGCTCTTTTGCCTTCAGTCTCTGCCCCTGTTTCTTCTGATACTTGTCGTTTTATTTCGCATTCATTTCAGTCTTTAGTTTCACCCCCAGACGTCACAGCACCCCAATATCTAACCACTGATGCTGTCTTTGCACTGTGTGTTAGTATTGCAAGGTTCTAGAACTTTCCCCTTGAAATGGCAGAGCCCTTCTCTCACACCCTCGCTCAGGTTCGGAAAGGTGCAGACGGTGAACGCGTGGTCAGAATGGGTCCTCCCAGAGGCTGGTGGCCAGGACAAGGCATCCCGCAGTCTCTGCTTGTAATGAGCCGTCTTCCAATAGAAAATGAGTCCCACCAGGTACTGCAGCTGCATTTGCTGATACTTTTCCTTTGTCTGAGGGCAATTACTGAAATATGTGTAGATCTGAGTTCTGTGATTGTGTAATCAGGTGTGTACATGTGTGTTCATATGTGTGTTTGAAACCTGACTATGTGATAAGCGTGTACAGATTGTTTAAGGCAGTACACTGTAAGTCTTTGAACACAGACATATAGAAAGACATGTCTAATATTTCAGATCTGATTCTACCTTAAATTCCAGAGTAAAAGTTGAGTGCAGAAAACAATGTTTTCTCCCCACTCAGGTCCATAGCACTTTTATTTCTAGGGTTATTTTCACTGCCCCTTTTACAAGGAGGAATAAGATTTGGCACCTGAGTTCATTTTTGTAACAGACTAACTATTTAAAGGACCAAGCCACCCTATTTAAGAGAAAGGAATGTGTCTGAGTCATTGTTGCCACTTTTGAGTTGTTAGTCTGTCAATCTAAGCAGTTCCTGAAGAAACAACTTTTAACATGAAGATTAGTATTCAGGGTTGCTTTCTATTTTTGCAAAACAAGTTCACATTATTTTAGATACTGTTATCACAAGCATTTGAATATTAGTACTCCCGATGTTTAACATAAATTCCATTTCAAGAATATACTTGAAAGTCACCGGTTAACCTGCAGGTTGAGCGTAATTGAAAGACTCCGTAATCAAATTGTAAGCCCTATCACAGAAATACTCTACAGACTTTAAAAAGATGCTTAAATAAAATGCTCTTGTCTAAAGACATGTGCATGTTTTTACCATAAAATTACATCTTCAGCATCTTCCAGATCCAGCACTTGGTAAGTAAAAAAGAAAATCTATTTGGACAGAAGGATGTAAAGTAGCTGGAGGTGGTAATTTAATCAACCAAGGATATATTTCAATGTTTTTCTGGTCTTCTAGGCATTAGCACTTTAAATTCATTATGTCGGTTTGACAGATATATGCAGCCTTAAGGATCTAAAAATGAAATCCTAGAAGTATAGCCTGCTAGAGGATATATATTGAACTTAAGAGATTAAAATGGTATAACCATTGCAACAGAATGGAACATATCACGTTTCTCATTTTTCCCCCACTAAGCATGAGTCTTTTGCAGATGTAAAATGCAGTCTTGTCTAATTATAAAACCTGGCTGAAGAGCTACAGCTTTCTAACTTTTATACTGATGAAGTGGATATTAGAAAGAAAATGTTGGCTTCATGTATAGTCTGAAGAAGTCCTCCGTTTGGGATTTTCCATATCAATAATTTATCAGGGGAAAATGACTCAAGTAGTTACATGCAGCCTGCTGTTAAAAGGCTCGCTTGCATGCTTTCCCTATTTAAGGCAAATAACAAAAGAGCCAAATTATCAAGCAGGTCTTAACTGTAACTGGGACGTTAAATCTACTATGTCATTATGCCAATTTAGTAACATTAATGATCTGTAATATTAATTCATCATCCTGGAACATAGGGAAGGTTTGCCATAATTAACTATATTAAGCCACAATTAAAAAGTCATCCAGGCTGTTGTAAAGATTCGAGTGATGATAAGGATGTTCGTTATATTGCAAACCTTTCTGACCATGGACATTTTGAACATAAGACTTTGTTACTAACAGCCCCCCCACCCCGCTTGGAATTCAGATGTGTCGAAAGAGCAGCCACCCAGGAGGTGGTAGCAGCGACCAGACCCCTTATCAGCCATTTAGATCGCTTTCTGTGGTTTAACACTTTCTTACAGGGAGAATCAGCTTTGAAAGAGGTACAACCTTTTAGCATATCTACTTTAATTCCTCAAGGGGGAGCAAAAATGGGCTGTCTAGCGAAATTCACATCTGTGGGACAGACTATCTACTCCTCTGAGATTAGGGTCATCTTTGAAAGTCACGTTTCAAACTGCTCAAAATGAACATTTTGATGTTTTAAAATGGAGATCCTGTAACGTCTAAGCCTAAATCCGAGTCTCCTATCACCAGATGTCTACAAGCTCCTAGTTCTCCTCCCCACCTGTTTGAAGTCTTTATTGTGGATGGGAATCTTTGAGTCACAGACAATATTGGGTGAAAGATAAATGGGACCAGGAAAGGGGTGAGTTGCAGCCCAGACTATGACTGATGTAACCGTCCAGCCCAAAGGACCCCCCTTTATCAGTGACCCCCAACCTTTTTGGCACCAGAGACTGGTTCTATGGAAGACAGTTTTTTCAGTGACCGGGGATGGGCAGGGGTATGGTTCCAGGATGATTCAAACACATCCCATTTATTGTGCACTTTATTTCTATTATCATTACATCAGTTGCTCCTTCAGATCATCAGGCATTAGATCCCGGAGGTTGGGGGCCCCTGATGGGGCAAACCAGTGGATGATAAAGGACTATTTCCTCCGCATTTTAAAACCCCAACTTTTCTTTATACCCACTGTTATTAGCCTTGCCATTAGTGGTCATGAATTCTTCCTCCCTAAAGCAACATTTAGAATGCTGCTATCTCTGTGTACAAACACCCCCTTCAGTTGCATTTGTAATCACTGTCACTGCTGTGGGAAGCTGAGGGAAGAAGGAAGTGTAAATGGTAACTTGCACACACGTGTAACTGAAAGTAATTTAGGACAACCGAAGGAGGAGGCACATCACCAACTTGGTCTGAAGGAAGGACTAGGGGTTGGTGTTTGCAGAGATTCATAAAGGACTCCTGTGTATCTGGGTGTGGCTGTTCTTTTGCCCATGAAGCCTAGAGCTGCATCGCAAATCCGAAAGCCTGCCTGACACAGGATTGCTCAACATCTAATCAAGATTTTCAAGGAGAAGAAACTGCAGGGAGTCCCCTCACACCATGTGCCTTTCTTTCTGTTTTTCTTTTTTGCACTGTTGCTGGAGATACTGCAATACTAGGTCAACACATGGAGAGAACAGAGCAAGCTCCTATTCCAACTCCCTGCTCCAAAAATCCAGAGAGTACATTGTCCTTGATAGAAGACGCATCAGATATTAAACAGGTAAGAGCAGATACTACACTTGATCTTAGTCAAAAGACCAGGAAGCGATACACCATGTACCTTTCCATCCACGTTACGGTGTGTGCTTTTGTGAAGATACACGTATGCTCCCCACTCTGATTTCTGCAACTCTGATTTGTGTCATATGCCGGAGAAGTCCTGACAGTGGTACTGATGCTCTGTCTCGGTGACAGGGGACAGATCACTTGACAATCTTAGTCTTACTGGTTTGAATAGTGACATTCCATTCCGGTGTTCTCACTCAGCAGGAACCAGAACTCGTTCTCAGAAAAATAAAATCTCTGCTCCATGCCTGTAAACCAAGAAGCCAGTCTAAACTTCCAGCCAAAGAAGATTCATATCCCTTCATGGAACGCTGGAAGCTTTGTGACTGTTGGCTTAAAAGTGTGGTACTAGATAGGAAAACAGCAGCTACTGCTTCTGATATGAGAGAGCTCCAAAGAACCTGTCTTCCAGCAGACATTGCCAAATGGAAAGCAGGGCTCTCACGTTACCTCTCTGAAAATTCCAAGAAATTCACCAAACCAAACCTAACTTCACTCCCACTTCTCTGGAGTAATTGCCACCAAGAAGCCTGATTTGTCCTTTCTCGGCAAACGATGTTAAGGGATATAAAGGTGAAAAGACACAGTTTTCTGGACAATTTTACAAAAACCCTAGCCTCGATGTTGGAAAGACATTCTTGCCGAGTCTTCATCCGTAGATAGTCTTGGTTCCCGTTCTCTTCTGTGTGTTTTGAAGAGGTGTTCAAAGATTCAAGTGGGAGCCAGATTTGCGGTACTTTTCTGAGGCTCTCAAGACACTTTCCAGTTGATATGAACTGGAGTCCTTTTGAAAACCAATTGAAGTGGTGACTCAGCTAAGATTGCCAACAGTGTGTTCATGGTCACAAAAACATGCACGTGTTAACAACTACTCTGTAGAATCCCGGTTCTGAAAAGACGAAAGTCAGTCTCTCAACCTCGCCATCAGACGTTTCTGAATCATCCTGGTGAAGGTGATTGGTGTCCCCAGACATGACCAGTCTATAGATCGGCTCTTCCTCTGCACTTACTTGGACAATTCTTCCTCTGCACTTACTTAGACACAATCGTGTCCATGATCCTTTTAGTTCTCAGATATCTTTGCCCATTAAGCCTTCTACATAGGTCAACCCACCTGTCACAGGCAAAGCCCTCAGCTCCCATTTCCCTTGTAGGACTGTCTACAGAGTAACTTCCAGTGCTGGTAAGTGGAGAGGAAGCTACTAAGAGAGGAGAGGAGCACCTGGCCATGCTGACAAGTAAGAGTTCCTCTAAATTTCTCATTTCCTGTGATCAGGGCCTTGATATTTCCAGGACCCCATCATTTCACTGTGTGTGGGAGTGGAAGTAGCAGTTATTGGCAGGTCAGAGTTGAATCAATGGAGCATACGGTGTGCAGACAGCATGAATTAGGGACTGAGGGTCTCTGAATTGGAGCGCTGAAAAGAGCTACTTCCTGTCCTGTCTCAGGAATGATGGGAGTATCTCACCAGGTCGTTCAGCGTGCAGTGGTGACGGATACATTAGTCTGGGAAGGAACTTAAGGATCATTTGCCCAACCCCTCGTAAGGATGCTAGGACTAATAAATGCTACAATCATCCTTCCATATCCAAGGGGGATTGGTTCCAGCTCACCCTGCCTCCCCACCCCCCTCAGATACCAATATCCGTGGATGCCCAAGTCCCTTATAGAAAATGTATAGTGTTTGCTCATAACCTATGCACATCTTCCAATACACTTTAAATCCTCTCTAGATTATTTATAAAACCTAATACAATATAAATGCTATATAGATAGTTACTGGCAAGTGGCAAATTCAAGTTTTTCTTTTTGGAACTTTTCTGAGATTTTTTTCTCCCTGAGTATTTTCTATCCATGGTTGGTTAAACTCACAGATATAAGAGCCACTGTAGTTATCTTCCTAAAGCCACCAGTCAGGGACTTCCTTGGTGGTCCAGTAGCCAAGACTCCACACTCCCAGTGCAGGGGGCTCAAGTTCCATCCCTGGTCAGAGAACTAGATGCCGTGTGCTGCAACTATGAGTTCACAGGCCACGACTAAAGATCCCACATGCTCCAATGAAGACCAAAGATCCCTACTGCCACAACTGAGACCCAGTGTAGCCAAATAAAAATAAATGAAAAAATATTAAAAATAGCAAAGCTACCAGCTGTCTGAGGAGACCATGACTGAAACGCAGGACTCTGACTTAGTCCGGGTCTCTTTTCACCAGCTGACTAGGCAATTCTGTCTTTATAAGGAATCATGACTTATCAAAACCAGACCTTGCTAGTAGCTTTTTAAATCAATCTTTTTGAAGCTTTTGAAAATTTATTTTTGGTCAATGGGTCAGGAAAATGAGTTGCAATCATCTCCCATCCAGCTCTCTGATCTAACAGCATCTTATGGTGTGGCACTTGCCTTCCTGTGACTGTCTAGATTAAGGGGCTTTTGCATTCACTGTTCATGAATCAAAATTGAAGCTAAGGAAATCATACCAGCTTATCATGGCTTCCTTTTATGAAACCCAGAAGTATTTGGATGGTTGTCCAGTACGCCTTAATCTGAGTAGAATTGTGTTCCCCCAAAAGATGCTGAAGTCCTAGTCCCCAGAATCTGTGAATGTAGCCTTATTTGGAAATAGGTTCTTTGCAGATAATCAAGATGAGGTCATTAGGGTGGGCTTTATTCCTTTTTTTTTTTTTTTTGCTTTGTATGCAACTATTCCCTATTGTTGTTTAGCCACTAAGTCATGTCCAACTCTTTTGTGACTGCATGGACTGTAGCCAGTCAGGCTCCTCTGTCCATGGGATTTTCCAGGCAAGAATACTGGAGTGTCCTTATAAAAGGGGGAACTTTGGGCAGGAAGAGGGTGTGAGGACATAAGGAGGATGCCAAGTTAAGACAGAGGATTGGCATGATGCATCTAGAAGCCAAGGAAAGCCAGTGATGTCTGGCAAACCACCAGAAGTCGGGGTCAGGCCTGGGACAGATTCTCCCTCACAACCTCAGAGGAACCAAACCTGCTGACAACTTGATCTCAGGCTCCCAGCCTCCAGACTGTGAGACAATATATTTCTATTGTTCGAGTCACCCAGTCTGTAACTCTGTTGCTGCAGCTTTAGGAAGTTAATATACCTCCCAAAGAAATATGAAATGCAGGTTTCTTTTCGTGGGTTACTTCATATGTGTTTGGTCTTTTCTTTCACTGAAGGCAGTCTTGAGGTTACTGGTTTTAAATGTATTTGCAGAAAGGCACCCTAGACACCCTTGGTGTGATATGGAAGTATGGATGTGAGAGTTGGACCATGAAGAATGCTGAGTGCCGAAAAATTGATGCTTTTGAGTTGTGGCACTAGAGAAGACTCATGAGAGTCCTGTGGACAGCAAGGAGATTAAACCAATCAATGCTAAAGGAAATCAACCATGAATATTCATTGGAAGGACTGCTGCTGATTCTGGAGCTCCAATACTTTGGCCACCTGATTCAAAGACCTGACTCATTGAAAAGCACCCTGATGCTGGGGAAAATTGAAGACAAAAGAAGAAGGGGGTGGCAGAAGATGAGATGGTCAGATAGCATCACTGACTCAATGGACATGAATGTGAGCAAACTCTGGGAGATAGTGAAGAACAGGGGAGCCTAGCATGCTGCAGTCCATGGGATGGAAAGGAGTCAGACACGACTTAGCTACTGAACAACAATCCTTGGTGATCTTAAAAGGAAATGAGATTTGTAACCCTTAGTTTGTAACTATTTAAACTCTGTTCTTCAGGGATTCTTTGACTTTCCAGTATTATTTCCTCTTTATTTCTGAATAGGATTCATTAAGTATCCCTAGGATTTGTCACTGTGCTTGGTTTTGAACTTGATAGACCCTCAATGCCTGAGTTACTTAGTACACTTAATAAGGCTCTATTTGACCTGTGTTAAAGTGCTAGAAAACTTTGTGTGGCACACGGGAAGCTTCTCTAATACTAAGTGAGTGAATTACGGAAGAGGCATACATGCACACGCAGGACAGGCCAGGAGACTTTGTGGCAGCTAGAGTTGACATCACTGTATTTTAGTTCTTGCAGAGTAGAGGCAGTTTTGTTCTTTGCAGAGTTTTCTGTTATTTTCTAGAATATTTCAGGGTTGAGGCAAAGATTTTGTGATATTATTTAATTATATATGGAGAAAAGTTACCTGCTAAATATTAAAGAATTGGGAACATATGATCAACTTTTTGACACTCATACATACTTTTAGGGGAGTGAGGGAAAGATGGAGGTGGAGGTTGTATAGTGATGTAATTTCTAACACCAGGTAGAAAATTGTAAAACAGAAGCTACCATGTTTACTTGACTCAGAGATCTAAGAAGGCCAAATTACATATGCTACTCAGAGAGGTTTATGGAAGACTACCTAAAGGGACTGAAATTGACAGCATTTAACAGGCAAGAGTTGAATCACGTGCCTCCACGGGACACCTCGCCAGCCAGTGCAATAGGTTTCCCTGGAGAGCATCTTTCAGGACCCCCTGCATGTGCCATGACAGGCCCGGCCGATTAAAGCAGAGATTGAACATATACAGCACTTTATCCGCCAAAGCCTTATTTAAGCTTGTCTTTCAAAAAAAATAAGCAAATCTTCCTGGAATTAACAGCTCATATATTTCCTGAGAATCTTTCTTGGGTCTTTTTTTTTTTTTTTAATAGTAATTGAAAAATGATATTACATTGAAGTTTAGCCTCTGGTTAGTGTACTGCAAAAACTTCGCTTTAGGCAAGATAGAAGGCATGAAATGTGATACCTACAGGTCATGCAGGGGCCTGGGGCTCTTGGCTCTCCTATCTCAACTCACCCACTGCCCTCCCATCACCTCCTGTCAGCCTCCTGACCTCCTCCTCCCCGGTGGTGACAGCCTGGCCCATCGCAGGGCCTTCCCACCCGCTTTGGGCTCAGGTGCCCACCTGGGATGGCCAGATAAGAGACCCAGTCAAATTCAGATTTCGGACAAACAACAAATGCTTTCTTTGTGGAAATGTGTTCCAAGTATTGCAAACTTATACTAAAAAAATTACTTGTTTATTGAAAGCCTAACCCACTTCATTCATCACCTGGCTGCCTCAGGTTCTTCCTTCAGGTGATTTAAATGTCACTTCCTCAAAGATAAGGTAGGTTATTCTATTATCCTCCAGACCACCGCATTTGCCCTCACCTCATCTACAATGCTCCGGAACTAGATTTTTATTTTTGTGTTTATTTGATTCATGTCTGTCTTCACCACAAAGGCAGGGATTTATGCCTCTTGTTTGCTGTAATAATGTCCAGTGCCTGGTCCTTACTAGACAATAAATATTGAATCATTGAATGGATGAATGAATAAATGAATGGGGAAGGGAAAGTTAAACTGAGACAATACCCTTGTCTTGCCTTCCTTCTAATTTGTTTAATAGAATAGCTAATGGTTTAAACAGGTTTACAGAGAAGAATGAGATTCTTCAGGAAGTAAATGTAATTTTCACAGAGTATGTTGAGAGTAGTGTTCAAGTATTTCAGATCATGTCGTGTGTAATTACATGTTAGAAAGTAGATGTTCAAAGTATTATATATGAACCAGGGCTTCATCTCATTCAAATAATTTTGCTAATAGATCTGCTGTTTGTTCTAAGGTAGAATTCTGAATAGAAAGGTTATTAGTTCCAATTCAGTTGTTAAAATGGTCAAATTAAAACCATCACCATTTCTATACATTCATTGGAGAATGAGCTGCAAATAGCTCATTCAGTTGGACACGTAAACCCATCTAATAAGTGGCAAAATGTGTCTTATACAAGAATTTTTGAAAAAGAAAATAGTCATAATGTTTCATGGAAAATGTCAGCTTCTCCTCAGCTACAAGAACTAAGTAACTAAAATGGCTCATGCTTTCAGGGAAAATAGCTTCAAAATCACATATACAGAAAAACAGCAAAGATTTTCCCATACTGCCGATAGCTCTAGCAAGATGCATATTTTCTAATTAAGAGTCCAAGATGAAGTTCTGACCGTTTTGTGGGGGTTTTTCCTTCTTAATGACTCGTTACTAAATATTGGATTGCAGTTGTTGCTTGAAAAACAGTTTCAGAACTGACAGGTTAGGGTTGGATCAACTCAGAGGAAATGAAGAGAATGGTTGGACCAACAGTTTTGATGGGATATTGGCATGAGTTTAATTTACTGGAGGATGGTTCAATTTCACTTCTTCTTAGCTTTGTAGCCATGTGACTAGGACTGTAAATTGGATATCATTCAACAGTTGCCATTTACATATTCCCCCTCTTTAAAATAATGCCACAACCAGCTCAGTTACATAAAAATCTCTTATTTTAATCCATTTTTACTGGATAATGACTTCATCACTGACTCTACCGATTTTATAGTTTTTTGATAATATCACAAGCTTATACAGTGAAAGATGGAAATGCTTGTATTTAAAATTTCCAAACACCTTTATTTCACTTTTTTTTAAGCTATCAACCTCTATTCAGTGTAATTCTTGAAGGAAATTGGAGTAAGGAAAAATTGTGAACATATGTCACAAATAATTGCTGAATATTTATATATAGTGTTATATATACACACACACACATATATATATATATACATACAACACACATATATACAAAAGATAGCAGTTATGCTTGGCATACAGCATATATGGTATATGGCACGTAAGGTATACCAACAAGTACTGATAAGATTGGATTATGAACTGATTCACTTTGCTGTATGTACAGCAGAAACTAACATAACATTGTAAATCAACTATATACCAATAAAAATTAATTTTAAAAAAGGAAAAAATTAGATTATGTTTAGGCCACAGTCTGTGATCCATCTAGTTAAAATATGCAGAATCCCAAACATGTATTTTTGCTCAGTCATGTCCAACTCTGCAACCCCATGGAGTGCAGCACGCTGGCCATGCTCCCTGTCCATCACCAACTCCCAGAGTTTACTCAAACTCATCTCCATGGAGTTGGTGATGCCATCCAGCCATCTCATCCTCTGTCATCCCCTTCTCCTCCTGCCTTCAATCTTTCCCAGCATCAGGGTTTTTTTAAATGAGTCAGCTCTTCGAATGAGATGGCCAAAGTATTGGAGTTTCAGCTTCAGCATCAGTCCTTCCAATGAATATTCAGGACTGATTTCCTTTAGGATTTTCTATTATTATGCTTTAAATAGGACAGAATTGCATTTTTTCCAAATATTCATCCAAAATGCAGATGACATTGATATGGTGGTTCTGTGTTTTTTTATTCACTTGAACAAGCTGGTCCAAAATTCCAAAATGAACTTGAAAAAAATTACACCCACTTGCTTAGCAGAAGCTGTCGAGTTTGCATATGTGTAATGCTTTGTTTCAATTTTGTGGAAACAATTGTGGAATCTCCAGGGCCTTTTACTCAATCACAAGGTGGCTCAGTGGTAAAGAATCCACCTGCCAAGCATGAGACACGCGTTGATCCCTGGGTGGGGAAGATCCCCTAGAGAAGGGAATGGCTACCCACTCCAATATTCTTGCCTAGAGAATCCCATGGACAGAGGAACCTGGTGGGCTACAGTCCATGGGGTCACAAAAGAATCAGACATCACAATGAGCAAACAACAGCAAAGTGGTCTGTAGACAGAAAAAATTAAATCACACATAGAGGCAGAAAGTCTTCAGGACTACACGATATTTTTCATATTTTTAAAACCAGACAGTTCAACTTTTTATCAAATGACCTAAAGCAAATCATCGTACTTTTAGGGATGTGATGGAAGGCATTACCCTGTCTGCCACCCTGAACACACTGACAGTGGCCTGGGATCACACGAGCATTGACAAGGTCAGCCTGACATTTCTGGGTTCCCGTCTTTGTCACCACAATAAGCAGCTTTGGGCTCAGGATTCCACGTGTCTTTTCTCTCCGAGTTGCAGGAGATAAATGGAAGTCTTCTTTCAGCCATTGTGGCAACCTGAAGGACACGTTCTTTGAGCTTTGCTTTGTAACTTTTAACATCCATTTACTTTTTTTAGTTAGTATGGCCAAGGACCAAATTAGGTGAAGTACTTGGTAGTGCTTGTTCAAAGAAGTTGAGGACCATTGACATAAGTGTTTTCTAGAAAATCAATAGTTGAGATGTGTGTCCACGTAAGATGTAAGCAACCCAGAGAAAGGGTGTGTGTGTGTTTGTGATTGAGATGAAGTTTCTATGTATGCCATCTATGTTCAACAGACAAGTTCACATGGAGAAAACTCTTTAACCTCATGACAAGGATGCATTTTTCTTTGCAAATTAGCAAATAAATTTAATGTGAAAAGTGTTATTGTTTTTGCCAAAATGACACAGCTGTTTGCAAAATGAATAGATGCTGACTTTTTAAAATCTTATTTAGTGATTAACAATACATTTATGTGGTTTGAAAACAAGCAACATAGTATATAATGAAAGGCCTCCTTTCTGTCCCCTTGCACCCTATTCTCACCCACTCATCCATGCCTCTTTTGTTTTTCTTCCCGAGTTCCTTATATTCGAAAAATATATCAGCACTTTTGAAAATATGTTAGTCTCTCAGTCGTGTCTGACTCTTTGCGACCCCATAGACTGTAGACCATCAGACTCCTCTGTCCATGGGATTTTTCCAGGCAAGAATACTGAAGTGGGCTGCCATTCCCTCCTCCAGGGGATCTTCCCAACCCAGGGATCGAACCCTGGTCTCCTCCTGCATTGCGGGCTTTGAAAATTTGTGAAATCTTAAATTGTGATACAAAGTATTGGTTGGATTTTTTAATTTCCTGACTCAGTCTTTTGACTTCTAAGTTAGAATTCTTTGTTAAAATATTTAAAATTATGTACCTGTGTGAACTTAAAATAATCCTTTTCAAAGGGAAGTGAAATGAATCAAGTTGTTTTATTTGGAAAGTATTGAAGTGGGATTTCCACTAGGTGGCACTCATGTGCCTGGAGGTCAGGGAGTAGTCACTCTCCCCCCCATCTTCAGACACAGTCTGCTAATTAGCAGAGTTACTATGGAGACTTCCAAGGTCACACAGAGGGAAAGCCCTCCTTATTTTTTCCCCTCTAAAGAATGAGTGTTCTGCTCATATTTCTGCTCTATGCTCTATGGATGACCTTCCAAGTAGAGTGAAATTGTTGTGGTCTTCTCTTTACACTGGGAGGTTATGTTATATGAAGTTTGTTCACAGATGAGACAGGATCATGACAACTATTACTTTGATCTGGGAAAAAACCCTAGGTGAGTTGAATTTTTTTATAGAGAAGTTGCCTATAGAACAAATATGATCTGGAACATGACTGGTAGGTCTCTAAGGATCTTAATGTCCATCCAATAACCAAAAGCTTTTAAACATGCTTTACTGATATTATCTCTCTTAAGCACTGACATAGCCTCTCCACTATGGAGGGATCAAAGTGCATGAGGCATTCTGATTTCACACCCTCCATGAGTCAAGTAGAACATTATAGATGTGTGTATAATAGTAATAGTAATCTGGGCATTTCTATTTGCCACTCAACCCTGTCACAAAGTCAAAAAGATTAGCAGCAGGCATTAGGAGAAGGAAAAAAGAAACTTACGCTAAGAAAGAAGAAAGCTAGAAATACACTTGTTAACTTTTAAAAAAATATTTATTTATTTGGCTACCCTGGGTCTTAGTTCCAGTGTGTGGGATCTTTAGTTGGGACATGCAGGCTCTTAGTTGTGGTGTGTGGGATCTAGTTCCCTGACCAGGGATCAAACCTGGGCCCCCAACGGTGGTAGCAGAGAGTCTTAGCCACTAGACCACTAGGGAAGTCCTGCACTAATTAACTTTTTATTAGATGTATTTGATCATGCAATTAAGTAGTTTCTCATGCATTAATTTATCAGTCATTTGTTGCCCATTTATTGTGCCTGGCACTGTGCTGATTGCCATGCACACAAAGACAGATTAGATTAAAACTGTGTTTCAAGCCTGATGAGAAAGTGAACTTTCATCCAGAGTCCTTCCTTAATCAAACTCCTGTCTTCCTTACAGGAATTACTCTGACTCAGCCATGTATCATTTTATACACCACTCACTCTCTTCCACTTTCTCTCATCTGCATCAAAATGTCACTCAAATTTATCTCTTTTAAGACACCTTCTAAGAATCTGCCTGCAATGCAGGAAATGTGGGTTCCATCCCTGCATTGGGAAGATCCCTTGGAGGAGGGCATGGCAACCCACTCCGGTATTCTTGCCTGGAGAATCCCCATGGACAGAGAAGCCTGGAGGGGTGGGGAATGGGGTGGCTACAGTCCTTGGGGTCGCAAAGAGTTGGACATGACTGAGCAACTAAGCATAGCACAAGACACCTTCTAACAGATTACTTCCTTAAGCCACATACTCTACTGCATTTATCATTTGTAAAAGTGTTTATCTGTCACCTTAACCTGGAGATAGGTCACGTGACTGACAGTTCCCCTGCTCAGAATGATTTCACGTTCTTAAAAACAATGTCTTCTGGGTCTCTTACACACATAGTATGACCTCAGGTCTCCTTGACTGAAATACCATTTTTGATGTTTTATTAGGAGAAACAAACAAAAACCCGTGTAGTAAGACCCTTTGGGGAACATGAGACTAGTGGGTCAGAGGGCATCAACTCATCCTTGGGGGCTCCTTCAAGTGACAGCTGTCCAGTGGGACACGGATGACATAGGAAGGCTTCAGGCTAGTGCCCAGGTCATGCCAACTGTAGAGGTGATCATTTGCGCCTCTGGCTTTTAGAAGTAATGCTAATGCCCAAGTAGCCCAGATTCCTGTTCCCCAGTGAAATGTGTTTAAAGAGAAGTAAGGGGGTTGGGGAGATAGAAAAAAGAAAAGAAAAAAGAAGACCCAACATCCTCATCTGGTTAGTGCTTTCCTTAGAAAGTTGTTGGGGTTTTTTTTTGTTTGTTTGTTTGACAGTTCTTCCCCCAAAGTGGGAAGAAAGTGAGAGAAGACAGGAAAGAGGCAGTCTCTTCTCAAATGACTCTAAGGAAAATTTTCCCGCTTGTGATGCGGGTGAGATCTCAGTGCCCTTTCTCGGGACTCCGTGGAGTCAAGCAGAGCTCTTCATCCCTGGGGGATACCATGAGTCAAGGTGAAGCATTGGAGGGGAAAGTCCTTGAGATGAAATGCACTCCTGGCTGCAGAGAGCAGGGAAGATACTATAGGGTTGTTTTCTTTAAAACCACCAAAGCCTCTTCATACTGTTCATGGGGTTCTCAAGGCAAGAATATTCATTGGAAGGACTGAGGCTGAAGCTGAAGCTCTAATACTTTGGTCACCTGATGCGAAGAACCAACTCATTGGAAAAGATCCTGATGCTGGGAAAGATTGGAGGCAAAAAGAGAAGGGAGAGGCAGAGGATGAGATGGTTGGATGGCATCACCGACTCAATGGACATGAGTTTGAGCAAACCCTGGGAGATGGTGAAGGGCAGGGAAGCCTGGCATGCCGCAATCCATGGGGTTGCAAAGACTCGGACATGACTTAGCGACTGAACAACAACAAAGCCTCTTCAGGACAAGCTATGAATATTGTAATCCGAGCTAAAAGGCAAGAGAAAATCCAAAGAACTACCTGATGCTTCTCCATGCCTGGTGGACTGTGCCTTCCTCGGGCGAGTGTAGCGAAGAAGGGCAGAGATACACAGTTCTGAACACGATTGTGCCTGCTTCCGCTTCAACATCTTCCATTCTTCAACTATGCACGAGGGTCTCCTCCACTGTATTCTTTAGTCCTTATAGGTGGAGAGGAGTGCAGTCTTTCCTTGCAAATGATTTCCCCAGCATTTCTCTTCCCTTATTATATCTCTCTGGGCTTGGTTGAATTTAACGAGCACTCGTCCACACCAAGTGAATTCTTTCTATAATCTGATATGCCAGGCACGCATAAGGATTGATCACAATGGATACACTGTAACAGTTATTTCCTTTGGCCTTCAAACTGCAAATATCTTAAAACCAAATCCCATCATAATTGGTGTTTATTGGGGATGACAGGCAGTAAGTGGTGGTGTGATTCTAATGAATGAAGTGAAAGTCACGCAGTGGTGTCCGACTCTTTGTGAACTCATGGACTATACAGACCATGGAATTCTCCAGGCCAGCATACGGGAGTGGGTAGCTGTTCCCTTCTCCTGGGGATCTTCCTGACCCAGGAATTGAACCCAAGTCTCTCGTTCATCTCGCTTCCCAGATGGCTCAGTTCTAAAGAATCTGCCTGCCAATATAGAAGATGCAGGGGACACAGGTTCGATCCCTGGGTTGGGAAGATCGCCTGGAGAAGGAAATGACAACACACTCCAGTTTTCTTGCCTGGAAAATCCCAAGGACAAAGGAGCCTGGCAAGCTACCGTCCATGGGGTCTCAAACAGTTGGACACAACTGAGTATGCACACAGTCAAAGTAGAACTAAATAATGACTCGTGGTAGGCTGTGACTTGAGACACTGTGTTTTCTAGAAATTCTGAGGAAGACAGCTACCCAGTTAAGAAACCTCACAAAAGGCAGGAGAACTTGGTCTGAGCCTCAAAAAATGAACACAGATCTCAGTGGCAGGCTGGAAAAATCATTCCAGGTGGATGAATGGTGTGACTAGACTGGTTTTAGTGGCGTCTACAAAGACTGTGGGGAAATAGTGGGCAAGAAACTGGAAACGTGGATTGAGGCCAGACAGTGGAAGGAAACTAAGGCGCTTGGACTTTATCCTGGTGGTAATGAAGAGATAATGAAGATTTTTAATTAAGGGTTTGGCATGATTAAATGGTGTTTTAGGGAGATTACTGTGGCAGCGGTGAATTGAAGGGGGAGAAAACAAGTAGGCGATTAGTTAGGAGGCTATTATAATCACCCAGGCTTGAAGCAGCAGGGGTCTGGAGGCAATGGGAATTGAAAGAAAGGGTGGAGTGTGAGAGATAGTGCAAGGGAATGTCCAACGCGCCTTGAGGACTCGTGAGTCTTCAGGACAAAAGGAAGGAAGGTGGCTGTGAGCACCAAATCTGGGAATCAGGAGGGGGAGCCATTTAGTAGTAGAGGGGAGGTTGGAGCACTGAGTTAGCTGAGCCTGGCAGTATCTACAAACGTCCAAGTTCAGGTGTCCAGCAGGTGGGTGGAGATGCAACACAGGGTGGTTCCGGAGAGCGGCCAGGCTAGGGACCTTGACTTTTCTCTTTTATTGATTCAATCTGACTTCTTTCTCCAGAGAGCACTGAAATTCAATGCCTAAGCAATTACGACAGAATGTGTGTCTTATAGGATGTGTGCCTACATATCAATAGGGAGGAAGAATTAGGTCATTCTTTGAATATTTTAAACTTCTGGGAAAGCACTTTTTAAATAAATCACCCAAATATTTCAAATGAATATTTTTTTTTTAAAGCTAAATTTCCCAGATAATATTCCCAAATGTTCACAGTTCTTCCTTCAGGGAGGCTCAACCTTAGCGTCTAATAGAGTTCAATTACGGAGTAATTTCCATGTTGAACGTGGTGGCGATTGCGCTATCTGAGTGGAGCTGTGTAGCAGCTCTGTGACGCCAGATGAAGAGTACAAGAGGCCCGTAAGCCTCCTAGGCCCTCTGCCTAATTCTCTCATGCAAATTAGAGGGAAGAGAGGTTCCCATGTTTCATTTATCAGGAAAGTGCATCCTTCTCACAAAAGGAATCAAAGAGAAGAGGCACGCTGTCCTTTAAGGTGTGCATACAACCTGCGCAGGTGGCCACCCAGAGTTCCAGCAGACTAAATGCCAGCCAGCCCTTTCCTTCAAAAAGTAGGACGTTCTGGATAGAAATGTGACCAGGGCGTGGTCCAGTGGTTAAGAATCCACCTATCTGAGCAGGGGACACAGGTTTGATCCGTGGTCTGGGAAGATTCCACATGCCCGGGGACAACTATGACTGTGCCCCACTACTAGAGAAAGCCCGCTCACCACAACAAGACCCAAGGCAGTCAAAAATAAAAATGTTAAATTAAAAAAAAAAAAATGTGACCAGGGCGGAAATAAAACAGCTTTGGACTTCATCCTTGGGTATGTGGACTCAGCTGCCAAAATCCTCCCCATACAACTCAGACCTTAGTGGTCATTGTTTGAGTTTTGCTGTGAAATTCAAGACACTGAACAAGTCAATCAAATCAGTCACTCTCTGTAAATAAAGGGAAAAACTTTTTAAAACCTGATAAGTGGTAAACAATTGGCTTTCAAATCCAGAAGAATGGCTCCTCTTAGTTCACAAATGCATCTGAATAGCACTTGTACGAGACTTCATGAGACTTACAAGGGGTAATTTGAGGGCTCTGCTGCCATCTGTGAGCCCCATGGTGTTTTTAAGATGGGGGCACTCATGAGCGGGATCCCTGAGTTGTACCTCCGTGGAGTTATAATCACCATGTCTGGTTGTCATCTGGTCACAAAGAGCTTAAACTCCTGTCCACTGTCCTTGATTCCACCATTGGAACTCATTGCTGCCCTCATGCAGAGGTATGCTCCACTGATGTGCTGGGAGAATTTGCCAGCATTTTGAGTCATTTCTAGTTAGACCAGGGCAGTGATGACATGAATTTTTAACTGAAGCCCAAGCTCAGCTGCCCAGGACCTGTTGGAAACCTGGCAGGGGATATTGAGATTTCTTGGGTATCACCATTTCCTCACCCCTACCCCTCCTTACTCAAGAAGCATCTGACTTTAGCAGACACTCAGATTTCTCTGGCCTCCCGTCCCATCACTTCATGGCAAATAGATGGGAAGAAAATGGAAACAGTGACAGATTTTATTTTCTTGGGCTCCAAAATCACCGCGGATGGTGAATGCAGCCACGAAATTAAAAGATGCTTTCTCCTTAGAAGATAAGACAAACCTAGACAGCATATCAAAAAGCAGAGACATCATTTTGCTGACAAAGGTCCATATATTAAAAGATATGGTTTTTCTAGTAGTCATGTGCAGATGAGAGAGTCAGACTATAAAGAAGGCTGAATGTCGAAGAATTGATGCTTTCAAACTGTGGTGCTGGAGAAGACTCTTGGGAGTCCCTTGGACAGCAAGAAAATCAAACCAGTCAATCTTAAAGGAATCAACCCGGAATATTCACTGGAAGGACTGATGGTGAAGCCAAAGCTCCAATACTTTGGCCAACTGATGTGAAGAGCCAACTCATTGGAAAAGACCCTGATGCTAGGAAAGATTGAAGGCAGGAGGAGAAGGGAGTGACAGAGGATGAGATGGTTGGATGGCATCACCGACTCAATGGACCTGAGTCTGAGCAAACGCTGGCAGATAGTGAAGGACAGGGAAGCCCGGCGTGCTGCAGTCCCTGTGGTCGCAAAGAGTCAGACATGACTGAGTGACTGGACAACAGATTTCTCAATCTTAGGCACTGTTCAGTTCAGTTCAGTTGCTCAGCAATTAACAAGGGATCCCATCTAGGCATTCTGCTTTATTTGTGGTCAAACCTTTTCACTGGCAGATAATAGATAATGTTAAGTAATCAAGAAGTTTACCAGACAGACTGGGTCAGTTCGAGAGGCACTCCTTCCTTCTCCACCCTCATAAGATAATGCGTTATCAGTAGAGCCATGTTTTAAATACAAGGTGGTGAGATTAGATGACTTTAAGGGCCCTTCCAACTCTGAGATCTTCTGTTGTCTTTTGATTAAGATGAATATAGTTGCACATTGTGCATGATTCCGTGGATCTCTACTCAACTGAACATTGCCTTTGACCTTCCCAGTAATGACCTCAGTCCTTGATTTGGTGAAGCCCTTACCAGAAAATGTCTGCTGGATACTACAACTTTCAAACAAACGGGGGAGGCACATACACGAACACACACATTTAATTTAAATTTTAACTCAGTTGATCCCAAATTTTCTGATATCCCTAAGATTTATCTTTCTCCATGTTTAAACAATGACTTTTATATTCCAGTATTAAAGTACATACACCTGTATATGTTTTTGCTTGCTAATAATCATTCCTAATCATTCCTAAGAAGACATTATGTAAAGAAATCTAATCATGGTTAATTCAAGTTTGCCAAGGTTGATAGTTTGGTCTTAGTTCCCCTTCAGCAAAAAAAAAAAAAAAAAGACAAAGGTCAAAAAAATAATCTTTTTTTACAGTAGTTCTTAGTTGTGTCAACTACAAATGAAAATAAATTCTGAATTTCTCTTTTATTAATATGTTGCCCTTTTTTGTGTGTCAGAAATAGAAATGGGAGAGAGCTGGAATGTGATCTTGATATATGGGCTTACTGCTCTTTCTACCAACTGCTGAATTATTATCATTTCACAGAAATTACATCTGAAAGGGAGGCATGTGTCCTTAAATCGAAAGATTCCAAATGAATAACCTTTACTAAAACGATTAGTAATTTCTCCAAGCAGTGAGGTTATAAATACTCAGTTCCAAGGATCTATATAACCCGTTCATTCTTCTTTAGTACTGTCACACGCTGAACAGAAAACACAAGGGGGAACGTCTACAATGCATGAAACGCATTCTGTTTTACTAGGGATCAAGAAAAAGAAAAGGGAAAAAAAAATACCCGAACCAACTAGTTACTGGGCGGTGAGGGGAGAAGAGTGGAGGGTGGGGGTGGGATGGAGCTACTGTTAAGTACTTAAATTAACAAAAATGAATTCCCCAGTGGTCCCACTATCCATTAACTCTATCAGAAAGCTGCTCCGCAGGCAAATTTAACTTCAGGAAGTGACTTAGGACTGGGAAGAATAGGCCACAATATTTCATCAAATGCAGCAAAAACAAATTACCTCAGACTCAGGAACCCTGAGACCACTCTCTGAGAGTGTGTGCTGCTTGAAGGGGAAGGAAACTGCTTTCTCAAGGAGTGGTGGCTGGCTTCCCGGCTCCCTCACACTCACCTTGGGAGGGGACCTCATAAATCCCCAACTGGCAGCCTCTGGGCATGTCCTGCTGGCTCCTGAAGGCGACTCAGATACTCCTGCTGTGAAGTGGACCTGGCTTGCTTTGAGTCTGATGAAGATGAGGGTGATTTTCGTGTCTGCTCAGAATCCCTGGGAAGCCTGAATGAGCAGGTTCGTCAGAGTCAGCTGGAGGCTTGAAGGTTCCAGCAGGGTAGGAGTGGATTGCAAATGGCTCTGGAAGTTCCCCCCTGTTTCACTTTCTAGTATTTAAGGGGGCTTCCCTTCTGGCTCAGCCGGTAAAGAATCTGCCTGCAATGCAGGAGACCCATGTTCAATCCCTGGGTCGGGATGATCTCCTGGAGAAGGGAATGGCTACCCACTCCAGTGTTTAAGACATTCCTCTAGGTTGTTTTATCACTGTGTGTTCCAGGCAGGGTCTCCCTTGGATCCAAGACAGAAGAGCCACCCTATATCCTTCTGCTCTCCCAGTCTCTAATGATAATCAGGTCAGCACCTAGTGGGTGGAGAAAAGCAGGATGTTATAGTGGTTAAGGTCATGGACCCTGAAGACTGCCTGTCTGGCCTCTAACCCTGGCTCTATGACTTAGAGTCATGGCACCTTGGCCTCGGGACCTAACCCTGTGCTTTGATTTTCCCATCTGTAAAACTGATTCATTCATTCATTCATTTTTATAAGTGTTTATTCAATATTCTTCCCTGGTGGCTCAGATGGTAAAGAATCTTCCTGCAATGCAGGAGACCCAGGTTTGATCCTGGATCAGGAAGATCCCCTATAGAAGGTAATGGCTACCCATTCCAGTTTTCTTGCCTAGGAAATTCCATTGACAGATGAGCCTGGAGGGTTACAGTCCATGAAGTTGCAAAGTGTCAGACACAACTGAGCAATTAACACTAACTATTCAATATTCTAGGCACAGGGGTGAATAAAACTTATGAAGTCTCTGCTCTCATGGAGTTTGCATTATTGTAGGGAGAAAGGCAATAAACAAATAAATGAGGATGTATCAGATAGTAATAAGTGCACTGAAGAGAATTAAAATAGGTTTATGGGGTAGAGTGTCACATGGCTGCTTAGCAAAGTCCTCTCTGAAGAGATGACCAGAGTAAGAAGTCAACCACGAGAAGATCATGGGGAAGAGTTTTCCAGGCAGAGGAAACAGCAACTACAAACTCTGATGCAGAATGAGCTTGGTGTGTCCATGTTAGAGAAGGGCCAGTGTGCCTGGAGCATGTGGGCAAGCAGGAGAGACGAGGAAGTCGGGCCAGAGAACCGGATGCTAGTGGCTGGCAGATCAGGGCATTTGAATGACTATGACATGATATTTCTATCTGAATATGGTAGAAACCATGATCTGACCTTCACTGACTGTGCTGTATGCAGGACAAGAGTGGAAGCAGAGAGCCTAGTCCAGCTACTGCAGCAGTGACTTAGGTAAGAGGGAAGAGCGGCTGGAGAGAAGTGGGGAGATGTTGGATATGTTGAGGAAAAAGAGGCCGGAGAAGTTAGGGATTTGGAGTTAGAGACTGAAAGACAGGGTGCCTTCTAGGATTGGGGGCTTGAGCAACCAGGAACTGTAGGTGGTAGTGTCTTTCATGGTGATGAGAAGGACTGGAGGGAAGAGCAGGTCAAGGTGGGAGAGGATAAAAAATTTGGTTGGAACATGATGCTTAAGATGCCTATTAGATGTGCAAAGAGAGAGAAATATCGGGCAGAATGCTGGATAAACAAGTCTGAGTTCTGGGGACTCATCTGGGCTGGTGTCTTGAGGACCGCAGGAGTCTGTGTGGATTCCTGCAGCCTGGGACTGGACAAGGTCATCTGGACAGGGACTGCAGAGGGAGAAGATAAGAAGGTAGAGGTGGGAGGGAGGAGGAGAAGCAGCCTGGAGACGGATGGAAAGGGAGGGTTGGAGGAAACCAGGAGGGCCTGTAGTCTGAAAGCCCAGAGGAGAGAGTGGGCAACGGTGTAAAATGCCACCGAGCGCTGAGCAGCACGGGGACTGGGAGCTGACCTTTGCTTGGATGTTCCAAATTGGGGTTGTGGGTAATCCCTGGTGAAGCATCGGTGAAGAGGGGAGGACAGCTGTTAGTGTGCAATGGGCTGGGGCAGCAGAGGATCGGGTCTAATTATAAGCAAATCTGTGGCCAGTGGGGAAAGGCAGAATGTGGTGTTGGTGAAGATGACTGTGGAACCTGAGGCTCTACAGCAGGGGGTTCTTTTCATGAAAAATCATACAGGCCTTTGGTGGCTCAGTGGTAAAGAATCTGCCTGCCAATGCAGGAGACATGGGTTCGATCCCTGATCCAGGAAGATCCCACATGCCAAAGGGCAACTAAGCCCGTGTGTGCCACAACTGTGAGCCTGTGGTCTTGAGCCCCAGAACTGCAACTACTGAAGCCCGTACACCTAGAGCCCGTGTTCTGCAACAATAGAAGCCACTGCAATGAGAAGCCCACGCCCTGCCACCAAGATGAGAGAAGGCCCACACAGCAATGAAAACCCAGAGCAGCCATAAACAAAAATCAATAAATCTTTTTTGAAAAGAAAGATCATACAGAGTTAATACAAAGTAGGTGTGACTATCAATACCTATTTAGAATGAGAAGTCGTAAGTTATAAACTTGAAAAGTTTGACAAATCCCATATACAACAAAATATAGAAAAATAACATTTTTATAAATTAAATACTAGATGCACCTCTATTTTGCCTTCCTTTTTGGTCTAGATACACTTGTTTATATGATAATAATTTTTATATAGAATATACACACACACATACAAGTCAACCTCTTCACTTGCCCTCCAGTGTCTATCAATACATATTTCATAGATGGCTAGAGTTCACTAAAGTCCCTGATGGATTATTTTTCTTTTCTTTTTATTTTACTGGTGGTATTTCGAGTACTATTTGTTAATAGGAGTATAAAAAAATCTGTTCTCCACTATCACCTGGGGCCTCAACTACCGAATTTGAGCCAAAGAGGTCAACCAAAGCTTTCGAAATATGCTGCAAATCGAAGCTCGGAACAGCCCTCTTTGATATCCTATTACACCAGTGTTTCTAAGCCTTGCACTCTTTTTTTTTTTAATTTATTTTTATTAGTTGGACACTCTTGACAATGGGGGCCAGATAGTTCTTTGCTGTCGGAAGCTGTCTTGTGCATTGCAGGATGTTCAATGATTCCTGTTTTCTACCCACTAGATGCCAGTAGACAACCAAAAGTGTCTTCGGACATTGACAAAAGCTCCCTGGGGAGGGGGGCAGAGTTGTTCCAGTTGAAAGCCACTGTGTCACACTAATTGTGTGTGGTCCTTGGCTGATCTTTCCCTGTTGTGAATGTGTGGCCCAGGATTATCTGGCTAAGGCTTGGCCTTTATCTCTAGGAGACGTTGTGTAGGGATGACGATGCCATGGCACCTCTCTGCCCTCTTGGCATCTCAGATGATGCAAAGCCAGAGCGCACAGCACACTGAAAAACTCAGATTTCTAGGTAGACAAACCCTAGAGTGACATATAGCCGCAGAAACTTGACGAATAAGGCATTGAGCGTAAAAACCCTCAGCTAATGGATGATTAGGACTAAGGCATAAGTGGTGAAAGCTGAACTAATTCTTTTCTCTTTTTTTAATAACAAGAGCAAGCATTATTTTAGGCAGAGAGTACATTTAACAAACTTGTTACTCTAAGAAGTGTGTGCAAGTTGAAAACAAATGTATGACTAGTGTTAAGATAAAGAGGTTGATACGGACATTTGAAGGGAGTATCTTAAACTTCCTGACTTAGAAGAGACAACCAAATCAAATGCCATACATACCATTTCACACTCACTAGAATTGCAAGAGAGCTTCCCTGGTGGCTCAGACAATAAAGAATCTGTCTACAATGCAGGAAACCCAGGTTCTATTGCTGGGTCAGAAAGATCCCTTAGAGAGGGAAATGGCAACCCACTCCAGTATTCTTACCTGGGGAATCCTATTGACAGAGAAGCCTGGTGGGCTACAGTCCGGGGGGCTGCAAAGAGTCAGACATGACTGAGCAACTAACACTTTCACTTTTTTCAGCATAGCAAGAATCAAAGAAACTGAAATAAACGAAGTGTTGACAAGGCTGTGGAGAAATTGGAACCTTCGTACATTGATGGCGAGAATGCAAAATGGTGCAGTCACTGCGGAAGGCAGTTTGGAAGTTCCTCAAATGGTTAAATGTATAATTACCCTAGAACTCATCAATTCCATTCTGGATACCCAAGATAATTAAAACATAAATTCATACAAAAACATGTACATACATGCTCAAACAAGCATTATTCATAATAGCTTGAAAGTAGAAACAACTCAAATGTCCATCAACAGATGAGTGGGTAGATAAAATATGATATATACACATGGTCGCTTATTATTGAGCCATAAAAAGGAAAACATGTGACAGGGATAAACCTTGAAAGCATTATGCTAGATGAAGTAAGCCAGGCACAAAAGGCTACATATTGCATGATTCCATTTATATAAAATGGACATAAGAAGCAAATCCAGAGAAACAGAAAGTGGATTAGTGGTACCCGGGGGATGGAAGGATGAGGGAATTGAGATCAACTGCTAATAGGTACGAGTTTTCGTGAGATGATGGAAATGTTCTGGAATTAGATAGTGGTGATGGGTGCACAACTCTATGAATACGCAAAATACCACTGAACTGTATGCTTTAAATGATGAATTTAAATGATGTCATGGGAGTTATATTTCAATTTTTTAAAAAGAGGCAACAACCAAAACCTAGAATTAGTAGGGTCCTGAAGAATCACGTTGTACAAATTTCATGTTTTCTAATTGAGAAATCTTGAGGGTACTGTCTAAGAAAGTGGATTTCTCCTTACTTAGAACCCACTGAGACTTGAGAAGGACAAAAAAGTGTTAGTCGCTCAGTTGTATCCGATTTTTTGCAACCCCATGGACTGTAGCCCACCAGGTTCCTCTGGCCATGGAATTCTCCAGGCAAGAATACTGGAGTGGGTTGCTATTCACTTCTCCAGGGGATCTTCCTACCCCAGGGATAGAACCTGGTTCTCTGCATTGCAGACAGATTTTTTACAATCTGAGCCACCAGGTAACAGCAGAATGATGCCCTGAACAGGGTCATAGAGGCCACCTTTGAAGATCCATCACTTAAGTAAATGAATATTTATTGAGGGCCTACTATGTACCAGACACTTTCCCTGGTGCTGGGGCTACCTCACGAATTTAACAGGCAAAAAGAGTCCTGCCTCCATGGAACTTAGCTTCTAAAGCAAGTCTTTCCTAGACAGCACATTTTAGAAGCTATGTCGTCAAACCGGTGCACGTTTAGAAATCAAAACCAGTTTTCATAAAGAATGGTTGAATGAACTGAGCGTTTTCACCTTTAGAAAGGGAAGATTGAGGGAGAACATGATAACTGCTTCAAAAGCCGTTTGGAGGAGAGAGCCGTTTCATTCTCCACTGCTCTCTGGAGCAGCACTCGGCTCAGAGGTAAATGTTACAGGGAGGTGGATTTGGGCTCTCAGAGAGGAAGGGAGAAAGCTCCCTAGGTTCACCTCCTGAGCAGCAGGCATTCCACTGGGTATTTCACCCGTGTTATCTCATTTAATCCCTACGGTATCCCTATAAGGCGCAGTGATTAGCACCACTTAAAGAAGTGGAAATGGAGGCTTAGCAAGGTTGTGTAAGCCACCCCAAGGTCACACCGCTGGTTAATGGCTGAGGCAACGGTCAGACTTTTCCCTGGCTGTCTCCACACTCTTGCCACTGGCCAGGCTGTCTTCCCAACAGTTAATGCTTTTAAAAACATGCACATTTGTGGAAGGGAGGCCTCCTGGGATGTAGAGGTGAACTGAATGACCTGTCTCATGACATACTCTCATACTGTTTCATTTGGCTCACTCTATGAAGAGGATTGGGCTTCCCAGGTGGTGCTAGTGGTAAAGAACCTGCCTGCCAATGCAGGAGACATAAGAGATGTGGGTTTGATGCCTGGGTCAGGAAGATTCCCTAGAGAAGGAAATGTCAACCCAGTCCAGTATTCTTGCCTGGAGAATTCCATGGAAAGAGGAACCTGTTGGGCTACAGTTCATAGCATTGCAAAGTCAGACACAACTGAAGTGACTTAGCCCACAGCATGCATGAGGAGGGTTAAAGTGGTAAAAGGAAATAAATAATAATCCACAGGTGTGTGGGTCATTTGAAATAACGTACTTGCAGTCTAGCACAAGAGACATCAACATTGCTGTTGTTTAGTTGCTAAATCGTGTCCAACTCTTTTGCAACCCCATGGACTATAGCCCACCAGGCTCCTCTGTCCTGGATTCTCCAGGCAAGAATACTGGAGTGGGTTGCCATTTCCTTCTCCAGGGGATCTTCTTGACCCAGAGATCAAACCTGTGTCTCTTGCATCTCCTGCATTGGCAGGCAGGTTCTTTACCACTGAGCCGCCCGAGAAGCCGACATCGACAGGATGCAGCCAGTATTTACTGCGAATCTACTTTATGCCAGGTCCTCTGATGTGACATCAGCCTGATCTTCATGGAGCTTACTGTTTTGCCTGACAGAGGGCACACCCTAGGATGTAAGATCCAAGCCCTTTTTCCTAGCCCCCAACCCTCTATGCATGGCAGGCTACCCTCCTCATTTTATACTCCAGTATTCAGTCAGCTGGAAAATTTTTCTGGGTGGTTCTGTGTCAGGCACTGTTGTAGGCATTGGAGATAAAGCAGTGAACAAAATGGAGCAAAAAAAAAAAAAAATCTTTATTTTATGGGGCTTGCTTTGGTGCTTACCATAAACGAATATAAATAAGTAAAATATGTACTACATTCAAAAGTGAAAAGTGCTGTGAAGAAAAATAAAGCTTGGAAGGGGATTAAGGGAGTCCTGGGGAATTTGGAGGCTGCAGTTTTAAATAGGTGGTCAGGCGGGACCTCACTAAGTCTGAATTTCGGCACTGACATTCAGGATAGCAAGGGTGAGCCATGCAGCTACTGGGGGAAACAGAACTTGGGATGGAGGAAGGCCCAGGGTGATTGTCTGTAATGGAGAGCCTGCTGGGTGTGAGGGAGACAGGTCAGGAAGGTAATGGGGATGCAAACTGTGTAGGGCAGGTGGGGCATGTGAAAATGTGGATTTGCTCGCAGGGAGATGGGACATCCTGGCAGGTCTGTCCGCTGTGCTGTAAACAGGCTGGATGGGAACAAGGGTGTGAAGCAGGAAGTTGAGGAGCCAGGGCAGGTAGGAGGAACCCGCCACAGTTCATGCCCTAATCCCTGGAAGGTGGGGATGTGTTACATTACATGGCTGAAGGAACTCAGCAGATGCAGTTAAGGTTACGGACTCTAAAATAGGAAGATTGTGGGACTTCCCTGTTGGTCCTGTGATTAAGAATCCACCTTGCAATGCAGAGGACTCAGATTCAATCCCTAGTCCAGAAACTGAGATCCTACAGGCCTGGGAGCAGCTAAGCCTATGCGCTGCAAATATTGAGATCTTGTGCCTCAAGAGAGTCCCTGCACCTCAATGAAGGATGCTGAACGATGCAATGAAGATTCCAAGCACTGCAACTAAGACCCGACACAGCCAAATAAATAAAATAAAATAAATAGGGAGATGGGTCCTGGATTGTCCAGATGGGTCCAGTCTAAACACATGAACCTTTAAATGCAGAGTTTTCTTAAGTGGGAGTCAGAGAAATGCAACAGACGAGTCAAGGAGATACAGCACATGAGAGGGACTTAATCATCTGTTGCTGATGGGAAACCTGGGCTTCCCTCGTAGCTCAGTCGGTAAAAAATCTGCCTGCAATGCAGGAGACCCAGGTTTGATTCCTGGGTTGGGAGGATTCCCCAGAGAAGGAAATGGCAACCCACTCCAGTATTCTTGCCTGGAGAATCCCATGGACAGAGGAGACTTGAGACTTTCGGGCTATAGTCCATGGGGTCACAAAAGAGTCAGACACAACTAAGCAACCCAGCATTAGTCTCAGGGAGAGAAGACTAATGTCAGATGGAAGAGACTCTCTATCCAGTTTTCTTTTCTTTTTTTTTTTTCCTAGAGAGTGAGTGAATTATGAGTTTTGTAAGAAATAGACAGATGTAGGTATGTAGGTGCTCAGTTGTATCTGACTCTTTGTGACCTCATGACTGTAGCCTGCCAGGCTCCACTGTCCATGGGATTTTCCAGGCAAGAATACTGGAGTGGGTTGTCATTTCTTCCTCCAGGGGTTCTTCCCAACCCAGGGATCAAACCTGTGTCTCCAGCATCTCCTGCTCTGGAAGGTGGATTCTTTTCCACTGAGCCACCTGGGAAGCTCCAGGATTAATTGTTGTGGGGGAATTCACCATACCTTCTGTGTATGGAACTGTATCTATCTGTTCAGAAAAGTGCTGGAGGAGTGTCTGGATATTGTAAAGTGAAGAAATGCCTTCCTCCTTTGGAAGAAACAAGTTAGATGTTTACCAACCTTCTTTTCTTTGTTTTAGCATAGCAACAATTTATATATCCCAGCATTCTTTATAATCAGTTTGACACACTGGCTATGGATATAGGGGCTAAGAATGGCCATTGGTCCCAGGCATGGCTGTATATCCCCTGCAACAGCCATGGTCTTTGGTTGTCAATCAGCTAGATGCAGAGAATGTAGAAGACCCTTAGGCGATGGTCCCGAGACATTACTTAGAGAGGGGCCCCATGACTTGCCTTGGACTGTGACACATATGAAAAATAAACTTTTTTTGTGTTAAGCCATTGAGATTTGGGGGTTGTTGGTTATAACAGCTCACAATAAACTTCTGTTGTGGTAAGACATTGAGGTGAAGGATTTATATGTTATTTCAGCCTACTGTTGCTCATGTGTGTGTATGTGTGCTAGTCACTCAGTTGTATCTGACTCTTTGTGACCCCATGGACTATAGCCCACCAGGCTCCTCTGTCTGTGGAATTCTTTAGGCAAGAATACTGGAGTGGATAGCCATTTCCTTTTCTAGGGGATCTTCCCAACCCAGGGATTGAACCTGGGTCTCCTGCATTGCAGGCAGATTCTTTTTCATCTGAGCCACCAGGGATAAATATACTCTTGCTCATAATGACTGACAAATCTATACTGTCAGTTAAAAAGATATATAATTGACATCATAATGGTCTCCTACTGAAACTATTACAGTAATATCAGAAGACAATTGCAGTTTGTTGGAAGATTGAAGAATGTCTTAATCAGGTGCAGCTGCTATAACAAAGTTTCATACCCTGGGTGGCTTATAAACAACAAACTTATTTCTCACAGATCTGGAGGCTGGAGACATCCCTGGCAGTCCAGTGGTTAAGACTCTGCAATTCCAATGCAGGGGCAAGGGTTCGATCCCTGGGCGGAGGACAAAGATCCCACATGTCACATGGCAAAAAGAAAAACAAACAAACAAAAACAAGAGACGTTGTGGAGTCTGAAAGGTCTAAGATCAAGATGCCAGCAGATTCTGTATGTGCTGAGACTCCACTTCCTGATTCACTGAGAGCCAACTTCTGGCTGTGTCCTCACATGGCAATAAGGGAGCTCTCTGAAATCTCTTGGCACTAATCACATTCATGGGACTCCACCCTCATGACCTAATCACTTCTCACTGGGCATTAGGATTTAACCTACGAATCTGAAAGAAAAGTGAAAGTGAAAGGCGCTCAGTCATATCCGACTCGTTGCAACCCCATAGACTATACAGTCCATGGAACTCTCCAGGCCAGAATACTGGAGTGGGTAGCCTTTCCCGTTTCCAGGGCATCTTCCCAATCCAGGGATCAAACCTAGGTCTCCTGCATTGCAGGCAGATTCTTTACCAACTGAGCCCAAGGGAAGCCCAAGCATACTGGAGTGGGTAGCCTTTCCCTTCTCCAGGGCATCTTCCCAATCCAGGGATTGAACCTAGGTCTTCCGCATTGCAGGCAGATTTTTTACCAGCTGAGCCACCAGGGAGCCCAGATATGAATCTGGAAGGGACACAACATTCAGTCTATAGCAGAGAATATGACTGTGTTCCTATCTTTCCTGAAAAAACTTGATTAAGAGGTTGGAGAGATGTAGAACCAAGGAGGGAAAATGGCAGAGCATCCAGTGAGGAAGTAGGAAACCCAGATGAGTGTGGTACCCTTGCCACCAAGTAGCTTTTAGGAGGAAAGAGTGACCAATTCTGTCAAACGCTGTAGATCAAGGTAGATGAGAAGTGACTGTTCATTTCAGGAAGCATTGGGGACCTGGATAAGAGCAGATTTTGGTGGAGCGGTGTTGGCAGAGGGGGACAAACTCCCAACTAGAGGGGGTTTAAGAGAAAGGAGGAAACAGGGAATTAGAGATAAGGAAGAGAGACATCTTTTGTTTTTTAACGAATTCACTGTAAAGGGGAGCAGAGAAGTGGTACCTGGAGGAAAAACGAAGTTTTTTTTTTTTTTTTTTATGGGAGAATAGGATTTTTTTTAATACTGACAAGAGTGATTTAGCAAACAAAGAAATTTTTGACAAGAGAAAAGGGGAGAGATTTTCTGGAGCCATATCTAGTATTTTTCACGTGGTATATTAGTTACCTCATGTTGCATAACAAATCATCCCCAAACCTAATGGCTTAAAATAATATGAGCTGATTATCTCATGATTTCTGTGGGTTAAGGTTCCAGGAGCACCTTGTTGAAAGTTTCTGGCTCAAGTGTCTCTCCCAAGGCTATAGTCACCCTGTCAAGGGGGCTGCTGTCATCTCAAGGCTCAACTGAGTGAGGGTCCATTTCCATGTCACTCAACCCTACAGGTGGCAGATTTCAGGGCCCTGTTGGGTTCTGGCCAGAGACATCAGTTCCACCTCTACCCCCCAGCCCCCTACCCCGGCCTCTGCATGCAGCAACTCACAAAATGGCAGCTGGCTCCCCACAACAAGAGCTGAGAGGAAGAAAGAGGGGGAAGTCATTGTTCTGTAACTTAACCAGGAAGTGCCATCCCATCAGTTTGCCATATTTTATTTGTTAGGAGCAAATCACTAGCTCTGGCCCACTTCAAGAGGGAGAGGTTTACACAGAGGCATGAAGTCCAGGAAGTGGCGACTGCTGGGGGCATTTGAGAGGCTGCTTACCAGACAGGGGAGGGTGTAAGTAGAGAAGCCGGCCCTAGTCAGGAGTGGGGATTGCTCACCCACAGTCACAGGAGAACAGGCAGTGTCTGAGGGCACACAGAAGCTAGTAAGTAGGCCACTGTGTGAGGGTGGAGGAAGAAGTATTTGCTCATTAGCCCCGAGACCTTGGAGAATGGCAGGAGATAACCTGAGGAACCAGGGCTCATTTCCTTTGTTCCTCTGTTGGATCTCTGGCAAAGCCAGAAGGATTCTAAATCCAGCACAACACAGCTCTCTCCCCTCTGAGACCGTTAACAAGGAAGCATTTAAAGTGTCACACCAGGATTTGCAAACAGTTTCACTTACCTGAACTTAGAAAACCCACAAGGAACTATGAGCAGGAGAAGAAACAAGAAGGTGGGGAGAAAAGAAAAGGTGAGGCATTGCCTGAGGAATCCGCTCCTCAGCTGGGTTTTCATGCATGGGTTTCTCTCACTTTTCCAAAAGTCATATTAAACCAGAAGTCTTTGCCACTGAACATTTGTGGTTCGAGGGAAAAGGCTTTTTGATTATTTGTTTTGTTAAAGCAGAAAAGTGAGACAAACATATTCTTTTCAGTAACAGCATCCTCAGACCCAGCTGCCTGCAGTCATGATAGAGTGGGTTTCCGCTTGGAGAGTGGAATACACCAGAAAGAGCAAATTATCAAGGGACTTCAGTTGTGATTTTCCAGGCCATCAGGGAAGGAAAACTGATTGCTGCTAAGATTGTGGAAGTTTGCTTCCTTAGTGGGTAGCAGCAAGGTGAATGAATGAGTTTGGGCTTTGGGGCCAGAAAATACAGTCTAGAACCCCACTTAACCTTGGGAAAGCCCTACTCCCCCTTCTGTAAATAGGAAGTTCTTGTCTGGAAAGTTAGAGAGAAATGGGGGAAATGGCTTCCAGGGGGCGCCATTCACACAGAAGACGGTGCTTCCTGGCCTCCGGCATCTGAGAGGCTCAGGGACACAAAACAGATTAGGAAGAGCAGTGGTTACTAGTGGTTACTGTGTCCGCTCAGTCGTATCCGACTCTTTGCGACGTATGGACTGTAGCCCGCCAGGCTTCTCTGTCCATGGGATTCCCCAGGCCAGAACACTGGAGTGGGTTGCCTGCCATTTCCTTGTCTAGGGAATCTTCCCGACGGGGATCAAAACCATGTCTTTTGCGTCTCCTGGTTACTAGTTTGAGTAAATTCCGGGATTTGGTGATGGACAGGGAGGCCTGGCGTGCTGCATGCAGTCCATGGGGTTGCAAAGAGTGGGATTCGACTGAGCGACTGAACTGAACTGAACTGAGGGGCCCATTGCCATCCCCGAACGATTTAGGGTTCTCTGCCTTGCTATTCTGAGAAGGCAATGGCAACCCACTCCAGTACTCTTGCCTGGTAAATCCCGTGGATGGAGGAGCCTGGTAGGCTGCAGTCCATGGGGTCGCTAAGAGTCAGACACGACTGAGCGACTTCACTTTCAGTTTTCACTTTCATGCATTGGAGAAGGAAATGGCAACCCACTCTAGTGTTCTTGCCTGGAGAATCCCAGGGATGGCGGAGCCTGGTGGGCTGCCGTCTATGGGGTCGCACAGGGTCGGACACGACTGAAGCGACTTAGCAGCAGCAGCAGCAAGCCGCCTTGCTATTATATAGTCGAAACTTACCCAGATGCGTTCTGTCCAGTTCCTCCCCTCTATCTTTTAGGCCAGGATCTCAAGGGCCTTATCGCCCACTCCACACCCTCTCCTGAGATTTTCCTAGCAGGGAGCATTCCTTAGCCAATAGAACCAGCCAGAATCCTCCAAGTCTTGCTGTACCTCCTAGAACTACCAGCCCCTGTTCCTCCCTTAGAAGAGGAGCTTCCCGTCGCGGACTAGAGCGGAACAGCCACTTCACTGATGAAGGTGGCCAGGACCTAGTGTGGGGTGAGCGGTGACTAGATGTCCCAAGGCCATAGCAGCGGACAATTCAATCTTTTCAGGGAACACTTTTCGAAAAAACTTCGGGCCTTGCCATCGGGTCAGAACTGGGGCCTAATCTCCCCAAAGTTTTATCAGGATGATCCGGGCCTCATACTCCTGACCTCGGACAAGCTCTAGGGGGCAAATACTACTAGGATAGCCCTCCTCCTGGGCGAGAACTCACCCCACCCACGGAAACCACCTGCGCATCCTTGTCCTGAGAAGTGGCTTCTCGCACTGCACCGCTTCTCTGCGCCCGGCAGCAACACCATCGGAGCGCGTGGCCCTGGGGGGTGCAGAAGTCAATTTGCGTTGCTTGCACACGGAGTCGGGGCGAAGCTGGCAGCCTGGGTGCGACGTGGGGCGCTGGAGTGTCCGCCGCTGAGCGAGCCTGAGACTGGAGGACGGCCTCAGGCCCACCGAGGCCTGGATTCAGCTAAATTCCGGGGCGCTGGGTCAGGGGCATGCCCAACCTCCACCTCCTCCTAAGCCCCCGGGCTGCAAGCGCTGATTTGGACCCGGCCCAGGCCTGTGGCCCCGTGCCTGCAGGGCATGAGTGCGGGGCCAGGGGCTGCGAGTCCTAGACTCTGCTCCATCACTTATAGTTGCTCAAGGCAAGACACCGTGGCTACAGGGGAACAAGACAAGGGCGACTTTTCCGAGAGGGAGGTGGCGGGTCTTTGGAAGTGCACTGGGTAGGCCATTATCTCCCGAGTTCGAGCATCCGCTCTCAAACACCAGAAATCCAGTGTCTTCGGCGACTGATCCGCTCCCTCGAATTCGCAGCTCGACGTTTTCCTTCCTGCAGGCGGGTCACGGCCTCCCTCCAGAGGTCCCGGGTCCTCCAGTTTTTTGCAGAGACTCGCGTTGAGTAACGCCCTAAACGTAGGGAGTTGAGGCGAGCCCTCTTCACCCCTCTCACCTCCAGGTTCTCAAAGCGTGCGCCTCGGTAACAGAAGTCGAAGCAGCTTTCCAGAAAGAAAGGGAACGGTTTCCAAAGACCACTCCCCCCTTGGGGGGAGTGGGTGCGCGCAGACCGACCCACGCCATCCGCCGTGCACTGGGCGCCCGGGGCGGAGCGAGGGGGTGGGGGGGCTCCGAACCAGGCGTGGGGGCCCAGAATGATGGGTTGGCTCCATCGACCTCGGTCCCACTTCCGGATCAGAAATGCGAGCTTCGCCTATTCCGGCTCCGCGCGCCCGGGAGAGGCGAACGCGAGCTGGTGGGCGCTGCCGCCGCGGGCTCATGTTTATTCACTCGGTCTTAAACATTCCGTTTGAATACTTATTAATCAGCCTCTCTAACTACTCACTCGAGTCTAGATTTGCAGGAGAAAAACGAGTCCCTGTTAAGGAGGAATATAGCAAGTTGGGATCTAGAAAAACAAGGAAGCTTGTCTGGGGCAGGGCAGTCGGCGCCTGTGTCCCGCCGACACGCGGGAGTGGGGTGCGAGCTGAGGCGGGGATGGGGCGGTTAGCTAAGGTCCTCATTTCTGCCCCTGGCTCTCGTCTCACTGCTGGAACTGGGAACGAGCTAGCTCCCCTGGCAGTCCTAAGAGTCTATCGGGGCAGATTTCCCGGGAAGAAAAAGGAGCTTCAGTTTCACAGTCCCTCGCTGGCACCGACCCCTCTTCTAAAGTCCTACCCTAATTGTGATGCAATTTTCCTAAGTTTCAGGCAGCACAAAACCTGTTTTCCGCTGTGGGTTTGGGCTTCCCTGGTGGTTCAGACGGTAAAGAATACGCCTGCGATGCGGGAGACCCGGGTTCGATCCCTGGATTGGAAAGATCCCCTGGAGAAGGGAACGGGCTACCTACTCCAGTATTCTTGCCTGGAGAATCCCATGGGCAGAGGAGCCTGGCTACAGTCCATGGGGTCACAAAGAGTCGGACACGACTGGGAGACTTTCACTTGCAAGAGTTAATATGGGGGGGAGGGGGAGAGGCCGGCCGCACTTTGAAAGACTCCTCTCTTTCACGTGGCTCCAGCTACAGGAGGAGTCCCCGAGTCCACAGGACTTTCAGGATCCTCCCCACCCCCGCTTCCAGAACCCTCGGTGGTGCGAAACCTTCCAGAGGCCGCGCCATCATCGCTTGCCGAAGCCTTCCCTTCCCGACGGGGCAGTCTGGCCTCAGTTGGGGCTGAACCAGCGGTGGAGGGTGGGGGGAA